>NC_136969.1:6542894-6702894 GCF_032717465.1 Coenobita brevimanus
ATATGAATCTCAAAAATGAATTCAAAATAACAAGGAGAATACACTCACTTGCTCATTCAAAAGCTAAATGCACTTAAGCCTAGAAAAACGAAAAGAAATACTGGTCAGTGGAGGGTGAGCTGAGCGAAAAGAACTGGGCGCCTGTGCAGGACATCAGATGCTGCAATTCACTAAGCCCACTTCGCCAATTCACCGTCTAGGTGGAGATTCAGGAACTCGCTGTACAACGAAGACGCTCTTCACGCTGGGCACAAATGGTCCTATTCTCGCGACGACTCAAAGTTGACTAAATTCAAACTATGAAAGAGGCAGGGGCTGGCTGTGTTTGCCGGAAGTAGGGCGTAGCCTAGCTTCAACGGTCATCTGAAAGTGAACGAAATACGCTCACAATATATCACTCAGTGAAAGCACTAATGTCGTGGATAAGAATGATCACTTGTGGAACAGTGAAAAATGTTCTGAAAACCATCCCAATCGAGTGAATACGAAAACGGTTGAACTGAGTGATGCGCAGTGGGAATTCCACTAGAATTCGCGATTTTCTCACTGAAGTACTATCACGATCCAAAGTTTCTTTACCCCCCTGAGTGGAGGAAGGTCGAAGCCAAGGTTGAAGAAATGACGGGCCACCGAACACAGGCCAGTTCATGATGGAGGGGTTCACTAACCTGAAGCTTAGGATAATAAGAATCACCCGGATGAAACATACGAGCCTATTTATGAATCACGGTTGCATGAACCATTATTAGTCTTGTATACTGGCAGTGTCCGATCATCTGGTCTTGCTACAACCTTGGCTTCGACCTTCTTCCACTCAGGGGGGTAAAGAAACTTTGGATCGTGATAGTACAATGTCACGAATTTATAGACACGCTCGCGCGAATTCGTGATAGACAGTTATGGGTAAATTGTATATATGCTTTGTTGGCAGTGAGTAAGGTAATTTATCGTAGTTTGAGAGAGAGAGAGAGAGAGAGAGAGAGAGAGAGAGAGAGAGAGAGAGAGAGAGAGAGAGAGAGAGAGAATAAAATAGAGGAATGGCACAGCATCCCTTCGTCCCTTGGAGTGAATGAATGACGTCCCTCTTGTCTTTCATTCTCCATTCCCATCCTCTCTTGGAGAGAGAGAGAGAGAGAGAGAGAGAGAGAGAGAGAGAGAGAGAGAGAGAGAGAGAGAGAGAGAGAGAGAGAGAGAGAGAGAGAGAGAGAGAGAGAGAGAGAGAGAGAGAGAGAGAGAGAGAGAGAGAGAGAGAGAGAGAGAGAGAGAGAGAGAGAGAGAGAGAGAGAGAGAAAGTTGTGGATAACTCGTACATATGCTTTGTTGGCAGTGCTAAGGTAATTTATCATAGTTTGAGAGAGAGAGAGAGAGAGAGAGAGAGGGTTGATATACAGTAATCACTTGATCATTGCCCAAGGCCATGGTAAATATAGGGTGTGTTTCCCGGATAATGCCCCATTCCTTACCTCAGTCATCGCGGGTGGTGGGTTGCTCACGCCACCAGCTGTTCATCTACTGGCCATTTTATCTCACAACCACGTGACTTTATGTGGTCACATACATTATATATATTGCTGGATGCACACGAACATTTCCAAGACGATGATGTGTGTTTCATTCAATTCTTTAAGACTCGAAATTTCGGCCTAGTCGTCGCTTCCCAGCAGGTACAGACACGGAAAGTTCCGCGTTACCCACCTCCCGAAGCACTGGTGTGGGACACGTGAATGTGAAGCAGCAGCCAGACCTCATATGTCTGGTAACTGTGAGTGTGGAGGAGAGGTAGGCGGGGGAATGGGGACAGGGGAGGGATTAGTGATAGATTGGGAATCACGTTTGGGTGTACAATGTATGACTTGGACGGTGTGTTGGAGTTAATTTCATAAGAATAGATGAATAATATGGTGCTTACATTTTATGAAAAAAAAAAACGTAAATGTCTGTAGTGTTGTCAGGAAATTTATGGAAGTTTGCTGGATTTGGACAAAGGATTGAATGCTTTCATTCTTTCTGCACTTTAAGATGAGACGTTTCCCTAGGAGAAATTTGTTTACTTTTTTATCCTCTGTCGTCCCACTGTAAACATCTGCCTGCAAACATTTTCATTGTTATTCTGGTAATCATTCATGTCAGACTTAGAATCAAGGGTAGTATATAATAATAATAATAATAAAATATTTATATGAGCGATTAACAGGTTGTTCGTTTTCATATAGACAGAATGCCATGGGAAGTACTAATTATAAGACCAGTCTCTGCAACAATCATTCCTATCGAACATTACAAAACGAAACCAAAGAAGCATACCTTTGACAGTAAACATGAATTGATACTGTGACGTGAGCAACTCTCCACACCCTCCCATCCCCTGCCACCTTCCCTCTCACTCACAGTTACCAGACAAGTGGGGTCTGGCTGCTGCTTCGTGACTATTCGTCGACCACCAATGCTCCAAACAATGGGTAACCCTGAACTTTCCCTGACTGTACCTACGGAATGATCGTCGCTCTCCATGGGCTAAACAGTCCTGGTCAACTACACCTCAGCCAGACCAGCCCTCGCCAGGATCGGGGTGGGACTTGTCTACAGGCAGTCCCAGGCAGCACCACGGTATTGGCCACTGTCCATACCGGGGAAGGATCTGCCACTGTACGACCTTCAGATGTTGCCCCCGGCAGCACCGCAGTATCGGCCATTTGTCCACACCAGAGAAGGAGCAGCCACTGTACACCCTTCTGCTGCAGCCACACCTGGAACCAGCCCCACGATGGCAGCCACTGTACATCCTGGGTTGGACGTGATGGCCACAGTATGCCCCGGGTTGCACGTGATGGCCACTGTACGCACATCAGCTGACAAGCCAGGACAAGGCACAACCGCGACGTCAGCCACTGTCCACGTTGGGGAAGAAGCGGCCACTGTACGCCCTTCATCTGCCTCCACCTCCCCCAGGAGCGGCACTGCAGTATCGGCCATTGTCCATACTGAGGAAGGAGCGGCCACTGTACGACCTTCAGCTGTTGCCCCCTGCAGCATCGCGGCATCAGCCATTTGTCCGTACCGGGGAAGGAGCGGCCACTGTACACCCTTTTGCTACAGCCACACCTGGAACCAGCCCCACGGTGGTGGCCACTGTACGCCCCAGGTTGGACATGATGGCCACTGTACGCACGTTGGCTGGCAAGCCAAGGCAAGGCAGAACCACGACGTCAGCCACTGTCCACACTGGGGAAGGAGTGGCCACTGTATGCCCTTCATCTTCCTCCACCTCCTCTGGGAGCGGCACTGCAGTATCAGCCACTGTACATATCTGTGAAGGAGTGGCCACTGTACGCCCTTCTGCTGCTGCCCTCAGGGTCCGTGGAACTGTGACGTCGACCACTCTCCATGTCGGGGAAGGGTCGGCCACTGTACACCCTTCATCTGCAGTCTCTAGGGCTTCCCCATTGGAAGAAGTCCCAGGCGCGGTCCACCTTCCACCCAGAGGCCGCGCGGGATACCCTTCTCACTCTCCCCATAGGTATGGTCCCCAGGAGGAGCTGCCCTTTGAGGAGTGGTGGCAGGTTCCAATCCCAGGACGGGGAGTCCACACCCTACGAGTCGCCCCTCCCGGCACTGATGGATGCCACCCAGAGGGGACGCCGCAGGCCACTCCTGACAGCGATCCAGCCCAGTACCACAGCCCCCAGCCACCCAGGGAAGCAACCAGGACCCCGGGGTGTGACCTCCTGAGCCTGTCCCACCAATGATCCTCCACCAAGAGCAGACGGCAGCAGGCGCTACTCCTGGCCTTGGCTGGCCCCAGTCTCGAGGGCCACTTGTCAGGTCAAGGCCCCACTAAAGAAGGGCCTCTCTGCCCCCAGGAATGAGACCATATCCGGGCTACCTCACCCCCTGCAGTAGTCCCGTGTCCCCTACGGGAGGGCACGCCCAAGGACCAGCCCCCTATGCCCGGGCACCACCTCTGATTAAGACCATGTTTCAGCAGCCCAAGAAGCCCACCAGTGTAATAACAGTGACTCCCTACATCTGTATAATATGGCTTGTTTACATTAGTGGTGCAGTGAAGACTGACCGTGTTCATACCCATTTCAGTGACACCTCTAATGTACATTGAGAATTGCCTAAGTCTGAAAGTAACGAGTAGTACACTAGAGCTGTACGGGAAGAACCAAATAGACTGTGCCTATAACTCCTGTGTACTGTTAGTGAATATTGTTGGCTGAAGGTGATTACCCTTGTATATATTGTGTGCAGCAATTATTGTGTACCAGAAGCTTGACATTGTCCATCTAACCTACATTGTATAATTATATTCTTTGTATATTGTAATGAAATCGGAATTAAGGCAATATATGTGTAAGGTTGGTCTGCCGAGTTTTTATGTCCTGTTCCTCTTGTTGTATGTTCTAGTTCCGGTCTCGAAAGAGGATCCCCTCAATAGCTGGTGTTCTTAGGACAAGAAGTCGACTTAAAAACACGTAGCATAGCGAATGTATTACAGTACACTTTAATGTGAAAAAAAAAAAAAACTTTTCATAGCAATATTTCAAGGAATGCGATAATGCAGCTGCCCTTTGACCACCCTAACCCCTAGGTGTTAGGGTGATACTGCATTGGATAAGAATTCGTCACCTTATTTCATAAATCATTTTTAGTATCATGTACGTGACTGGCTGGCCTTATCATAGGGTGTCAAAATGCTGACAACAGCTGTTTCTGCCTCTCCTCACACAGCTGCTCTGTACTCTTCTCATATCTAACAATATCCATGGCAGATTTCACTTTCAAAATGTTACTAACGTAGGCACAATACAAAATACCTCTTAAGGGAATAGAAGTCAGTGCACTAACTCATAATGGGGTTAGGAGAAGGGAGGCTCCAGGTAGGAGGCTGTGATCCTGCTCCTGAGAAATTAAAATGCAGAGAGAGATCGGACATGTCCTTGTCTAAGTTGTCTCCCCCCTCCAGCGTGCCATCTCAACAGATAGGGAACTTTATGATAAAAGAAACTTTTAAATTGCCTATGATATTTTCTTTTAGAAGTGTGGATAAATATTACAAAATATATATACACTCACTGGTACCATAATAGCCTCAAGTGCCATCGTTCAACTGAAATAAATAAATATCGGTACTGACTCGATGTAAATAACACAAAACATCATGGTAAAAATGTATAAAAACATGGGATAATTCAGTGCAAGATGCAAAAATATTATTGGCTTATTTTCAACCTGTACAGTATGTTTGTGAATGAATATTAATCTCCACTGTAATTTTAAGTGAGACGGTAGACATTATTATTTGAGTGAGTGTTTTAGGACACGAGGTTGGAGGAGCTCATTGTCCACTCACTCGATGCCTCGATGTACGACTACTTTTAGGTGGTTCTATGATGAGCGGCAACCCAAGTGATTTCCTGTAGGAGAGGAAGTGAGAGGAGTGAGGTTAAAAAAAAATGGCAAAATATTGGTGGAGAAGAGAAGAAAAGTCAGCATGAGAAGAAGTGAAGTGAGTTGGGAGGATCAGATGAACAGAATGGGAATACTGGAGTAAAAAGGAGTATTGCACACGCTAAGTATAGATAACAGGAGCCTGTTGACCCATTAGGGCATCTCATATTTCCAAAATCCGATTTTCACTCAGGCCATTCTTATGGAAAATTAATTCTAAGAAAGTCTTCTTTGCCACTTTTTAATATAATTACATTTTTCATGGTCAAAACTAATTATTTCTCTTCTGTGTTGAAACATTAACGTATCCGCCTAAGAACGGAGCTCGTCTCCATTGTGCAGGCTGTGAGAGGGGCAAAATGGCCGATCATTTCTGACTGATTGTTCAGTTTCGTAAATCCCATGAAGTCTGCGAAACTGATAATCCAGTCCGGAAGGAACCGGTCATTTTGTCCCTCTCACAGTCCCCACCGTGGAGTCGAACTCCGCTAACTTCGGCAGATACGTCATTATGCCCATGTACCGTATAGGGACAAGTAGGATACAGGCCGGATAGGATATAGTACTGATATAAATTTGTTACAGGTTAAGCAGGAGCGAGAATAGGACGTATCAGCTTATGATGTGTTATTTGAAATAATGGCCAAATCCACCTCCAAAACCAGGAACTTCACAAGGTCAAAATTATGGGATTTTGTGGGCCCGGGAGAGGAGATTGTTCCCTGCTTGGTGCCAAGTTGGATAGCCGTCCTGCAGTGAGGGATAGTTTTGCAGGTGGAAAAGCTTCCCAGTAACGACATCTCAAAGTCTAAATACTCTCTGCGAAAGATGAGTGACGAGCTGGCTTCACTTGTGATGGCTCAATCAGTGGAGGAAGTGAAATGTAAAGTTCTCTCCTGTGATGATAATTGACAAATCACTCTCATAAAAGATCTTGTCGAAGTGGATGCAGATGACAGACCTTGTTGATGGGAGAGTTAAGTCTGCTACTAATGAGAAGACATGCTAACTACCTGGTTTGCCAGCCATTCATTCACTACATCAGCTGAACTTTGCACCTCCCTAATTTCCATAATACAGATCTTTTATGCTCATTATATCCCATATGTCAGTCATACGATAACCTCTGCCCGCCAGGCTGGGGAGTGGGTACGGGATCGCCGCCTACGTGACAGCGAAGAGGACATGCGGCGACCGGCCTGTTTATCGCACTGCTGACAACCTCCACTACTCTCTCACTGAAGCCAGGTCCTCCCATGACCTCAAACACAGTGTTCGCCAGGAGTATTGGCATAACTTTCTCCAGCATATTAATGCACACAGTCCTCGATGTAAGGCTTGGTGACTTGTTAACAGAGTTGTTCAGTCACATGAGTCCCCTTTCCCTCCTCTCCACCACAGTCCTATGGAATATGCCAACAACCTAGTTGACAAATGGACCACCCAATCTCAACTGGAATCCCTGCCTCCCCCCATCAAGGCTTGCCTCTTGGCTGCTAGAAGAAACAGGCTAGCACGTATTGCAGAGGCTAGCTCCACAAACTCTCCCCTCGATGATCTCCCCATCACCAGTGATGAGTTGCGCCTTGCACTATTGCAAGGCACGGCAACTGCCCTGGGTGATGACGGGATCACCTACACCACACTCAGACTCATTGTTCAAATTCTTGGCAATCCCTTACTCTCCCTGTTCAACCTAAGTCTTTCTGAAGGTAGTCTCCCCGCAGAATGGAACTGTAGCACCATCATCCCCATTCCCAAGCAAATTCCTCTGATTTCTGTCCCGTTTCCCTAACTTCCTGCAAATGCATAATCCTCGAGTAAATTCTTTTAGCAATGCCCCACGATCTTCTTCAGGATGAGCTCTCTCCCCATGTCCTTGGTTTCCTTCCAGACTGAAGCACAATCATTCCCTTGTAGAATTATTCAGCCACCTCACGGCACGCCCGGCTCCCTTGGAAGGGGCGACGAAGGGGTAAGTCCCTTTCCATCCTCTCCTCCGACCTCAGTTTTGGTGTCCGGCGGCGTGCAGTGGCCCTCGCCCAAGTGCTCCAGGGCGCATGCGGCGGCGGTCGTCGTCGTCATCCTCTTGGAGGCGCGCGGCCGCCACGCCCAACTCATGGACACATTATCCGGTGTCGGGGAGGCGCAAGCCTGGGTCTTGTCATATCGGCCCTCCGCGGAGGGATGGCTCGGAGGGCGGATACCTGCCTCGTTCCCGTTTTCCACCTGTGGCAGGTGCCGGCAAGTACCTTGAGCAGATATGTTGAGACCAGAAAGATGGTGAACTATGCCTGCCCAGGAGGAAGCCAGAGGAAACTCTGGTGGTGGTCCGGAGCGATTCTGAAGTGCAAATCGATCGTCAGAGCTGGAAATAGGGGCGAAAGAATAATCGAAATTATGCTAGAGTAATGAAAAAATTATGCTAGATTGAGCAAAATTATTCCTAGTAAAAAACGCATTATGCTAACTTGAAGGTAAATGATAAAATTCTATGTTTATGCATGTTACATATTATGGATTCTGTTTATCAAAAAATTTAACTGAACCCTACAGAGGAGAATACATTTCTCCCCTCTCTCTCTCTCTCTCTCTCTCTCTCTCTCTCTCAGCCATGATGACACGTAACTTCGGCTGAATAGAAACCGAAATTCCCCTGATATCATTGCTGTCATCACATCTACAATACACTTCAAACCAGATACACAACCTACAGGAAGCAGACTTGACCAGTTTTACCAAAGAAACAGAACGGCAGGAAAACACAATAAACAGTACACCCATTACTAACATCGACAGGCATAATATAAAATTTATGATACCAAATGCAGACAAGCACAATATTCTACGAGCAACAGAAGATAATATAAGCCAAACTTCACGCCAGAGATTACTCACTTCATAAAATAACACGGCTCACTCACGTACAGCTCACTTCTTCCACACAAACATAATCACAAGGCTACAACAGTTAACAAAAGAAAATGATAAAAAAATCAACCCCCCCAAAATAAAAGAATTATACCACATCGCAGACCCCTCAGCTCTACAAGATAACTAGCATCATTACTAAATAACAAACATGCAACTCAAGGATCCTTTCTGCCATCCATACCAACAACCAGCACATCTTCTTATACAAATAATAAGCAGACACACTTCGGGACCACTATGGTAAACCTATGTCACCTTACACCAACATGCACTGAGTGTATATATATATATATATATATATATATATATATATATATATATATATATATATATATATATATATATATATATATATATATATATATATTGTTACATAGCCTATGATTTCATCATCCTTTGTGTAATTTTAACGCACAGTTGCTGCATGTTTGATTACGAGCGTGTTCTGCCTCAGTCCCCCCCTTCTACCGTTATAGTAGAGTAAGTCGTCCTTTCTGTTATTCAGTGCGGGATTGTCGACCGTTTGTCCCCATCGCTTCATTTGCGCGTCCCTCTTACAAGTTGTGTCAGGCTCTGCCGGCCCCTATATAATGAGTTCAGTCTCTGCATCATTGCCACTTAGATCTGCTCCTCATTTTGTTCACATCTCTGTCCTCCCCTGTACAGATATTATTATTATTGTGAAGTGCTCAAGAAGTCTCCAAACATCTAGCAGCTGTGTGTAATTTGAATATAACTGTTGTTGCATTTTTTCTTGTACTGTATAGCATAAGTTTAATTTGTAGGCCTAGTGAAGTCTTTGTAATTAATGTGGGGTTCTTTATGTCAGTCATTTTTAATAATAGTTTGTATCTGTAATTATTTATCTGGCATTCACTGAGTATTATCTGGTGTATTCTCATTTATCAGGGCTGACTTAGATAAAATTTACTCTTGCTAATTTCGTGTTAATAGAGGCTATTGCAGTTAACCATATATTTAACCTGTTTATTTGCCATTACATTATCCTTATGAGTCCTGAATGTTTTGTTGTTAATTTAAGCATTAAACTTTAACTTGTAATTTTACCTAACTCTTTTGTTTTGAACCTGGAACTTTACGGGACAGTAGTGATTTTTAGCATTCTCACTTAAAGTGTACGTTATCTTTCTCTGTTCCGTAACATAAATTTTGCGACCTCGCAAGGATATTCAGGATATTATCATAAGGATATTGTTTGATATTTTGTGACTGTGATATATTCATGATGGCTATTATTTCTACACTTGATGAAGCCAAAGATTTTTTGTCAAATGTGCAAACAGTGTGTGATATAGAAAACAGAACAAAGAATGAACTTAAGCTTGTTGCTCAACAATTGGGAATTGCAGTTCACTCTCATCATTCTAAAGATCAAATTGTTGGCATGATTAATGAAGAGCTTGTTTAATGTAACTCCTCCAAATGAGCAAACGCAGATTGAATTAGCTAAGTTACAGCTAGCCCTGCAGGAGGCTCGTGTGAAGGAAGCTGAATTTCAAGCACGTGCTAAGGAGGCTGATGTTAAGGAGGCTGAGTTTCACGCACTGAGATTGAACTTGCCAGGATTCAGGCAGACCATGAGTATCGCATGAAACAAGGTGGAACTGGATCATCTAGCTCTGATGATTTTGATGTGGCTAAAAATGTTAAACTTGTCCCTCCTTTTAATGAATCTGATTTAACAAAGTATTTTCAGTTGTTTGAGAGGGTAGCTACAGGTTTTAATTGGCCTAAGGAGTATTGGCCAGTAGGGGAGCGCAGTGATAGTTCGGCCAGGAGGATGGTTCAGCCACTGGCTTCCTTGAATAATGTAGGGGACCTAGATCATTGAGATTTCACATGAAGTTGCGTGATCTTGCCGACAAATGGCACATGTGTTTTTGTTTTGGCTGGCCGGAAACAGCAACATCAGGTTAGATTTTATGATTTTTCATGACCCCTATGTACTTTTTCGGTGATCCAACGTAAGCAGTAGCTCCATTAATACTTCAGGGTTGTTATCCATATATAGTGCAAATATCATTTATTGTCTATAGGTGACATGAGGGTAGATAACACTCGAACAGCTTATGAACCCTGGGTTTCGGGGCGCCATGTGTACATCTTTATACATGGGGGATGATTCGGCCACTTGAAGTGAGGGATGGTTCGGCAGGGGGTTGCTAGGTGGCCGAACCATCTCTCATAATTATCTAATGATTTATTTTCTTTATTTAACAATTTTTTTTCTATCTATCTATCCATCTATATACCTAGGCTGCTTCCCCAAGGAAAGGGAGGTAGGCCGAGACAGGACGACACACTCCCCATTTACTCATCCACTCAAACACATTCATTCGCATCTTAGTCCCCCAAAGGTGAGAACGGACTGATCCTCACTGCACCACACCGCACAAGGGTCAACTGCGTACGTATGCAGTCAATGACATCTGCAGCAGGGCCCGACAGCAGAGCTGGTTTATCCCTGCCACATCATAACAGACTCATCCCCTTACCTTTTTTCTATAAAATTACATATTCTCTCTCTCTCTCTCTCTCTCTCTCTCTACTTTCCCTCAGAAATTGATGAAGCTTCTGTTTCAAGAAACGCTATAATTGGAGTATTACCTGAACCAGTTTCACAAAGCACTAAGCGAAGGCAAAGGTATTACAACTTTGGATTTTTGTTTCACTGGATTTAAAATGCGTTAAGAGTAAACAGCATGTAAGAGAAGTAGCTTTCATTTGACTCGGATATTTTGTTTCACAAAATTATAGTTTTATTTTATCTGAGATAGGCAAGAGTAGAGCCATTTAATTTCATCATAAGGAGATTGTTTGTTCCTTGTTTCATTACAAGGAGATTGTTTAGGTAAAAATAAATCCAATATATCATGTAAGCACAGATGAAAATTTGATTCTTAATTTTCCTACTGTATTTAATTCTTTAATTGAGCCCCAGAGGCAAGTGGCCAAATCATCCCACATGGTGGCCGAACCATCCAACGCCAGTGGCCGAATCATCCATACCAAGAGGGATGGTTCGGCCATTTTGAGACCTTAAGAGTTTGGATTACTGCCAAGAAATGACGTAAGTTTAAGAACTGATAATAGCACACAAAGAGCCAAAAGATGTGGCTTCCTCTTGGAATAAGCAGATTTTAAGAATTTCTTAAATCCCTTTATTTATTATGATTTTTTTTTCGAAAAAGTGGCCGAATCATCACCGCCCTCCCCTACTCCTTCAAACTGTTCTCACCGGTAAAGGTCAAGTAACTTATGCATCTTTGCTTCAGGATCAATTTGATAATTATGATGTAGTTAAGAGCTTGATTCTTAAAACCTATGAGCTTGTTCCTGAAGTCTATAGAGTAATATTTAGGACAACTTACAAGCAAGATAAGCAATCCCATGTTGAGTATGCAAAAATCAAAGAAGATCTGTTAGAGCAGTGGTTAAATTCTAAGAATGTGGATTCTGATTTTGGTAAATTTAAGCAGATGATTTTGCTGGAGGACTTTAAGAGGTGTATTTATAAAGATGTAAGCCTATATCTTGATGAGAAAAGAACAGATAATTTGTCTGATGCTGCAGTTTTAGTTGATGAGTATGTTCTCACTCACAAGAGATATTCTAGAGAAAATGGGAAAGCTGAGAGTAAGTGCGTTGTCTCTACTCAGAGTACAGGTAACAGGAAAGAGAATAAAGGAGATGTTTCTCAGGAAGTAAATACCAGCTTCACCTCTAGATTTCAGAAAAGTAAATGTACTTATTGTAGTAAGCTTGGTCATACTACGGAGAGATGTTTCAAATGTTTTTGATGTGAACAAAAAGGAGTCTTTAAATATTCAGTCAATTGGTCTAGTGTCCACCCTTGAGAGTTCCCAGAATTCTTTAACTGAGTTAACTGAACCTGCTTTGAGGGGTAACTTAAATTCTCAATAATGGAGCTCCTCTTTTGAGCAGTAACGTGGGTGACACTCTCAAGAGTTCATGTGCTAATTTCCTGTCTGATGGTTTTCTCAGTCCTCTGGACAGTAATGACAGGAAATCAGTTCAAATATATCGTGATACAGGTGCTTGCCAATCCCTTATGCTGACCAGTGTTCTAGGCTCTAATGTTAATTCCTCTGATGAAACTGTAATCTTACAAGGTGTAGGGAATAATTACTTCTCTGTCCCTCTGTGCAGAGTGTATTTAGAGTCTGGTTTTGTTAATGGTTCCGTTATGGTTGGGTTGGTTGAGACACTCCCAATGTCAGGTGTAACTTTCTTACTTGGAAATGATATTGGTGGAAGTCAAGTGTGTCCAGCTCCTCAGTTGTCTAGTGAGCCACTGGCTGCGGCCCGGGATTGTGATGTCCCTGATGTGTTCCCTGCATGTGCTGTCACTGTGGGCTAAGTCTAAAATTACTGATGATTTGAGATAATGATGATGATGATGTTATCCTAGCTGACACTTTTCTTGCTAATTTGGACCACTCACCTAGATGAGGCAGAATTACCCCGTAGTGTTGATAATTTGTCTCGTCAAGAGTTGGTTGAGTTACAGGTTGCTGACCCTGAGTTGAAAGGTCTAGCTAACTCTGCTTACAGTGAAGAAGAGTCGGCCAGTGCTTCTACTTGTTATTATGTAAAGTCAGGAGTACTTATGAGGGAAGTGGAGACCCCCAACAGCATCAGCCGACTGTGAATGGGAGGTTGTACATCAAGTTGTCATCCCTCGTGTTTGTAGGCAGGATATCATTAGAGTGGCTCATGATTCCAGTTTGACAGGACACCTTGGAGTGAGGAAGACTGTGGCACGCATTTTGAAACACTTCTCCTGGCCAGGTATCTTCAGGGATTTTTCCTGGTATTTTAAGTCTTGTCACAACTGTCAAGTTGTGGGGAAGTGTAATCAGACCGAAAGGTTGCACCTCTAGTTCCCATTCCTCCTTTTGAGGCGCCTTTCACCCGTGTGTTGGTGGATATTGTGGGCCTCTTCCTAAGACTTCTTCAAGGATTTTCTTATGTGTTGACCATGATTGACATGGCTACTCGTTATCCTGAAGCCATTCCACATAGAAACATCTCATAAAAGAACGTGGTTAAGGAAATGCTAGGGTTCTTCACAAAGTTTTGTCTGCCCAAGGAGGTACAGTCAGACCGGGGAAGTAATTTCATGTCAAACGTTTTCAAGCAGTCTCCGAAAGAGTTGGGCATCACCCAGATCACGTCTTCAGCTTACCATCCCCCAGACCCAAGGAGCGTTGGAAGATATCATCAAACACTCTTATCAATTCTCAATAAATACTTTTTGGATCATCAGAATGACTGGGATAAATGTCTTCCATTCGTTGTGTTTGCTGCAAGAGAATCTCCAAATGAATCACTGGGCTTCTCACACCTTTTGAACTACTGTTTGGCCATGAAGTAAAGAGGACCCTTATGGATTTACTCAAGGAATGCTGGCTGTCGGAGGAAGATGACGTCAACCTGCTGGAGTATGTGATGAAGTTCAAAGAACGGCTGTCCACTGCTTTACAGCTGGCGAGAGAAATTTAGGAGCTGCTCAGGAGAAGATGAAGACTTGGTATGATAAGAAGTCCAGGTTACGCCACTTTCAGCTAGGGATCAGGTTTTGATTCTGCTACCAGTTCATGGGCAACCTCTTCAAGCCAGTTTAGTGGCCCTAATTTCGTGGAGAAGAAACTCAGTGATGTCAACTATGTCATCACTGCCACCAGATCGTAGAAAAGAGCAAGCAACTATGTCACATCAACATGCTAAAAGTTATATCACAGGCGGGACGAAAATAATCCAGTCTCCACCGTAGCTGTTCCACCCGAGTCTACAAGAGTGAAGTTTCTCCCATGCAGCATGAGCCTGAGTGATAGTTTGGGGAAGAATCCTGATATCATGAATGATCTCCAGACTAAGCTTTCGTCTACCTCCCAAGGAAAGGCAGGAGTTTTCGGCATTACTGCAAGAGTACCGCAAGTGTTCCGTGCTACTCCAGGAAGAACCACTGTGTTGATGCATGATGTCGATGTTGGAATGCAAAGCCAATTAAATTGCCTCCTTACCATGTGAACCCAGTGAAAAGTTCCTCTCATCCAGAAGGAGCTTGGCTACCTGTTGGACCACAAGATGATTGAGCCCTGTCAGAGTGAGTGGAGTTCTCCTGTCACTCTGGTCCCTAAGCCAGGTGGGTCACAGCGGCTTTACATTGACTACAGATGTGTTAATCAGATAACCAAAACAGACACTTACCCTCTCCCTCGTGTGGAAGATTGCATAGACAAGATCGGAAAGGCTAGGTACATAAGTAAGTTTGATTTGTTAAAGGGATACTGGCACGTACCTATGACTGAACGTGCTAGGGAGATCTCATGTTTTGTAACACTAGGAAAGGCTTTTGCATGTTCTGTAATGCCAGAGACAGATTGTTTTAGAGTAATAAGAAATTTCCTTTGTAAATTTCTTTTTCTTTGTGGGGAGGTGTTACATAGCCTATGATTTCATCATCCTTTGTGTAATTTTAACGCACAGTTGCTGCATGTTTGATCACGAGCGTGTTCTGCCTCAGTCCCCCCCTTCTACCTTTATAGTAGAGTAAGTCGTTCTCTCTGTTATTCAGAGCGGGATTTTCAGCTTTTTGTCCCCATGGCTTCATTTGCGCGTCCTTCTTACAAGTTGTATCAAGCTCTCCTGGCCCCTATATAATGAGCTCAGTCTCTGCATCATTGCCACTTAGATCTGCTCCTCATTTTGTTCACATCTCTGTCCTCCCCTGTACAGATATTATTATTGTGAGTGCTCAGGAAATCTCCAAACATCTAGCAGCTGTGTGTAATTTGAGGATAAGTGTTGTTGCATTTTTTCTTGTACTGTGTAGCATAGGGTTGATTCTTAGGCCTAGTGAGGTCTTTGTGATTAATGTGGGGTTTTATATCAGTCATTTTAAATAATATTTTGTATCTGTAATAATTTATCTTGCATTAACTGAGCATTACCCGGTGTATTTTCATTTATCAGGGCTGACTTAGATAAATTTACTCTTGCTAATTTCGTGTTAATAGAGGCTATTGCAGTTAACCATATATTTAACCTGTTTATTTGCCATTACATTATCCTTATGAGTCCTGAATGTTTTGTTGTTAGTTTGAGCATTAAACTTTAACTTGTAATTTTACCTAACTCTTTTGTTTTGAACCTGGAACTTTACGGGACAGTAGTGATTTTTAGTATTCTCACTTTAAGTGTACATTATCTTTCTCTGTTCCGTAACATAAATTTGGCGACCTCTCATCAGGATATTCAGGATATTATCATAAGGATATTGCTTGATATTTTGTGACTGTTACTTATTAATTATGTCTACTATTACTACACTTGATGAAGCCAAAGATTTTTTGTCAAATGTGCAAACAGTGTGTGATGTAGAAAACAGAACAAAGAATGAACTTAAGCTTGTTGCTCAACAATTGGGAATTGCTGTTCGCTCTCATCATTCTAAAGATCAAATTGTTGATATGATTAATGAAAGCTTGTTTAATGTAACTCCTCCAAATGAGCAAACGCAGATTGAATTAGCTAAGTTACAGCTAGCCCTGCAGGAGGCTCGTGTGAAGGAAGCTGAATTTCAAGCACGTGCTAAGGAGGCTGATGTTAAGGAGGCTGAGTTTCACGCACAAGTTGAACTTGCTAGGATTCAGGCAGACCATGAGTATCGCATGAAACAAGGTGGAACTGGATCATCTAGCTCTGATGATTTTGATGTGGCTAAAAATGTTAAACTTGTCCCTCCTTTTAATGAATCTGATTTAACAAAGTATTTTCAGTTGTTTGAGAGGGTAGCTACAGGTTTTAATTGGCCTAAGGAGTATTGGCCAGTACTCCTTCAAACTGTTCTCATCGGTAAAGCTCAAGTAACTTATGCATCTTTGCCTCAGGATCAATCTGATAATTATGATGTAGTTAAGAGCTTGATTCTTAAGGCCTATGAGCTTGTTCCTGAAGCCTATAGAGTAAAATTTAGGACAACTTACAAGCAAGATAAGCAATCCCATGTTGAGTATGCAAAAATCAAAGAAGATCTGTTAGAGCAGTGGTTAAATTCTAAGAATGTGGATTCTGATTTTGGTAAATTTAAGCAGATGATTTTGCTGGAGGACTTTAAGAGGTGTATTTATAAAGATGTAAGCCTATATCTTGATGAGAAAAGAATAGATAATTTGTCTGATGCTGCAGTTTTAGCTGATGAGTATGTTCTCACTCACAAGAGATATTCTAGAGAAAATGGGAAAGCTGAGAGTAAGTACGTTGCCTCTACTCAAAGTACAGGTAATAGGAAAGAGAATAAAGGAGATGTTTCTCAGGAAGTAAATACCAGCTTCACCTCTAGATTTCAGAAAAGTAAATGTACTTATTGTAGTAAGCTTGGTCATACTACGGAGAGATGTTTCAGGAGACAGCGTGATGTGAACAAAAAGGAGTCTTTAAATATTCAGTCAATTGGTCTAGTGTCCACCCTTGAGAGTTCCCAGAATTCTTTAACTGAGTTAACTGAACCTGCTTTGAGGGGTAACATAAATTCTCATGATGTAGCTCCTCTTTTGAGCAGTAACGTGGGTGACACTCTCAAGAGTTCATGTGCTAATTTCCTGTCTGATGGTTTTGTCAGTCCTCTGGACAGTAATGACAGGAAATCAGTTCAAATATATCGTGATACAGGTGCATGCCAATCCCTTATGCTGACCAGTGTTCTAGGCTCTAATGTTAATTCCTCTGATGAAACTGTAATCTTACAAGGTGTAGGGAATAATTACTTCTCTGTCCCTCTGTGCAGAGTGAATTTAGAGTCTGGTTTTGTTAATGGTTCCGTTATGGTTGGGTTGGTTGAGACACTCCCAATGTCAGGTGTAACTTTCTTACTTGGAAATGATATTGGTGGAAGTCAAGTGTGTCCAGCTCCTCAGTTGTCTAGTGAGCCAGTGGCTGCGGCCCGGGATTGTGATGTCCCTGATGTGTTCCCTGCATGTGCTGTCACTAGGGCTAAGTCTAAAGTTACTGGTGATTTAGAGGATAATGATGATGATGATGTTATCCTAGCTGACACTTTTCTTGCTAATTTGGACCACTCACCAGATGAGGCAATACCCCGTAGTGTTGATAATTTGTCTCGTCAAGAGTTGGTTGAGTTGCAGGTTGCTGACCCTGAGTTGAAAGGTCTAGCTAACTCTGCTTACAGTGAAGAAGAGTCAGCCGGTGCTTCTACTTGTTATTATGTAAAGTCAAGAGTACTTATGAGGAAGTGGAGACCCCCAACAGCATCAGCCGACTGTGAATGGGAGGTTGTACATCAAGTTGTCATCCCTCGTGTTTGTAGGCAGGATATCATTAGAGTGGCTCATGATTCCAGTTTGGCAGGACACCTTGGAGTGAGGAAGACTGTGGCACGCATTTTGAAACACTTCTACTGGCCAGGTATCTTCAGGGATGTTTCCTGGTATTGTAAGTCTTGTCACACCTGTCAAGTTGTGGGGAAGTGTAATCAGACCGAAAAGGTTGCACCTCTAGTTCCCATTCCTCCTTTTGAGGCGCCTTTCACCCGTGTGTTGGCGGATATTGTGGGCCCTCTTCCTAAGACTTCTTCAGGATTTTCTTATGTTTTGACCATGACTGATATGGCTACTCGTTATCCTGAAGCCATTCCACTTAGAAACATCTCAGCAAAGAACGTGGTTAAGGAAATGCTAGGGTTCTTCACAAAGTTTGGTCTGCCCAAGGAGGTACAGTCAGACCGGGGAAGTAATTTCATGTCAAACGTTTTCAAGCAGTCTCTGAAAGAGTTGGGCATCACCCAGATCATGTCTTCAGCTTACCATCCCCAGACCCAAGGAGCGTTGGAGAGATATCATCAAACACTCAAATCGATGCTCAAGAAATACTGTTTGGAACATCAGAAAGACTGGGATAAAGGTCTTCCATTCGTTGTGTTTGCTGCAAGAGAATCTCCAAATGAATCACTGGGCTTCTCACCTTTTGAACTACTGTTTGGCCATGAAGTAAGAGGACCCCTTAAGTTACTCAAGGAATGCTGGCTGTCGGAGGAAGATGACGTCAACCTGCTGGAGTATGTGATGAAGTTCAAAGAACGGCTGTCCACTGCTTTACAGCTGGCGAGAGAGAATTTAGGAGCTGCTCAGGAGAAGATGAAGACTTGGTATGATAAGAAGTCCAGGTTACGCCACTTTCAGCCAGGAGATCAGGTTTTGATTCTGCTACCAGTTCATGGGCAACCTCTTGAAGCCAAGTTTAGTGGCCCTTATTTCGTGGAGAAGAAACTCAGTGATGTCAACTATGTCATCGCCACAACAGATCGTAGAAAGAGCAAGCAACTATGTCACATCAACATGCTAAAGTTATATCACAGGCGGGACGAAAATAATCCAGTCTGCACCGTAGCTGTTCCACCCGAGTCTACAAGTGAAGTTCTCCCATGCAGCATGAGCCTGAGTGATAGTTTGGGGAAGAATCCTGATATCATGAATGATCTCCAGACTAAGCTTTCTCATCTACCTCCCAAGGAAAGGCAGGAGTTTTCGGCATTACTGCAGGAGTACCCGCAAGTGTTCCGTGCTACTCCAGGAAGAACCACTGTGTTGATGCATGATGTCGATGTTGGAGACGCAAAGCCAATTAAATTGCCTCCTTACCGTGTGAACCCAGTGAAAGTTCCTCTCATCCAGAAGGAGCTTGGCTACCTGTTGGACCACAAGATGATTGAGCCCTGTCAGAGTGAGTGGAGTTCTCCTGTCACTCTGGTCCCTAAGCCAGGTGGGTCACAGCGGCTTTGCATTGACTACAGATGTGTTAATCAGATAACCAAAACAGACACTTACCCTCTCCCTCATGTGGAAGATTGCATAGACAAGATCGGAAAGGCTAGGTACATAAGTAAGTTTGATTTGTTAAAGGGATACTGGCAAGTACCTATGACTGAACGTGCTAGGGAGATCTCATGTTTTGTAACACTAGGAAAGGCTTTTGCATGTTCTGTAATGCCAGAGACAGATTGTTTTAGAGTAATAAGAAATTTCCTTTGTAAATTTCTTTTTCTTTGTGAGGAGGTGTTACATAGCCTATGATTTCATCATCCTTTGTGTAATTTTAACGCACAGTTGCTGCATGTTTGATCACGAGCGTGTTCTGCCTCATTCCCCCCCTTCTACCGTTATAGTAGAGTAAGTCGTTCTCTCTGTTATTCAGAGCGGGATTTTCAGCTTTTTGTCCCCATGGCTTCATTTGCGCGTCCTTCTTACAAGTTGTATCAAGCTCTCCTGGCCCCTATATAATGAGCTCAGTCTCTGCATCATTGCCACTTAGATCTGCTCCTCATTTTGTTCACATCTCTGTCCTCCCCTGTACAGATATTATTATTGTGAGTGCTCAAGAAATCTCCAAACATCTAGCAGCAGTGTGTAATTTGAGGATAAGTGTTGTTGCATTTTTCTTGTACTGTGTAGCATAGGGTTGATTCTTAGGCCTAGTGAGGTCTTTGTGATTAATGTGGGGTTTTATATCAGTCATTTTAAATAATATTTTGTATCTGTAATAATTTATCTTGCATTAACTGAGCATTACCCGGTGTATTTTCATTTATCAGGGCTGACTTAGATAAATTTACTCTTGCTAATTTCGTGTTAATAGAGGCTATTGCAGTTAACCATATATTTAACCTGTTTATTTGCCATTACATTATCCTTATGAGTCCTGAATGTTTTGTTGTTAGTTTGAGCATTAAACTTTAACTTGTAATTTTACCTAACTCTTTTGTTTTGAACCTGGAACTTTACGGGACAGTAGTGATTTTTAGTATTCTCACTTTAAGTGTACATTATCTTTCTCTGTTCCGTAACATAAATTTGGCGACCTCTCATCAGGATATTCAGGATATTATCATAAGGATATTGCTTGATATTTTGTGACTGTTACTTATTAATTATGTCTATTATTACTACACTTGATGAAGCCAAAGATTTTTTGTCAAATGTGCAAACAGTGTGTGATGTAGAAAACAGAACAAAGAATGAACTTAAGCTTGTTGCTCAACAATTGGGAATTGCTGTTCGCTCTCATCATTCTAAAGATCAAATTGTTGATATGATTAATGAAAGCTTGTTTAATGTAACTCCTCCAAATGAGCAAACGCAGATTGAATTAGCTAAGTTACAGCTAGCCCTGCAGGAGGCTCGTGTGAAGGAAGCTGAATTTCAAGCACGTGCTAAGGAGGCTGATGTTAAGGAGGCTGAGTTTCACGCACAAGTTGAACTTGCTAGGATTCAGGCAGACCATGAGTATCGCATGAAACAAGGTGGAACTGGATCATCTTGCTCTGATGATTTTGATGTGGCTAAAAATGTTAAACTTGTCCCTCCTTTTAATGAATCTGATTTAACAAAGTATTTTCAGTTGTTTGAGAGGGTAGCTACAGGTTTTAATTGGCCTAAGGAGTATTGGCCAGTAGGGGAGCGCAGTGATAGTTCGGCCAGGAGGATGGTTCGGCCACTGGCCTTCCTGAATAATGTAGGGGACCTAGATCATTGAGATTTCACATGAAGTTGCGTGATCTTGCCGACAAATGGCACATGTGTTTTTGTTTTGGTTGGCCGGGAAACAGCAACATCAGGTTAGATTTTATGATTTTTCATGACCCCTATGTACTTTTTCGGTGATCCAACGTAAGCAGTAGCTCCATTAATACTTCAGGGTTGTTATCCATATATAGTGCAAATATCATTTATTGTCTATAGGTGACATGAGGGTAGATAACACTCGAACAGCTTATGAACCCTGGGTTTCGGGGCGCCATGTGTACATCTTTATACATGGGGGATGATTCGGCCACTTGAAGTGAGGGATGGTTCGGCAGGGTTGCTAGGTGGCCGAACCATCTCTCATAATTATCTAATGATTTATTTTCTTTATTTAACAATTTTTTTCTATCTATCTATCCATCTATATACCTAGGCTGCTTCCCCCAAGGAAAGGGAGGTAGCCGAGACAGGACGACACACTCCCCATTTACTCATCCACTCAAACACATTCATTCGCATCTTAGCCCCAAAGGGGAGAACGGACTGATCCTCACTGCACCACACCGCACAAGGGTCAACTGCGCAATGCAGTCAATGACATCTGCAGCAGGGCCCGACAGCAGAGCTGGTTTATCCCTGCCACATCATAACAGACTCATCCCCTTACCTTTTTTCTATAAAATTACATATTCTCTCTCTCTCTCTCTCTCTCTCTGTCTCTCTCTACTTTCCCTCAGAAATTGATGAAGCTTCTGTTTCAAGAAACGCTATAATTGGAGTATTACCTGAACCAGTTTCACAAAGCACTAAGCAAAGGCAAAGGTATTACAACTTTGGATTTTTGTTTCACTGGATTTAAAATGCGTTAAGAGTAAACAGCATGTAAGAGAAGTAGCTTTCATTTGACTCGGATATTTTGTTTCACAAAATTATAGTTTTATTTTATCTGAGATAGGCAAGAGTAGAGCCATTTAATTTCATTATAAGGAGATTGTTTGTTCCTTGTTTCATTACAAGGAGATTGTTTAGGTAAAAATAAATCCAATATATCATGTAAGCACAGATGAAAATTTGATTCTTAATTTTCCTACTGTATTTAATTCTTTAATTGAGCCCCAGAGGCAAGTGGCCAAATCATCCCACATGGTGGCCGAACCATCCAACGCCAGTGGCCGAATCATCCATACCAAGAGGGATGGTTCGGCCATTTTGGAGACCTTAAGAGTTTGGATTACTGCCAAGAAATGACGTAAGTTTAAGAACTGATAATAGCACACAAAAGAGCCAAAAGATGTGGCTTCCTCTTGGAATAAGCAGATTTTAAGAATTTCTTAAACTTTATTTATTATGATTTTTTTTTCGAAAAAGTGGCCGAATCATCACCGCCCTCCCCTACTCCTTCAAACTGTTCTCACCGGTAAAGCTCAAGTAACTTATGCATCTTTGCCTCAGGATCAATCTGATAATTATGATGTAGTTAAGAGCTTGATTCTTAAGGCCTATGAGCTTGTTCCTGAAGCCTATAGAGTAAAATTTAGGACAACTTACAAGCAAGATAAGCAATCCCATGTTGAGTATGCAAAAATCAAAGAAGATCTGTTAGAGCAGTGGTTAAATTCTAAGAATGTGGATTCTGATTTTGGTAAATTTAAGCAGATGATTTTGCTGGAGGACTTTAAGAGGTGTATTTATAAAGATGTAAGCCTATATCTTGATGAGAAAAGAATAGATAATTTGTCTGGTGCTGCAGTTTTAGCTGATGAGTATGTTCTCACTCACAAGAGATATTCTAGAGAAAATGGGAAAGCTGAGAGTAAGTACGTTGTCTCTACTCAGAGTACAGGTAACAGGAAAGAGAATAAAGGAGATGTTTCTCAGGAAGTAAATACCAGCTTCACCTCTAGATTTCAGAAAAGTAAATGTACTTATTGTAGTAAGCTTGCTCATACTACGGAGAGATGTTTCAAATGTTTTTGATGTGAACAAAAAGGAGTCTTTAAATATTCAGTCAATTGGTCTAGTGTCCACCCTTGAGAGTTCCCAGAATTCTTTAACTGAGTTAACTGAACCTGCTTTGAGGGGTAACTTAAATTCTCAATAATGGAGCTCCTCTTTTGAGCAGTAACGTGGGTGACACTCTCAAGAGTTCATGTGCTAATTTCCTGTCTGATGGTTTTGTCAGTCCTCTGGACAGTAATGACAGGAAATCAGTTCAAATATATCGTGATACAGGTGCTTGCCAATCCCTTATGCTGACCAGTGTTCTAGGCTCTAATGTTAATTCCTCTGATGAAACTGTAATCTTACAAGGTGTAGGGAATAATTACTTCTCTGTCCCTCTGTGCAGAGTGAATTTAGAGTCTGGTTTTGTTAATGGTTCCGTTATGGTTGGGTTGGTTGAGACACTCCCAATGTCAGGTGTAACTTTCTTACTTGGAAATGATATTGGTGGAAGTCAAGTGTGTCCAGCTCCTCAGTTGTCTAGTGAGCCACTGGCTGCGGCCCGGGATTGTGATGTCCCTGATGTGTTCCCTGCATGTGCTGTCACTAGGGCTAAGTCTAAAGTTACTGATGATTTAGAGGATAATGATGATGATGATGTTATCCTAGCTGACACTTTTCTTGCTAATTTGGACCACTCACCAGATGAGGCAGTACCCCGTAGTGTTGATAATTTGTCTCGTCAAGAGTTGGTTGAGTTGCAGGTTGCTGACCCTGAGTTGAAAGGTCTAGCTAACTCTGCTTACAGTGAAGAAGAGTCAGCCGGTGCTTCTACTTGTTATTATGTAAAGTCAGGAGTACTTATGAGGAAGTGGAGACCCCCAACAGCATCAGCCGACTGTGAATGGGAGGTTGTACATCAAGTTGTCATCCCTCGTGTTTGTAGGCAGGATATCATTAGAGTGGCTCATGATTCCAGTTTGGCAGGACACCTTGGAGTGAGGAAGACTGTGGCACGCATTTTGAAACACTTCTACTGGCCAGGTATCTTCAGGGATGTTTCCTGGTATTTTAAGTCTTGTCACACCTGTCAAGTTGTGGGGAAGTGTAATCAGACCGAAAAGGTTGCACCTCTAGTTCCCATTCCTCCTTTTGAGGCGCCTTTCACCCGTGTGTTGGTGGATATTGTGGGCCCTCTTCCTAAGACTTCTTCAGGATTTTCTTATGTGTTGACCATGATTGACATGGCTACTCGTTATCCTGAAGCCATTCCACTTAGAAACATCTCAGCAAAGAACGTGGTTAAGGAAATGCTAGGGTTCTTCACAAAGTTTGGTCTGCCCAAGGAGGTACAGTCAGACCGGGGAAGTAATTTCATGTCAAACGTTTTCAAGCAGTCTCTGAAAGAGTTGGGCATCACCCAGATCACGTCTTCAGCTTACCATCCCCAGACCCAAGGAGCGTTGGAGAGATATCATCAAACACTCAAATCGATGCTCAAGAAATACTGTTTGGAACATCAGAAAGACTGGGATAAAGGTCTTCCATTCGTTGTGTTTGCTGCAAGAGAATCTCCAAATGAATCACTGGGCTTCTCACCTTTTGAACTACTGTTTGGCCATGAAGTAAGAGGACCCCTTAAGTTACTCAAGGAATGCTGGCTGTCGGAGGAAGATGACGTCAACCTGCTGGAGTATGTGATGAAGTTCAAAGAACGGCTGTCCACTGCTTTACAGCTGGCGAGAGAGAATTTAGGAGCTGCTCAGGAGAAGATGAAGACTTGGTATGATAAGAAGTCCAGGTTACGCCACTTTCAGCTAGGGGATCAGGTTTTGATTCTGCTACCAGTTCATGGGCAACCTCTTCAAGCCAAGTTTAGTGGCCCTAATTTCGTGGAGAAGAAACTCAGTGATGTCAACTATGTCATCGCCACAACAGATCGTAGAAAGAGCAAGCAACTATGTCACATCAACATGCTAAAGTTATATCACAGGCGGGACGAAAATAATCCAGTCTCCACCGTAGCTGTTCCACCCGAGTCTACAAGTGAAGTTCTCCCATGCAGCATGAGCCTGAGTGATAGTTTGGGGAAGAATCCTGATATCATGAATGATCTCCAGACTAAGCTTTCTCATCTACCTCCCAAGGAAAGGCAGGAGTTTTCGGCATTACTGCAAGAGTACCCGCAAGTGTTCCGTGCTACTCCAGGAAGAACCACTGTGTTGATGCATGATGTCGATGTTGGAGACGCAAAGCCAATTAAATTGCCTCCTTACCATGTGAACCCAGTGAAAGTTCCTCTCATCCAGAAGGAGCTTGGCTACCTGTTGGACCACAAGATGATTGAGCCCTGTCAGAGTGAGTGGAGTTCTCCTGTCACTCTGGTCCCTAAGCCAGGTGGGTCACAGCGGCTTTACATTGACTACAGATGTGTTAATCAGATAACCAAAACAGACACTTACCCTCTCCCTCGTGTGGAAGATTGCATAGACAAGATCGGAAAGGCTAGGTACATAAGTAAGTTTGATTTGTTAAAGGGATACTGGCAAGTACCTATGACTGAACGTGCTAGGGAGATCTCATGTTTTGTAACACTAGGAAAGGCTTTTGCATGTTCTGTAATGCCAGAGACAGATTGTTTTAGAGTAATAAGAAATTTCCTTTGTAAATTTCTTTTTCTTTGTGGGGAGGTGTTACATAGCCTATGATTTCATCATCCTTTGTGTAATTTTAACGCACAGTTGCTGCATGTTTGATTACGAGCGTGTTCTGCCTCAGTCCCCCCCTTCTACCGTTATAGTAGAGTAAGTCGTTCTCTCTGTTATTCAGAGCGGGATTTTCAGCTTTTTGTCCCCATGGCTTCATTTGCGCGTCCTTCTTACAAGTTGTATCAAGCTCTCCTGGCCCCTATATAATGAGCTCAGTCTCTGCATCATTGCCACTTAGATCTGCTCCTCATTTTGTTCACATCTCTGTCCTCCCCTGTACAGATATTATTATTGTGAGTGCTCAGGAAATCTCCAAACATCTAGCAGCTGTGTGTAATTTGAGGATAAGTGTTGTTGCATTTTTTCTTGTACTGTGTAGCATAGGGTTGATTCTTAGGCCTAGTGAGGTCTTTGTGATTAATGTGGGGTTTTATATCAGTCATTTTAAATAATATTTTGTATCTGTAATAATTTATCTTGCATTAACTGAGCATTACCCGGTGTATTTTCATTTATCAGGGCTGACTTAGATAAATTTACTCTTGCTAATTTCGTGTTAATAGAGGCTATTGCAGTTAACCATATATTTAACCTGTTTATTTGCCATTACATTATCCTTATGAGTCCTGAATGTTTTGTTGTTAGTTTGAGCATTAAACTTTAACTTGTAATTTTACCTAACTCTTTTGTTTTGAACCTGGAACTTTACGGGACAGTAGTGATTTTTAGTATTCTCACTTTAAGTGTACATTATCTTTCTCTGTTCCGTAACATAAATTTGGCGACCTCTCATCAGGATATTCAGGATATTATCATAAGGATTTTGCTTGATATTTTGTGACTGTTACTTATTAATTATGTCTACTATTACTACACTTGATGAAGCCAAAGATTTTTTGTCAAATGTGCAAACAGTGTGTGATGTAGAAAACAGAACAAAGAATGAACTTAAGCTTGTTGCTCAACAATTGGGAATTGCTGTTCGCTCTCATCATTCTAAAGATCAAATTGTTGATATGATTAATGAAAGCTTGTTTAATGTAACTCCTCCAAATGAGCAAACGCAGATTGAATTAGCTAAGTTACAGCTAGCCCTGCAGGAGGCTCGTGTGAAGGAAGCTGAATTTCAAGCACGTGCTGAGGAGGCTGATGTTAAGGAGGCTGAGTTTCACGCACAAGTTGAACTTGCTAGGATTCAGGCAGACCATGAGTATCGCATGAAACAAGGTGGAACTGGATCATCTAGCTCTGATGATTTTGATGTGGCTAAAAATGTTAAACTTGTCCCTCCTTTTAATGAATCTGATTTAACAAAGTATTTTCAGTTGTTTGAGAGGGTAGCTACAGGTTTTAATTGGCCTAAGGAGTATTGGCCAGTACTCCTTCAAACTGTTCTCACCGGTAAAGCTCAAGTAACTTATGCATCTTTGCCTCAGGATCAATCTGATAATTATGATGTAGTTAAGAGCTTGATTCTTAAGGCCTATGAGCTTGTTCCTGAAGCCTATAGAGTAAAATTTAGGACAACTTACAAGCAAGATAAGCAATCCCATGTTGAGTATGCAAAAATCAAAGAAGATCTGTTAGAGCAGTGGTTAAATTCTAAGAATGTGGATTCTGATTTTGGTAAATTTAAGCAGATGATTTTGCTGGAGGACTTTAAGAGGTGTATTTATAAAGATGTAAGCCTATATCTTGATGAGAAAAGAATAGATAATTTGTCTGGTGCTGCAGTTTTAGCTGATGAGTATGTTCTCACTCACAAGAGATATTCTAGAGAAAATGGGAAAGCTGAGAGTAAGTACGTTGCCTCTACTCAAAGTACAGGTAATAGGAAAGAGAATAAAGGAGATGTTTCTCAGGAAGTAAATACCAGCTTCACCTCTAGATTTCAGAAAAGTAAATGTACTTATTGTAGTAAGCTTGGTCATACTACGGAGAGATGTTTCAGGAGACAGCGTGATGTGAACAAAAAGGAGTCTTTAAATATTCAGTCAATTGGTCTAGTGTCCACCCTTGAGAGTTCCCAGAATTCTTTAACTGAGTTAACTGAACCTGCTTTGAGGGGTAACATAAATTCTCATGATGTAGCTCCTCTTTTGAGCAGTAACGTGGGTGACACTCTCAAGAGTTCATGTGCTAATTTCCTGTCTGATGGTTTTGTCAGTCCTCTGGACAGTAATGACAGGAAATCAGTTCAAATATATCGTGATACAGGTGCATGCCAATCCCTTATGCTGACCAGTGTTCTAGGCTCTAATGTTAATTCCTCTGATGAAACTGTAATCTTACAAGGTGTAGGGAATAATTACTTCTCTGTCCCTCTGTGCAGAGTGAATTTAGAGTCTGGTTTTGTTAATGGTTCCGTTATGGTTGGGTTGGTTGAGACACTCCCAATGTCAGGTGTAACTTTCTTACTTGGAAATGATATTGGTGGAAGTCAAGTGTGTCCAGCTCCTCAGTTGTCTAGTGAGCCAGTGGCTGCGGCCCGGGATTGTGATGTCCCTGATGTGTTCCCTGCATGTGCTGTCACTAGGGCTAAGTCTAAAGTTACTGGTGATTTAGAGGATAATGATGATGATGATGTTATCCTAGCTGACACTTTTCTTGCTAATTTGGACCACTCACCAGATGAGGCAATACCCCGTAGTGTTGATAATTTGTCTCGTCAAGAGTTGGTTGAGTTGCAGGTTGCTGACCCTGAGTTGAAAGGTCTAGCTAACTCTGCTTACAGTGAAGAAGAGTCAGCCGGTGCTTCTACTTGTTATTATGTAAAGTCAGGAGTACTTATGAGGAAGTGGAGACCCCCAACAGCATCAGCCGACTGTGAATGGGAGGTTGTACATCAAGTTGTCATCCCTCGTGTTTGTAGGCAGGATATCATTAGAGTGGCTCATGATTCCAGTTTGGCAGGACACCTTGGAGTGAGGAAGACTGTGGCACGCATTTTGAAACACTTCTACTGGCCAGGTATCTTCAGGGATGTTTCCTGGTATTGTAAGTCTTGTCACACCTGTCAAGTTGTGGGGAAGTGTAATCAGACCGAAAAGGTTGCACCTCTAGTTCCCATTCCTCCTTTTGAGGCGCCTTTCACCCGTGTGTTGGCGGATATTGTGGGCCCTCTTCCTAAGACTTCTTCAGGATTTTCTTATGTTTTTACCATGACTGATATGGCTACTCGTTATCCTGAAGCCATTCCACTTAGAAACATCTCAGCAAAGAACGTGGTTAAGGAAATGCTAGGGTTCTTCACAAAGTTTGGTCTGCCCAAGGAGGTACAGTCAGACCGGGGAAGTAATTTCATGTCAAACGTTTTCAAGCAGTCTCTGAAAGAGTTGGGCATCACCCAGATCATGTCTTCAGCTTACCATCCCCAGACCCAAGGAGCGTTGGAGAGATATCATCAAACACTCAAATCGATGCTCAAGAAATACTGTTTGGAACATCAGAAAGACTGAGATAAAGGTCTTCCATTCGTTGTGTTTGCTGCAAGAGAATCTCCAAATGAATCACTGGGCTTCTCACCTTTTGAACTACTGTTTGGCCATGAAGTAAGAGGACCCCTTAAGTTACTCAAGGAATGCTGGCTGTCGGAGGAAGATGACGTCAACCTGCTGGAGTATGTGATGAAGTTCAAAGAACGGCTGTCCACTGCTTTACAGCTGGCGAGAGAGAATTTAGGAGCTGCTCAGGAGAAGATGAAGACTTGGTATGATAAGAAGTCCAGGTTACGCCACTTTCAGCCAGGAGATCAGGTTTTGATTCTGCTACCAGTTCATGGGCAACCTCTTGAAGCCAAGTTTAGTGGCCCTTATTTCGTGGAGAAGAAACTCAGTGATGTCAACTATGTCATCGCCACAACAGATCGTAGAAAGAGCAAGCAACTATGTCACATCAACATGCTAAAGTTATATCACAGGCGGGACGAAAATAATCCAGTCTGCACCGTAGCTGTTCCACCCGAGTCTACAAGTGAAGTTCTCCCATGCAGCATGAGCCTGAGTGATAGTTTGGGGAAGAATCCTGATATCATGAATGATCTCCAGACTAAGCTTTCTCATCTACCTCCCAAGGAAAGGCAGGAGTTTTCGGCATTACTGCAGGAGTACCCGCAAGTGTTCCGTGCTACTCCAGGAAGAACCACTGTGTTGATGCATGATGTCGATGTTGGAGACGCAAAGCCAATTAAATTGCCTCCTTACCGTGTGAACCCAGTGAAAGTTCCTCTCATCCAGAAGGAGCTTGGCTACCTGTTGGACCACAAGATGATTGAGCCCTGTCAGAGTGAGTGGAGTTCTCCTGTCACTCTGGTCCCTAAGCCAGGTGGGTCACAGCGGCTTTGCATTGACTACAGATGTGTTAATCAGATAACCAAAACAGACACTTACCCTCTCCCTCATGTGAAAGATTGCATAGACAAGATCGGAAAGGCTAGGTACATAAGTAAGTTTGATTTGTTAAAGGGATACTGGCAAGTACCTATGACTGAACGTGCTAGGGAGATCTCATGTTTTGTAACACTAGGAAAGGCTTTTGCATGTTCTGTGATGCCAGAGACAGATTGTTTTAGAGTAATAAGAAATTTCCTTTGTAAATTTCTTTTTCTTTGTGAGGAGGTGTTACATAGCCTATGATTTCATCATCCTTTGTGTAATTTTAACGCACAGTTGCTGCATGTTTGATCACGAGCGTGTTCTGCCTCATTCCCCCCCTTCTACCGTTATAGTAGAGTAAGTCGTTCTCTCTGTTATTCAGAGCGGGATTTTCAGCTTTTTGTCCCCATGGCTTCATTTGCGCGTCCTTCTTACAAGTTGTATCAAGCTCTCCTGGCCCCTATATAATGAGCTCAGTCTCTGCATCATTGCCACTTAGATCTGCTCCTCATTTTGTTCACATCTCTGTCCTCCCCTGTACAGATATTATTATTGTGAGTGCTCAAGAAATCTCCAAACATCTAGCAGCTGTGTGTAATTTGAGGATAAGTGTTGTTGCATTTTTTCTTGTACTGTGTAGCATAGGGTTGATTCTTAGGCCTAGTGAGGTCTTTGTGATTAATGTGGGGTTTTATATCAGTCATTTTAAATAATATTTTGTATCTGTAATAATTTATCTTGCATTAACTGAGCATTACCCGGTGTATTTTCATTTATCAGGGCTGACTTAGATAAATTTACTCTTGCTAATTTCGTGTTAATAGAGGCTATTGCAGTTAACCATATATTTAACCTGTTTATTTGCCATTACATTATCCTTATGAGTCCTGAATGTTTTGTTGTTAGTTTGAGCATTAAACTTTAACTTGTAATTTTACCTAACTCTTTTGTTTTGAACCTGGAACTTTACGGGACAGTAGTGATTTTTAGTATTCTCACTTTAAGTGTACATTATCTTTCTCTGTTCCGTATATATATATATATATATATATATATATATATATATATATATGAACACTGCACAAGCACTTCTTTTTCCTCGATGGCAATGTAAACCCATTACTTCACGATGCTCCCGAACAGTGACACAACACAACTCCCCCTTAAAAAAAAAAAAAAAAAAAAAAAAAAAAAAAAAAAAAAAAGGACAACATGGGCAAGACCAAATGGCTTCAGCAAACTACACTTGAAACAAGAACACACAGTATCTAAACCTGCAAAAACATCGACTACACATCCTCTCACTGTGGCATTCCCAGCGTCTGGAAACGTGGAAAAATCAACATTAGACACACCAAAATGCCTCAGCACACTCTTCTTCAGATAGACTGATAATGACACTCAGCATGCCATGCAAGATAAAAATACACCTCTTTCTTGATAGTCATATCTCATGTTCCCTTTTCTCCCTGACGGGACGACTTTGGGGCACTACACTTCTCAAGCACATTACTAACCAACCTCACACAACACGCATAGGGCTGTCACAACTCCACGCAACCCACAGTACAAACTCATCCTACAAAAACAGACATTATTAAAGCCTTACTCATCTGACACAAACTAACGATCAAAATCTAGAACACAAATACTGAGAACTATTAAACAAATATTGACTTGCCAACTACTCATGTAACAGATGAGTAAGCCATTAAAGACACAAAATTTCCTATTGAAGTTCCACAAATCTTCATAGTTACACCTACACTTTTACACTTTTTAAATATTCGTGCTTGATATTCCCACATAACTGCGAACAAACATTGCCTCATATACAGATGACATTATTGTAACAAACTCACACCATTTCACAGACACAACCTGCACACTGCAACAAGATTACCATAACAAACCTCAGGCCGATAATTGCTCCAGCCAAATCCATTACCACACTCATCAACAAAAAGCATATGCACAAGAAACCCCCTAGCATCACATTTAACAATGTACAACTGGCCAAGTTCCCAGTTACAACACTTAACATTGCCAGTGTTCTCCTTGTGCTTGATCTGAACTCCATGAAATTCGACACATTGATCAAATGGTTTACAACTGAGAGGAGAGGGGATGAAGGAGGATGACCAAAACTGAGTGGTCGTTTAGTGTAGGGGTTCAGGAGGTTTAGGGGAAGAAAGAAGAAGGATGGAAAATGGTGAGGGAACTACTTTTATAGTTATAAGCTATATTATGTAATGAAAGAATATTCAAACTCTGGACTGTATTTTTGCAAGCTTGCAATAAATCTGCATTTACTGTATTTAGAGTACTCAGTTTCAGAGACATCTGACAAGAATCATCAAGCAACAGCCCCTCCCCTCCCTCGTCTACCGAAGTATCTTCCCATTATCTATAGGGATGCAGTCACATTTGTCTGTTGCGCTGCTTTCCTCCTGCTTTCCTTTCCCAAAAGTATCCCATTATTTGTCAATCAGTTACTGTCTATATTTCCTCCACAATAGTGACAGTGGGATGCCATTATGTTTCTGAATATTGGTTCCTTTATGATGGGGTGTGTAGTAGTTATCATTGGATTTGATTTTATCTGCCGAGGAAATAAAGTATACCCATTGTGTCAGATTAAGAAAAAAAGTGGACCATTCTCCACTTTCATATTTAACCCTTAGCCTGCGATAGGCTGTGATTGTCCTTCCAGTAAGATTTGCTGTGACAGCTCTGACAGTCCTTCCAGAAGATGGTAGAAAATTTCGTATTTTTCATGGTTGATTTTTGCCATCTATTTCTTTTTTATGCCTGATAACTGGGTTCCATGGGTCCTCCCCAGCCGGCTTGGACAAATTGCCTCCATCAGTCATGCTCTGGCAGACAAGGAATTACGTCGCCCTTTATCTCCCGCCCGAGTGAGGAATTAGCCCGTGGATGGGAGCAAGATCGAGTGAGATACAAGGTCTGATCATTTCTGGCTAAAAATGGGACCACTCCGCGCACGATGTCATGCTGCACCTGAGCCCGCCACTTCAGTAGGGTTAAGGCGATCAGTTGGACTTAGACTCCGCAGGGGTGAAGATCCTCAGCTCCTCCTGATTTTTCCCTCCAAGCTAGGCTAATGGTGTGCTGTGCAGCTTACGTGTGCACATCTTCGCAACGTTAAAATAATGAAAATGAGATATACATTTATATCCTTTCCCAAAAGATGAGGAATTGAAAAAAAGTTGGACTTATCTTTGTGGTAGAGATAATATTAATGTAGCAATTCAACTTATCAAGGCTGAAAGGCAACCTTGCAACTAACTGGCTGTCCGAGTGCAGTCATTATTAGTAATAAGGGTTACAATAACTGATTGAAGAAATGATTGTCAAAATAAAATACATATAGTTTTTTGTGTGGATTAATTTAAAAACGGGGCCTTACAAAGTTTGTAAGATAGTCTAGACATTTGAAATTTTGAATTCTTGGGTCAAATCAAAACAACCAAGTAAAATGTTAAAAGTACATTGATTCTGTCCCCCCCCCCCCGTGTTCAGGTAAAACAAGGTAAATGATGCCATTATGGTGATACGTTAATATAACCTTAAATATATATATATATATATATATATATATATATATATATATATATATATATATATATATATATATATATATATATATATACAGTATCAATATGTCTATCAATCTATCTGTCTGTCTGTCTGTCTGTCTGTCTGTCTATAAACACCTTCATCATCCTTGGGAAGGTGTGGTGTGGTGGTGTGTGGTTTGCCATATCTGATGTGCTGTGATGGTGTGTGTGGTGTGGTATATCTGATGTGGTGTGGTGGTGTGTGGTGTGGTATATCTGATGTGGTGTGGTGGTGTGTGTGGTGTGGTATATCTGATGTGGTGTGGTGGTGTGTGTGGTGTGGTATATCTGATGTGATGTGGTGGTGTGTGTGGTGTGGTATATCTGGTGTGGTGTGGTGGTGTGTATGGTGTGGTATATCTGATGTGGTGTGGTGTTGTGATGTGGTATATCTGATGTGGTGTGGTGGTGTGGTACATTTGATGTGGTGTGGTGGTGTGTGCGCTGTGGCATGTCTGATATGGTGTGGTGGTGTGTGTGGTGTGGTATATCTGATGTGGTGTGGCGGTGTGTGTGGTGTGGTATATCTGATGTGGTGAGGTGGTGTGGTGTGGTGGTGTGTGTGGTGTGGTGGTGTGTGTGGTGTGGTGGTGTGTGTGGTGTGGTGGTGTGTGTGGTGTGGTGGTTTAGTGTGGTGTAGTATATTTGATATGGTGTGGTTGTGTGTGTGGTGCGGTATATCTATTGTGGTGAGGTGGTGTGGTGTAGTATATCTGATATGGTGTGGTGGTGTTTGTGGTGTGGTATATCTGATGTGGTGTGGTGCGTGTAGTGTTGTATATCTGATGTGGTGTGGTGGTGTGTGTGGTGTGGTATATCTGATGTGGTGTGATGTGTGTTGTGGTATATCTGATGTGGTGTGGTGGTGTGTGTGGTGTGGTATATCTGATGTGGTGTGGTGGTGTGTGTGGTGTGGTATATCTGATGTGGTGTGGCGGTGTGTGTGGTGTGGTATATCTGATGTGATGTGGCGGTGTGTGTGGTGTGGTATATCTGATGTGGTGAAGTCGTGTGGTGTGGTATATCTGATGTGGTGTGGTTGTGTATGTGGTGTGGTATATCTGATGTGGTGTGGTGGTTTGGTGTGGTGGTTTGGTGTGGTGTGGTATATCTGATATGGTGTGGTGGTATGTGTGGTGTTATATATCTGATGTTGTGTGGTGGTGTGTGTGGTGTGGTGGTGTGTGTGGTGTGGTGGTGTGTGTGGTGTGGTGGTGTGTGTGGTGTGGTATATCTGATGTGGTGTGGTGCGTGTAGTGTGGTTATCTGATGTGGTGTGGTGGTGCGTGTGGTGTGGTATATCTGATGTGGTGTGGTGTGTGTGGCGCGGTATATCTGATGTGGGGTGGTGGTGTGTGTGGTGTGATATATCTGATGTGGTGTGGTATTCCTGATGTGGTGTGGTGGTGTGTGTGGTGTGGTATATCTGATGTGCTGTGTGGTGTGTATGGTGTGGTATGTCTGATATGATGTGGTGGAGTATGTGGTGTGGTATATCTGATGTGGTGTGGTGGTGTGTGTGGTGTGGTATATCTGATGTGGTGTGTGGTGTGGTATACCGGCATCTGATGTGGTGTTGTGGTGTGTGTGGTGTGGTATATTTGATGTGGTGAGGTGGTGTGGTGTGGTATATCTGATATAGTGTGGTAGTGTGTGTGTATGGTATACCTGATGTGGTGTGGTGGTGTGTGGTGTGGTGGTGTGTGTGGTGTGGTGGTGTGTGTGGTGTGGTATATCTGATGTGGTGTAGTGGTGTGTGTGGTGTGGTATATCTGATGTGGTGTGGTGGTGTGTGGTGTGGTATATTTGATGTGGTGTGGTGGTGTGTTACCAGTGTAGTCACAGTCTTACAGGAGCTGCTTAGCATGGACCGATCAGTCTACTGTTGTTTTAATTTTTTCGTATGCGTTAAGCAAAGTTTTAAAAAGTTTACTCTGTACTTGTAGTGCTCTCCATTCCTTCCCTTTTTTGCCTGAATTATGTGTGTGAAAACGACTTGTATGGAAGTTGAAGTAACTATATGGAAGTGACACAGTTGTGACTATGATGATGATGGTAGTTCTGGTGGTGGTGATCATAACGGTAAGACAGGTATACGGTAGAAGCTGTAGGAATTATGGTAGTGAAGCATTGGTGATGAAGGCGATGATAATTAACATAATGGTGATAATGATGGTGACATAAGTAGCTGTAATCATGGTAGATCATGGTGATGGTACTTTGTTTCTAGTGTGCTATGCAGCATTATTATTCGGAATATATATATATATATATATATATATATATATATATATATATATATATATATATATATATATATATATATATATATATATATATATATATATATATATATATATATATATATATATATATATATATGTGTGTGTGTGTGTGTGTGATGAAATTTATAGAAGTTGGGGAAGCTATGGTAATGACAGTGATGATGACGATAAAAGATATGTTAATAGTGATGACGAAGATGTTGATGAAAAGCATTAACACTAAAGGGTGAACAGCAATAATGTTTCATCACCACCAGAATGGAAACGATAAGACTGGTACAAATTATGAATTCAGATATTCGAAGTTCATATACTCGGCTTATGAAATTTAAAGTACTGAAGTTATAAATTAGGCAGCATTCAGTAACAGTAGTAAGATTAACACCAATATAGTTGTATTACAATGCTGACGAGGGCAACAACATAAGTTAGCAAAATGTGGTAATTTATCGCAGTTACCCATCCACCTTCCCTGTTTTCTCTGAACCCCAAGAAATGTACCGTGTGACGTCACGACGATGCGCGGGGAGGCAAAACGATCAGACCTTTTCTTTCACTCGATCTTGGATGGGAGAGTGCATTTATGCATACCACACCTTCAAACACTACTGAGTGGTGAGAAATGCTATAAACATGTGTTAATACCCTGTTTAGAATGTATGAAATTACTTAATTAGTGAGTACCTTATGGATACAGTGGTGAGTGTGAGTGCAGTGTGCTACACACTAGTTTAGGGTAAGTAATGTTCGTTACAAAGTTATTGTAGTCAATTTTATTTATAAGACAGAGAAAAAGTTATGATAGAGTCAGAAAATTACATGTGCAGAACTAGTAATGAAAATTACATGTGCAAAACTAGTAATAAATGGAAGAAATATAACCAAATAAGTGACTAATTTTACTTGAGTCTAGTGCTACTCTTTTTCTCTCACATGACAACTCAGCATAAAGATGTCAGTTCCTACTCTTTTTCGAAAATTTGTCGTAATAACCGATAAGAATACTATTTGTTATAGTCAGTGAAAACGTTTATAAAAATTTAGTGATTTTGCGTATGTCCAAAGCTTACTAGAGGACTACAAGATTAGTGTCCTTAACACTGAAAAGTATTGAATAGGCTAACTTGTGTTTTAGTGGTACATAGTCCAGATGACACCTCTCATACTTCTTCCTGCATGTGGTGCGGTGGGCACAAGCACTGTGCCCCATTGGTGGAACGTACTTTTCGTCCCGGGACTATTTATGGAACTCCCGCTTCCTTCAAAGGTTAGTGAAAAAACTGAAATCTGTGTGACCAAAATTTAAACACGTTTGATTAATAATAACTGGACCAAAACAGCAGGTGACGGCACATTGTTTCTCCTGTACCTCCCTCACGAGGAAAATGAGTAGAAATAACACCTCTGCAGCCCAAGGGTTAAGCACTAAGACAGAGACTCTGAGAAACGATGCAAACGCGCGCGCGCGCACACACACACACACACACACACACACACACACACACACACACACACACACACACACACACACACACACACACACACACACACACACACACACACACACACACACACACACACACACACACACACACACACACACACACACACACACAAGCTGAAATGGGAGAGGGAGATAAGAGGGAACGGAGAAGGGGAGTGAAGAGGGTAAAAACGAGAGGGAGGAAGGTGGAGAGAGAGAGGGAGGAAGGGGGGGGGTGAGAGACGGCGAACGGGGAGAGTGAAATGGGAAGGGGTTTGTTTGTTAATATTCATCCCACACCTGTGGGGGCACGGACCCGTCAGAGACAAGCACATCAAGTGAACTTTAAAAGCAGAAAAAAAAAACACCAAGGGAGAGTGTTCTAAGACATTATCTGTGCAGTAGTACCAGTTATCGAGGAGGAGGGTAATCCCTGACCGTTTGTAAAAGTACCGGGAAGGGTGTGCTGCCAACTACCCTAGCCGCATCCGTAACGGCGTTGCCGGAACGAGCAAAGCTCCCGCCTGTCTGAGCGTGGAGCAGAGATGTGACTGGGCAATCCAGAATGTAGTGGCAGAGGCTATCAGCGAAACGCAACAGACAGTGGGGACATGGTTCAGACTCCAAGCCGGCAATCTGACTGTAACACGGAAACCCTATGTGCAATCGCCAGAAACTGACAAGGAGATAATTAGGTGAGCCCGGCGGGATTAAGCTGGGAATATAGGACGAGGCCGTAGCACACCAGGCAACAGATCTGGAGCCCTCGCGATACAGAGTTGGTGGTCTTCCCTAGTGAGCCTGCGAAGAGTACTGGCCACCATCGAGAGAATATGCAAGGCACTAGGGCGGAGTAGAAAAGTAACGTCTGGGAGCGAGCTAGTGGAGTGAACAGTCGCATCCGCAAGCTCATTTCCTGCAATCCCAACATGTCTAGGGACCCAGTGAAAAATCACTGAGCCACCCCGCTGCTGGATGAGGGATGCATCCGTGTAAATAGCTGTGAGTTAAAACATGTGGTCTCCCAGGGAAAACGTCTCCAGGCGCTGCAGAGAGGAGAGGGAGTCGGTGTGAATTGCCACACGCCGATGTCGATGGCGATTGGCGTGGCACAAGGCACCGAGCAATGCCACCAGCTCTGCCTGAAAAGCGGAGACCCCCGGAGAGAGGTGCCAGGACTCTGCATAATTGCCGAGGGCGAAAGCCGACCTCCCAGCACCATCAAGGCAGACCGACCCGTCAGTGAAATACGCCACCGAAACATTAAAGTTCAGGGCAGCAACCCTACTGAGGTCCTGCTGTCGGAGGATGGCAGGAATGGAGTGGCGCGGTTTGGGAAGGGGAGATGGAGAGGAAGAAGTGGAGAAGGATGGAGGGAAGAGGGGGTGGTGAGGGAGAGAAAAAGAGAGGAATAGAGAGGTAGAAGGGAAAAGAGTGAAAGAGGAAGAGAGAGGCAGAGACAAGTACATGGACAAAAATGGAGAGACAGAGAGAGGGGGAAATAAAGCGAGGAGCAGGGAGAGAAAGAACGACGAGATATAAAGCGGGGAGCAGGGAGAGAAAGAACGACGAGTAGAAAGGTGAGAAAGAAAATTGAATGCAGCGAGGAAGAAAGGAGGAAAGAGCGGAAGCAAGAAGGGGGGAAAAGGCGGGCAGATAAGAGGGCAACAGACTCTAATAGAGGAGGGAAAAGGGTAAGAGAGGAGGGTGGGAGGGGTAGAGATGAAAAGGGTCAAAGAAACAGAGTGAATGTGTGTGTGTGTGTGTGTGTGTGTGTGTGTGTGTGTGTGTGTGTGTGTGTGTGTGTGTGTGTGTGTAATGAGCGAATGAGTGTTTTGAGAGAGAGAGAGAGAGAGAGAGATATATATATATATATATATATATATAGAGAGAGAGAGAGAGAGAGAGAGAGAGAGAGAGAGAGAGAGAGAGAGAGAGAGAGAGACAGACAGACAGACACAGACAGACAGACAGACAGAAACTTTTGCATATCTTCAGGCTTATTGTGGATAAGGTGATTTGTTCCTTCACTTTCGTAATTTTTTTGGTAATGTTTGTGAAATTGATTCTGACAACTAACTGAAAATATTAATATAGCAAGAATGAGAGAATGGCCCACTTCTCATTATATCTTCGTCATGAGTGAATCTTTTCATAAAGTTAATACACATCCGCACTATTTTTTTTATTGGGGGGGGGGGGCTTCTCTGATGTGACATACAGAACTGATTGGAGTAAATTAAGTTTTGATAATATACATCAGATTTTTGAGTAACGTGATATATAGTTGAGAATCCGTGCTACTTCTCCTGTACATTAATCCAAAATGAAGGAGTGGAATTCATTTCCGTTTTTAAGTAGCAGTTGCACATGAGTCCGTCTCCGGCTACAACCTGATGGGGTCATCCCCTCATCCACAGGTTTTCCACCATGGATTTGCTTTCACCCTATGGACCCACATCCTCCTTGGATCTATTTTTTTTCTCTCTCTCTTTAGACCACTTTTCTACCATTGACCTATTTTCCTCTCGGACCAATTTTGGTCCACAGACATATTCCCCACCCCTCATCCCACGGTGGGGTAATTTTTCCTACGGACTTTTTTCACTCCTTGGACCTATATTTTCGTATGGTTCTACAGTATTTTCCCCTATGTGCCTATTTTTCCCCTAGTTGCTTATTTTCCCGCATGATCATATATTTTTTCTAACATGTACCAGTTATTTCCATGACCCTGTTTTCCCTACATGATGCTATTTTCCACATGGGCTTTCTTCCATCAACATCACTCACTCACTTCTGCCCTTCTCTCACTCTCGCTTTCAATGTCATTAACATCTGGTGTCACTTATTCTCACACTTCCAAGTGCACTCGTTCTTCCATAGATATATGGACCTCTCTAAGACTCTCAGTCACTTCTTCTCATTTTCGTTCACTCTTGCCCACTCTTGACTGCATCTTGCTCACTCGTGCAGTCACTTGCACCCGCTACTGTCATTTACTCTTAGATTTTTAAAGTAGACTTTCACATAATTTTACATTTTCCTCTCCAAGTTAGGCCATTCAGGCCACTACACAAGCTATGTAGGACTATCGCAGACTGATTCGTTACACTCACGACCAAGTAAATCCCAGCAGAGTCACAGCGACGCATATCCCAACAAGAAGAGCAAGGCCAAGCTTATTCCAGGAACCGTCTCTATTAGACACTGTGGAACCTAAACTACTGAAGCGTGAACCTTCACGTCAGTCATCTACACCAACTGAACCATTTTCAGAACCCACTACCCCCAAAAATACAGGAGAAATTCAGGGCCGCCATGACGATGCAAATGATCCAAGACCATAACCACTACCTACCCTTTTCTCGAAGTCCAGGCAAGAAAGCAGGGTCAGGGAAGATTAAGACTTTACTTGCATGGCATGCAGGTGGAGAACATCCCTTTAGAGCAATAAAGGGTTTCCATTTAGTCATCAACTTGACTATGACGCCATGACAAAGGAGAGGACGTAAATAAAGCTGTTACACAACACAGGGTCTTGGAAAATATTTCAGTTTATGTCATGCCTGGAATTACAAACGCATGCAAAAGTCGGTCCAGAGGTCCTAGACTGTACAAAGCTGAATTTCAGCTGAAGAGAAGGTGCGTTATATTTCAGCAGAAGAGAAGGTGCGTTATATTTGAAAAATCTGAGTAATTTTGAAGATCCGTACTTATTTGACCAGCTTCTCCAGTCACAAAGATGTGCTTCAAGGGATGTATTACTAAGACATTAATAATTGATATTCTCACCAAGCCCATACACACCAGAAAAATTGCAAATGATATGTAAGTCTCGAAGCTTATAACCAGATAACTTATCACTGAGGGGGTGGGTAGGCACTAGGCCCACTATGTTAGTACAATATGTTGACTTGGTCCAAAACTGAAAATCGGGAGGGGATGAAGCAGGAAGGCGCTCCATTACTAACTTAGCCCGCCTTTGGCCATACTTCGGGCCCCTCGCTTAAGACCAGGCTATGCTACTATCACACGAAGTGCACTGCCATGTCGTTCATAAAATGATCTTTTACCTACACAAAATACCCTAAGTTAACAGATCCTTTAATATCCAACTAAATCTCTTTGAGATCTGATTTAGTCGACAAAGTCATAGGCATCCCTTCTCCTTATGCAGTCCTAAAGTGGTGTATCCCTGATTATGGACTGTCTTCGGTAACTTGTAGTACTGCTAATGTTTCTCTCGATCTTTCCTATTCTGAAAATCATGGACACTGCAGGAACACACCAGTTTTCAGGCAGATTACGGAAGGCAGCTAGCTTTGCATGCTGTTTACTTTCACCTCCATGTTAGACCTCAAGCGTGATGATGCCACGTGATAACTCCCTGTTAGCTGAAACCAAGACACAATGAATTGTTGGAGGCACTAATTTGAATGATGGCTGAGTCCCAAGAAGAACTGGTTACAGAATATGATGGGGCTGATGCGTCAGAGCAAAGTATAAAGTATATAATGTAAAGCCAATTTTAAAAATGTTTATGCAGAAATTAGTAAGATTAATTCCAGTGTTATATGGAACCGTTAGTTTTTTGTGGATGCTTTATGTGTCTTGAAGAAAATGATGTTTATTAAATATCAGAGAAATGAATTATTTTTTCAAAAAGATATTGATTACCGTAGTTGCCGTGGGCAAGAAATAAATAAATAAATAAATATATATATATATATATATATATATATATATATATATATATATATATATATATATATATATATATAGCAGCCATGGCTCAGCAGATTAGAGCGCTCCGCTCTGACCGAAGGGTCGGATGATCGAATCCACCCAAGGATCATTGGTAGACATCAGGAACGGCATCCGGTCATAAAATGCTACACGCTCCAGTCCAAAGACCTCTACCCAAAGGCAACGCCTTAGCCCTTCGGGGGTACCTGGCGTAAAACCAAATTATATATATATATATATATATAATGTGAGTGTAATAGATCTTCAGGAGAGTGTGCGTAATAAAAGCGAAGAAACTGAGACGATTATACCAGAATATACTGCTTACCTTAGGTACCACTTGCAAGGCATTTTCCGGTTGTTAAGATTTTTAGTTTCTTTTTAGTGTTATGTAATTCTTGAAGGTGATGGTGTCTCGGAAGAAAATGAAATACATAAACATGAAATATTGTTGAATATAATCACCAATGGCAAGCCGTTCTTCTGGGTGCATTCTTTAGAGTTATTTAGTTTTTGTTAGAGCTGTGCCGGATGACCTGCTTGGACGGCCGTATATTTCTGTGTTTGAAGTGAATTATTGTAACAGAATTGTTTGACATGATTTTTTTTTCGCTGGTATTGGAAAAATAATGAACTTGTTTTAGACTATGGATAACAAAATGAGGACATCTTTGCATTAGTTTTGTTTGAAGGGCTTCGGGATGTAACTGTCTCATAAATTATCTGTTCTTCATGTTTTGTTCATTTAAGCACTATGATATATGTGCAGTGTTTCATCATTCATCTGTCCTTGATAGTTTAATAAATCCAGATTTCGTAATACTAATGCAAGAATATTTCGCATAAATTATCTGTTCTTCATTGCTTTGCTCATTCATTATTCCATAAATGCTGTGATATTAGTACATTCTGTACTGTTCTCGATGATCTGTTAAATCAATAAAAAGTACGTTGACTTCCTTTTATAAAAGTGGAACATATAATTCTAAAACAATTTTTTTTTTTAATTATATCAGAAGTTCGAGAGGTTGACTGCTATTCAAGAAATGCTGCAGACAATAACTGAAATAATTTTAACAAGTATTTATTTTTAAGTTATTTTACGTGATATGTCAAGTAACATAAATATTACCATAGATGTAACTGTATTAAGTGGTAATGGCATCATATTAATTATAACAACTACTTTATATACCACGTTTTTTTTATACAGAACACATAAAACCATCAATAACAAGACCATTGATGTTGTCAACAGAACCGGTTACGAACAGTACACAGTAATGTGAAATAGTTTCTGTTCAGACCAATATTAACAATAAAATTTTTGTTTTCACTATGCATATATACATAAACACACACACACACACACACACACACACACACGTGTGTATATACCGCATATATATATATATATATATATATATATATATATATATATATATATATATATATATATATATATATATATACAGATAAATTTATACCGATATGCATTTGACGAATGCTATTATATACAGCTTATTTATGGAAGAACAACTCAGAGCGTTAGTAATAACATAATATTTCTTTCCCCGTGCATAAATTTGTGATTAAAGAACACTGATGCTATGAAATCACTCTGTGAATTTTAATAAACTTATATAGAAATTATAATTATTCGCATCAAAAATTAATATCTCTAACAGAGCAATGCCCATTACCAAAAGTATAAATACTCAGATTAATGGAAACACTGATATAATGTTAAAAAAAGTGTAACATTCCATATACATGTGAACAGCAGGGATGATGTTAATGAAATTTCTTTTCTTACTTGCCTCAACCAAAAGAGTTTTGGCAGCAATAGGGTTTAGATTTTCCTCAAGAGAAACAGGGCCGTCCCTTAGGAAAGCAGCTTCCTCTTCAGGGAAAACAAGGGCAATGTTACAAGGAACACAACTGGTCATTTTAATTTTAGCTCTTGTCTCCCTCTCCCATCAACAGACTTCAGCATGCTGAAGTTACCCAATATTAAATCTAATGCAGTGTCTATAATAAATGATTTCTCATATAGTTTTGTTACTTTCCCTAACTTGGATTCTTGTTAACCTTCCTGTTGCATTGCAGGAAACCAAGATGTGTGCTAAGAGGGCAAATTCAGAATCTGCTAAGATTTGGTAAGAGTGTGATGGAAATTATTACTCTTTCAAGAATATGATCAGTACTAGCATCAACACAAACAGCAGCTGTAATTTCACCAAAGTTTCGACATCTCAGTATGTCATCATCAGTTATGTACATTAAAATGATAAAAAGACGAATGATATACAGTATATATATATATATATATATATATATATATATATATATATATATATATATATATATATATCAGGCCTTAATCCCGTAAAGCGTGACCACAAACAAATCGCCTCCATGTCGCCCTGTCCCCAGCCATTTCACTGCCCTGCTCCCAGTTCACACCCTCCTCTCTCATATACCTCTCCACTCCATCCATCGAATCTCATCCTTGGCCTCCCCCTCCCTCTCCCCCGCCTCCATCTCACTCACATACACTCTCCTCGTCAGTCTCTCACTCTCCATCCTCTCCACACGGCCAAACCACCTCAGTGTGTTTCTCCTAACGCTTCATATCACATCCACACCACAATGCTCTTTCACTTCCTCATTGGTCAGTCTGTCTCTCCACGTGACTCTACATGCTCCTCTCAAAAAATGCATTCCACTGCTCTCGCTCTTGACTTCTGTCTCTCCAGCAAGGTCCAAGCTTCACTTCCATACGTTACAGTTGGTATCATAATACTGTCATGTAGTAACTCTTTCACTTCCATGCTCACTTCCCTGTTTCTTTTCACTGCTTTCAAGGAACCAGCAACCTTTCTTCCCTGTTGTACCCTTTCAAGCACTTCACCCTCTAAACTTCCATCCTTACTCATCACACTACCCAAGTACTTAAATGCACTCACATTTTCCATTTCCTCATCATTTAACCTCACTGTACATTCACTGACTTCACTTCTCTCGAAGACCATAACTTTACTCTTCCCAACATTCATCTTTAGATTCCTATTCTTACACACTTTCTCAAACTCATCGGTCAAGCCTTGCAGCTCCCCTTCGTCTTCACTTAACACAGTATCATCTGCAAACAGATGAGAGAAGCGGTGACTCAATCGGTAGAGAGGTGACCTGCAATCCCAACGGACCCAGGTTCAAATCCCTGCTGGGGCAGGGAAAAGTTTAATGATTTGAATTTCATTGAACCAGGCTTTACTGATCTACCAGTAGACCCGCCGGCATGTCATAAAAATACCCCCGCTAATACCAATACACCAGTCCTGTATGAGACAGCCCTAACATGTATTCAATATGGACGGTGGGTGTTAGCGCCGAAGTGGTGACATGTGGAGGTGTAGGGCATGGAGGAGGACTACTGGGCCTTGATAGCAGGCTGTGAAGCCTATGCTCAGAGTCGGACACAGAAAAAAAAACAGCACAGGGAGTTTCCAAACACTTCCCTCTCTCATTAGAGCTGCTCCAACATCCACTGCCCTACCTTGTACCTCTTTTATAACCCCATCCATATACAGATTGAATAATCATGGAGACATGACACATCCCTGTTTCAATCCAACCTTCAAACAGAAAAATTCACTCAATTCACTATCCACACGCACTGCAGCCTTAGCACCCTCATACATACTCTTCACGGCATTCAGCAACGTCCCATCTACTCCATATATTCTTACTACTTTCGACACTCCTTGTATATCCACCCTGTCATATGCTTTCTTCAAATCCATGAAGGCTACATACAACTTCTTTCCCTTCTCTTGACACTTTTCCACTAAAGATCTAAGAATGAATATCTGATCTACACAACCTCGTCCCTTCCTATAACCTTCCTGTTTATCTCCAACTATTTCCTCTGTTATTTCCCTAACTCTGTCAATAAGTATCCTACCATATACTTTTCCAATTACACTAAGAGGACCAATATCCATATGGTTAACGCACACTTCTTTTTCCCTTTTTCCTTTGTGCAAGGTAATAATTTTACCTAACTTACCTATCTGTCTATCTGCCTATCTATCTTTATCTCTCTATCTATCTATATATATATATATATATATATATATATATATATATATATATATATATACACGAGTATACAGTATATAAGTCTGTCTGCAGCCATTAAGTTATCTAGCGGTGAAGCAAATGCCATTCTATAAAATTATTCGAGTGCTTGTAAGTCGGAGTATGTACAGCCATCAATTATTTCAAAGTGTTCTCTCATAACAAGGACAATTTAAACCTCTGAATGATCTCTCATGGCTGAGTAAGCCTGGTTGTAAAGCGGCTGGCCCGTGCTTCTCAAGTGAACGTTGTCCTCATCCACTCGAACCTTAAAAGCTCGTATTGTACATCCGATATACCCAGCCTGAAAACTGGGACGCTATTTATAAACAAAATAAAAACTTCTCCCATACGCCATCACATATTGCTTATTCTATCCAGACTATTACACTGTGTAACAAACATAAAACAATTTTTTGCGTATGTAGGTTTTTACGCTATTTCTGATCATTGTCAATGCACAGATTCCGAATATGCTAATTGTTTTTGTGTAAATCTAGAGTTACAGGATTTATGCAACAACATATGTATCGTACAAGGACAGGAACTGCAACTTGTTAACATTTCGAGAATGTTGAGAATGTCAAAGAATTCATATGTTTCTGGGTGTATATTATGAATATACCTAGAAAATGAGCAAACAGTAGCATCACAAGGAATGCAGGGCACATAGTATCTAGAAATGCACTTTTGATCTTGACTTTCTTCTGTACCTGTGATGACAATCGCGCAACATTCGCCAAACGTAATTGCTCGTCGTCGTCTCGTTCCACCTGCCCTGGTATCTGGTTTCCATCAGCAGAATGTACTGGTGGAACCTTTCACCATGCTCATCGCTGACTGCACCCAAGATGCTTTTCAAGAAATCAAGGTGGGAATGCAGATAGTGCAATTTGATTGACAATCTGCATCCAAGCCGGAGGAATGTGCTGATCAGATAATCAACGAGCTGTGCTGAATCTGGTCTCCTCTGGTTGCCAAGAAAACCTTCCACAGCCCCTCTGAAAGCAATCCAAGTGCGCTTTTCATCATCGGTCATTTTGCACTGGAGTTCAAGACTTCAAAGCATTCTTCGAATTTGCGGCCTGGTGAACATGCCAGCCATCACCTGTGCCACACTCAACTTGGGAAACACTGATAGGAGAAGCAGAAACGCATCGCTCTCCTTGTAGATGGTTTTCACGAATTATTTCATAAGACAAAATTTTATGAGTAGTGGCAGCTGCAATACCTTCTCCCTAGAGATCAGTGGAGCTGTCAGAACGCTGCACGAGCCTGGTGTAAGACTCTCTCTGGGAGGCCAGTCTTTCCTCACGAAATGTTCTGCATTGCTCTGGTTGTCCCACAAGCATAAAAAAAAACATGAGTATTTTGTATAACCGCCTTACATTCCAAGTAGGAACAAAATCATTTTGAAATCCCCACAAACCTCCAAATTGTCATCTGAGGACTTGATTTTTGTCAGACAAATCTTCACATTCTCATAGCCTTTTTTCATTTCCACAGAATGTGCAACTGGAATTGAAGTGAGTTCGTTGTCGTTACGCAAAAGTCCAGCTTTTAGGCTCTACACAGAACTGTCTATGAGGAGTTGCCATTCTGAGGGGGCCTTATAATCCACTCGCATGGCGTGGGACAAATCCTTGGTATCAAAACTATAACGTAACGAGGTTTCTGCACAATATTTGAAGAAGAATTAAAACTGCCGTGGCAATTCCTATAACTCAACTTGCAACTTGGATCCAACAAGTTCCATTCACATAGATGTGATGCCAGCAGCACAGCATTGGACGTGGTGAGTTCTAAGTCTTTGATCAAGTCATCCAGTTCTTGCTGATTGGAAAAGTGTGGAGTGTCTCCGGAACATTCTCCATGGAGTCACATGGAGAGATAGGCTGACGAATGAGGATATAAAGGAACGTTGTGGAGTTGATGTGGATGTGATAGGGAGCGTTATGAGGAACACACTGAGGTGGTTTGGCCATGTGGAGAGGATGGAGGGTGAAAGACTGACGAAGAGAGTGTATGTGAGTGAGGTGGAGGGGGGAAGAGGGAGGGGGAGGCCGAGGATGAGATGGAGGGATGGGGTGGAGAGGTATATGAGAGATGGGGGTGTGAGTTGGGAGCAGGGCAGTGAAATGGCGGGGGACAGGGCGACTTGGAGGCGATTTGTTTGTGGCCACCCCAAACGGGATTGAGGCGTCTGGCAATAGATAGAGAGATAGATAGACGATTCATCATCACTTTCCCCTCTGTCATCAACTATGTCCTCACTGTCAGAGACAACTTCCATGTCCACAGGTGGGACAGGAATTGCCAGCTCATCGTTGTGGGGCACCGAAGAGATCGAAGAAGGCAAATTTGGATATACTCTACGATGTTCTTTCTGTCCTTCATGCTCTTCGCTCCACTTATATCAACCAAGCAAAAATAACAATCATCGTGGTGATTTGGAGACTCTCTCCACGCTTACGGAACTGCGAAAGGCATCTTTCCCGCTCCTCGTAGAAAAGCTTCAAGCACAGAGCGAGAGCTACCATAAGTGAAGTGCAGAACCAACCCTTATCTTGATCGTCCATTGCCACTCCAAAATATGCTTTGTATGCAAGAGCAAATTCGGTATCAAGGTGGATATTGTGTTTGATCATCTTCAGTCCAATATAATTCTCCACACACATAACAAAATGTATCGGCTGACAGCTTGCAAGAACTTCTACTGATTATTCTCATCAAGAAAAACAGCGTTGGGAACAGCTCTAATCCACAATGACCAGCCAAACTAGCAACGCGAGACTAGCTTTTCGAATGAACTGACCCAATCCGCATTGCATGAGGCAATAATGGTCACATCAGCGACATCTGCATGGATGCGGATGATGTGTGTGTGTGTGTGTGTGTGTGTGTGTGTGTGTGTGTGACATGGTAAGCGATACATCAGCCATTACATCGGCTCGTGGTTACAAGACTGGAAATAAACAATTGCCAATTGTTGACAAAAACCCAGAGGCAGGCAAACGATACATACACCACTGGAATCAGCGTTGAAAACTGAGTCTAAGAAGACCAACAAAAATGAATAAACAAATTCTTTGTTACAGAGTGTTATAAATAAACAATAGTCTTCCTGTCCTGACATAGGTCTTTACCCTAGTCTTATATTGGCTTTTATTCCTTGTTGATTTGTTTCCATTTTACAGTGAAATTTGTTTGTTTCCATTTTACAGTGAAATTTGTGATTTTTTTTTTAATGCTTAACTTAATGATTTACGGTATTTGCAGTCTGCCTACCAACCTGCAGTAGTTTGTTTACAGGAGACTTATTTAATTCAACCACCTGTTCCTATCCCCAGTTTCTCTTTTAGCAGACTCACTCATTCTCCTCTTAGGACCTCTGTGTTTTAGGACCGTTATTTTACTGCATTCTGATGTCCTATATGATCATTTACCACTCCCTACCTCGGTCACATGTACCCTGGCCTGAGTGTGCCTTGGTCACTGGATAACGATTGTATCTGTATATTTTTGCCCTTCTGTACCTATTAATTTCTGAGCTTTGGTAAACTTGTTGTCTCTTCTCCTTCCTCACCTTGTTTAGCTTGGAGATTTTAACTGCACGCATAACCTTCAGGGCGACACTGTCGTCAATCCCCGTGGTCATTTACTAGAGGCTTCTATTCTTGCCCATGATAATTTTTATTCTTAAGACATGTGGCCATGCCCATTTTGATGCCCGGGCCCGTTCTTACTCTTGCACTGCCATCCATTTTTCTCCTATGCTTGGCTTATATTTCCATTGGTCTGTCTCAAAGGACTGTTGCTGCAGTGATAAGTTTTCAACATTCTTATGCCTTGCATCTTAAACTTTCACCCCACGTCCTGAACAATGGTGTTTTGATAAAGCTTATGGTGTCCAGGATATGCTTGAATAATTTCTTGGTATGTTGCAGGCATCCCCATGTGGTGATCTCTCGATCTACGTGCCTGTTTACTTCTAAATGTGTTCTTTGGTGGACGCTTGAATGTTCAAGGAACTTGTGTGTCAAGTCTACTAAGAGGAAGACCTTTTGCCATATATGACTACCAGGTACCATCTCCTCCATCTTCTTCGTTTCTTTAGGGCATTTTTTTTTTTTTTTCGCTGAACAGTTAAGGAAACCAAAAGGAAGAGAGAGAGCGGGATTTGGAATTCTTATTTTTCTTCAACTCTCTCTTCCTTCCCCATTAAAGTGGCGTGGTCCCATATTTACAAGATTGTAGAAAATCTGCTCACTCTTTTGCTCCAGTCCATCCGAATGGTACGTCGGTTGCTGAATCTACTTTTGTAGCAATTGCAATGGCATTTTTTTTTTTTTTTTAGTGAGGTTATTAGTGGCTTTCACCTGCCTACTGAATTCCATACTCTTCTCTCTGTTACTGAATGTGTTTTGATTAGGTTTGGGCTGTCTTCTTCAGAGTCTTATAATACACCACAATTTTGCTCTTACTAAATTGTGTAATGCTTTGCATGCCAGTAGGAATACAAGCGAAGACCTGGATGGCATTCATTACGAAATGTTGAAACGTCTCCCCAGGTGGACACTCTCTGCTTCCTTCTGTTACTTTTTAATAAGATCTGGTTTGAAGATAGTTTTCCCTTTGCCTGGAGCGTAGCATAATTATTCCCTTCCTTAAGCCTTTCAATGATGGTCGTCCTCCACAAGATTTTCGTCCAGTTGCCTTGACATGTTGCCTTTTTAAGGTTGTCGAATGCATGGTCATTCTTAGGCTTATGTGGATTTTGGAATCACGTCAACTTTTCTCACCGGGACAGTTTTTGTTCTGGTAGCAGCAATGTTCTTTGGACGTTTTCATACGGTTAGGGACTTGTATTTGTTCTGAGTTTTCATGTAATGATTTAGCCCTTACTTTTTTTTTTCTCTTAAATCTTGAGAAGGTCTCCGATACGACCTGGAAATATGTTGTTATGAAGGGAGATTTGCCAGTTAGGTAGTCTCGTACCTTCGAGACGTTTCTCGTACCGTCAGTTTGGGTACGAGTCAGAGTTGCCCGTTTGCCTGGTGTTTGTGAGCGTAGTTGTTTCGTAAGTTATGCATTAATTTTTCTGCTCTTTTTCTTTAAAATGTTTTATTTAAGTGATTGCATGTTAAATTATGTAATTTAAGTTCGTATGGTAAATGATTTAGAGTGTTATGTAATGTGAGACAACTCTAGCATGTTTTGATGTCTCCTAGTTGGTAACTGTTGTTACTAGGGGCTGATGCAAGACCAGCACGTCCGAGAATGTTTGAGAAGTAGGTCTTTCTAGAACAATGCAAGCTTATATAAGATGGGGGTAGAGATTATTACAAGTTTAGTCGGGTTTCAGGTCGGTTTGAGTGAGGATCAATCGGTTTTGGTGTAGTGTCAGTGCAGTGCTGTTAGCGAAGTTTGGGAAGAGTTGCTTTGCATGCATTAGGTGTAATTACTGTCAGTGAAGATTGTATATTTTTGGTACCTGTGAAAACAGTGGCAAACGGTGACGGGTTATTGAAGTTTGTATATCATTGCAACTTGAGAAGACAGTGAAGTATATTAAGTGTAATTACTGTCAGTGAAGATTATTTTCAGTACTTGTGTAATAAGTGAAGTGTTAGCAAGCATTAAGTGTACTAACTGTGAAGTGTTGTTAAACATTAAGTGTAACTGCAATCGGTAAAGTGTGTATAGCTCCAGTGCTTGTGAGAACAGTGCAGTGGAAAGCACTAAGTGGAATTATTTGGAAAATAAAGACAGCGAACGTAAAGGAGCCAGTGTTTATTTTCGCCTCAGCTGATCTTGTGTACTGCACACCTTAAGGCTGACCATAGAAGAACAACTCACTGGGCAACGTCCTTCCTGTACTGTACTACTGCTGTTGGAGCCTGTGGGAGTGTGGGGACTGGGACGTAACACTGGTGTCAGGAGTGGGATTATTATTTCAGGGCTGCAGTGAGTCTAACCTTCGACATGGAAGCGGAAGATGTGAAGACAAGGTCTTGAGCTGAGCAGGAGGAGGAAATTTCCCTGGCGATAATCGTGAAGCTAATACAGGCACAAAATAAAGAGCTCAGAAACGAATTTAAAGAACTGTTACAAGAACAATTACAGACAGAGAAGAAAGAACTCAAAGAACAATTACAAGCACAAAGTGAAGAACAGAAAAAGCTCAGAAACGAAATCAAAGAACAACTACAAACACAGAAGGAAGGACAGAAAAAGCTCGAAGAACAACTACGGGCACAGAAGAAAGAAATCAAAGAACAATTGCAGGCACAGAACAAAGAACAGAAAGAACGATATGAACAGCTTCAAGAGGCACTACAGGAGCAACAGAGGGAAATACAGCTGAGAATGCAAGGACAGCTCGATGCTTTCATGAGGGAAATGAAGGAAGAACAGGAGCAATTGAAGGAGGAAGTATATGCTGAGCTACAGCAGCAGAAGTGTGAGGTAAGCAATGATATGACGGAGTTCAGACAGCATATAGACGACCAGGTGAAGCATGTAGACAGACAGCTAAAGATTAGCGAGGGAATAGTGTGACAGAGTGCAGACAACATGTGGACAACCAGCTGAAGATTAGTGAGGGAATAGTGGCAGAGTGCAGACAGCATGTAGATAACAAGTTGAAACATGTAGTTGACCATGTGAAGATAATCAGTGAAAAAATTGAGGCTGTAGCGAAGTATTGCACTGCTGAGCCTCAGGTTAGTGTACAGGGAGCATATGAAAGGAATGGACAGTGTATGGTGAATCTTGACGGATCCCAGGCTTCTAAAGGTAGCATTACAGGATTGAAAAATCAGAATGTAGGAGATTTAAGTCCTGGCCTTAATTATGATGCCCCAGTTTTTAGCCCCAAACCAGTGAAGTGCATGGCTATAATGGGAGTCCAGTTAAAAAGAAACCTCAGGAATTGGATGGCAGAGTATCCTGGGAAGCTTACCGTGCACAGTTTGAGTTACTTGCAGATCAAAATGGTTGGGATGATAGGCAGAGGGCAGTGAAGCTTGCTACTAGCCTTAAAGGTGCTGCAGTGGAGATTCTGGGCCAGATGTCAGTGATGGAGAGGGACAGTTATCAGTCCCTAGTAGAAATGCTGGAGCACAGATATGGAACCATGTACCAGACTGAGGTATACAGAGCAAGATTCCGGGACCGTGTACGGGCTCGAGGAGAATCCCTACAGCAGCTTGCTCATGACCTGGAGAGTATGGCATACTAGACGTACCCTGGAGCAGCACTTAACCTGTTGGCTATTCTACTGAGGGACCAGTTCATCGATGCTCTTGACGGTGCAGAGTTGAAAGTGAAGCAGGCACAACTAAGAAGCATGCAAGAAGCAATAGCCAGGGCTCTAGAATTTGAGTCCTATGTCAGGTCCAGTACATCCACCTTTCGGGCAGGTCGTAGTGCAGGATTCAAGGCAAGAAAGGGGCAGGTATGTGAACAGGAGACATTTGAGGGAAGTTGCTGGTACTGTAAGAAGCCAGGACACAGCAAAGAGGGCTGCTACAAGTGGAAGAGGGAACAGGAGAAGACCGGGGGAGGCTGCTGGTTCTGCGGGAAGTCGGGGCACAAGAAGGAGGATTGTCACGAATGGAAAAAGGAACAAGAACAGAGCGGTGCAAGGAGTTCTTCAGTTGGACATGTGGTGAGGTGGGACACTTCAGCTGTGAGTGTTCACATGAGAAGGATGAGGGTACATTAGTGAAGGCTGGTGACGAGAGGCAACAACCAGCCAGTTTTTCCCAGGAAGTCCCACTACTGAGGAAATGCAGGAGAATCTTGATGAACAGCGTGCAAGAAGACGGAAGAAAAGACGACATGCAATGTAGTAGGAATGGGAATCATAGAAAGAAATGCTGCTGTGCTGCAGTAACAGGGCCAGCGTCAGATCAAGAAGACCTGATAAATTTGAAGGATTATTTTGTGCATAGTTAGATGTTCCACTACGATTAAGGTTTGTGTTCGTATGTATTGTATAGTTTTGTTGGGACGACAAAGAACTAGGGAGGGGGCAGTGTTATGAAGGGAGATTTGCCAGTTAGCTAGTCTCGTACCTTCGAGACGTTTTTCGTACCGTAAGTTTCGGTACGAGTCAGAGTTGCCCGTTTGCCTGGTGTTTGTGAGCGTAGTTGTTTCGTAAGTCATGCATTAATTTTTCTGCACGTTTTCCTTAAAATGTTTTATTTAAGTGATTGCGTGTTAAATTATGTAATTTAAGTTCGTACGGTAAATGATTTAGAGTGTTATGTAATGTGAGACAACTCTAGCATGTTTTGATGTCTCCTAGTTGGTAACTGTTGTTACTAGGGGCTGATGCAAGACCAGCACGTCCGAGAATGTTTGAGAAGTAGGTCTTTCTAGAACAATGCAAGCTTATATAAGATGGGGGTAGAGATTATTACAAGTTTAGTCGGGTTTCAGGTCAGTTTGAGTGAATATCAATCGGTTTTGGTGTAGTGTCAGTGCAGTTCTGTTAGTGAAGTTTGGGAAGAGTTGCTTTGCCGGCATTAAGTGTAATTACTGTCAGTGAAGATTGTATATTTTTGGTACCTGTGAAAACAGTGGCAAACAGTGACGGGTTATTGAAGTTTGTATATCAATGCAACTTGAGAAGACAGTGAAGTGTATTAAGTGTAGGGCTAATTACTGTCAGTGAAGATTACTTTCAGTTTAGTGATGTGTTAGCAAGCATTAAGTGTACTAACTGTGAAGTATTGTTAAAAATTAAGTGTAACTGCAATCGGTAAAGTGTGTATAGCTTCAGTGCTTGTGAGAACATTGAAGCTGGAAAGCATTAAGTGGAATTATTTGGAAAATAAAGACAGTGAACGTTAAGGAGCCAGTGTTTATTTTCGCCTCAGCTGATCTTCTGTACTGCACACCTTAAGGCTGACCATAGAAGAACAACTCACTGGGCAACGTCCTTCTTGTACTGTACTACTGCTGTTGGAGCCTGTGGCAGTGTGGGGACTGGGACGAATATTTTCCATAAGCTTTACTCTTTTGGTGTTGTCAGTGATATGGGTGTTTTTATTAATATTTATTTACTCAATAGATAATTTCTTGACGGTGTTTATGGTTCGCTATCTATTTTCTGCAGTTTAAAGGTCTTCCACAAGGCCGTGCTCTTATTAACACGCTTTTTCTTCTTGTTATCAATGACACTGTCTCCTCCCTTCCGTCAGGTGTATGCTCATAAATTTAGGGTGAAGACTTTGCAGTTTTTGCTGCTGATTCTGTTATGATTACTCTGCAACGCTTTATGCAATACAGAGTTATCAAAGCCTCTGCTTGGACAACTAATGGTTTCTGGTCCTCCACCTCCAAGTCATGTGCTATCACCTCATCATATCAACCACATCTCGCTCTTTACAATGCGCATCTCCCTTATTGATCTTCAGTTACATTCCTTGACCTAGTGTTTGACTGCCGGTAAATGTGGATACACATACCTCATCTTTAAGGGTTGCTGCCCTCCAATGCATCTACCTGCATAAGACCTTGTCCTATGTTTCTTCAGGTGCGGATAGTAAGACCCTCCTACATCTTCATAAAATTTTTGTTTTGTCAAATTAGGCTATGGGTGTTAGGTTTATTCTTCCACATCCATTTACGTTTTGTGTCACTAGATTCTGTCCATCACCTTCGTCTTTTATCAGCCTTTGGTGCTGATATATATTCTGTTGAAAGACTGTACGTCAAATTAGGGATCCCTTCTCTTATATTGTCAGTGGACAATTTTATCCATCTGTTATTATGCCCGTCTTCATCATTTTCCTGTTCAGTGAGTTGCTCTTGCCGCCTTCTGTTGCAGGTCACTTCTTCCCACTCCAGCCCTCCTTATTGTTTGCCGGAATCTCTATTCGGCAAGCATATTGGTCAGTTCCATATGTTTGTCTGTTTGTCTGCAGTTCACAGTTTTACGCCAATCGTACTGAAAAATATTCAAAAGGTAGACAGATATCCCAAAACCCTGAAAGCCTATTGGTTTTCATTAAAATCGGTCAAAGGCCCTGGGCTGGGTGGGGGGTTGAATCCCTATCTTTAACATGGGGCATTTTTTTTTTTTTTAATGAGATCTCCGCTAGTTTTCATTGGATCTTTATGAAATTTTATAGACGCATAGACACATGTGTTAGGAATGTAATAAGTGAGTCCTGGGCAATAAAGGAAGATGATAATCGCAGGCTCAAACGTAAAGAAATGGAAATGATTCTGTGTATGTGCAATGCGTCCTTGAGTGCAAGGCTTGAAAGGGCTAGGTTTATGTTGGAAGAGTTGAGAGGTAGGATGGGACTGGAGTGCAATGGTGTTGTGATGAGGAGGGGTAGACTGGGATGGTTTGGGCATGTGTAGAGAATGGGGGATGATAATTGAGTGTAGAAAATGAAGTGTTAATGTCGCGGGTAGGGTAGCGAGAGGCAGACCGAAAAAAACTTGGGACGAGGTCATTGAGTGTGACCTCAGGGTTAAGGGACTAAATAGGGAAGCTGCCAGAAATCGCACGGCATGGAAAGCCTTTATTAGGTGACCAAGGCCTACGCATGCAAGAATGTTGGAACCTTCAAAACGAAAACGAAAACATAAAGGGTGGCATTGTCTAACGTTAAACACAATTGGATCCATCCGACAAATGCTCTGCCTATGGAAGTTTAATTTTCTTCGTGTTCAGTCTACTTAAAGTCGAAAATATTCTTTTGTTCCGTCCAGCTACCATTACCCCCTGACTTCAGCACATCCATCTGTCTGTTCCTCCAATTTTGCTTGTTCAAAATCCTGAACTTCTGCTACTCTCTTTTTGTCCTTTAATACTCAGTTACGCAAACACTCTTCTGTTATTCATATTGATCCTGACGGTTCTAAGATATCTAGGGGTATGGGACTGACAGTCTCCTTTCCCGGTCGCACTTATACATACCACTTCACCATGGTGTGATTAAAGCTGAACCATCTGAAGTTAAAAAAAAAAAAAATCAGGTGGCTCTGCTTTTATCATGCCACGGTGTAGTGGTAACAATGCCTGATTTTTATCTAGAAGTCTTGAGCTCGATTCGCGGTCAGTAGCGCATAAAAACATTTATGCCCAGGAGAGTAATGTGTGTCTCTCCAACATATAAAGATGCTTGTGTTCTGGCTGGGATAGACTAAAACTGCTCTGTCACTTGCCGAGTTGAGTGGAGCTGAGCAATAATCCTGATGTGTTGTGACTGAAATACATCCTTCCATAAAGAATTTACCTGGTTTGTCAAAAAATTCAGGTGGCTCAGCTTTCATCATGCCATGGTGTAGTGGTAACAGTGCCTGATTGTTATCGAGAAGTCCCGGGTTCGATTCCCAGTCAGGAGCGTATAAAAACACTCTTACACAGGCATGTAATGTGTGTCTCTCCAACATATAAAGACGTCCGTGCTCTGGCTGCGATAGATTAAAACTGCTCTGTCACTTGCCGAGTTGCATGGGGCTAAGCAATAATCCTGATGTGTTATGACTGAAACATTTCCTTCCATAATAGATTTGCCTGGTTTGTGAAAAATTTCTGATGGCTCAGTTTTATCACGCCATAGTGTAGTGGTAACAGTGCCTGAGTTTTATCAAGAAGTCTTGGGTTCGATTCCCGGTCAGGAGCGTATAAAAACATTTATACACCCACGTGTAATGTGTGTTTCTCCAACACACACACACACACACACACACATACATACATACATATAGATAGATAGATAGATATATCCATCAGACATTACAAGTCCACTGCTAAACAAAGGCCTCCTCCAACCTTCTCCACGAATTCCTTGACTGAGCCAATCTTTGCCACGTTTTCCCTGCAAAATTTCTGTCTCATCTCTCCACCTCCTGTCTGGACTTTTTCTGCTACACTTACAATCTCTTGGTGTCCAGTCAGTCATCCTCTTGCTCCATCGGTTATCCCTTATTCTTGCTACATGGCCTGCCCACCTCCATTTCCGTTCTTTTATAACTTCTTTAATATTTATGACTAGTCTGCTCTCTCAACCAAGTTGATCTTTTCCTGTCTCTTAAAGGTATTCCCAACATTGACCTTTCCATTGCTCTCTGAGAACGGATTAATTTATTTTCCATCGATTTTGTCAGTTTCCAGGTCTCACAACCATACGTTATAGATGGAATTATACATTCGTTATATACTTTACGTTTGATACAAACTGGCAAGCTACTTTTCATAATGTCTCTGTGTTTACCGAAAGATTTCCATCCAATTGCAATACGTCTTTATTTTTTTCGCTATCATGATCTTTCGTTAATTTTAATATTTGCCCCAAGTAATTGTAATCCTCGACGTCTTCAGGAATTTTTTCGCTTATTCTAACAACTCTCTTTGGTGTTTGTGGATTAAGCATTAATTTTACTCTGGTTCATCTTTAGCTCTACCTCAGGTATTTCACTTGTTTCAATTGAAAAGTTAGCTGTTGGTATTACTGTCTTTGATGCTTGCAGTTCTTTATAAAATCATTCAATTCTCTTCACCATCTTACCTCTGCATTTTAATGACTTCATCGTTTTGTCTTTCAGTGATGGAATTTGTTGCTTTCCTAGTGCCATTTTACTTCGGACCTCTTTCAGACTTTTTCCTTTTTTGATGGTTTCTTTGATCTGATTCACGTTTCTCTCTCTTTTTTCCTCTCTCTATCTCTTACCGATAAGGTTATTTAATTTCGCTCGTTCTATTTCATCTTTCTTTGCTTTTTCTTTCATTTCATTTCTTTTCATAAGCTTCAGTGTCTTTTCTGAATATTTCTTGGTTTTGGTTGTATTAGGTTTTCCTTCTTCCTCTGCTGATTCTCTTAGCGCTCTTGTTAGTCTGTCATTCAGCTCATCAGTGTCACATTCAGCACTACTTAGAGCCTGAAATCTGTTCCTTATTTCCAAGAGAAGGGTTGCTTTGTTTTCGTTTACTTTTATTAGGCATATCTTTTTAACTTTAATCATCTTCTATCTTTCACTTCTGAAATTGGATCTGGTTGTGCAACCCACCATTCTATGATCACTACCTATATTTACTTTGTTGATAACTGTGACATCTGTGATCGTGTTATTCTTATCTGCTATACTGAAGTCGATTTCTTTCTTTGTTTCTCCATTTGGGCCTCTCCTGGTCCACTTTCTCTTTGTTATTTTGTGAAAGAATGTGTTCATTATTCTTATGTTATACATTTCATACCTCCATTTCTCCTCTTTCATTCCTTTCTCCCACACCAAATTTGCCCATACAAACTTCATTATTTGATTTCCCAACTTTTGCAATGAAGTCTCTCATGCGTATAGTATATGTAGTCTTTTCTTCTTTCATAATCTGGGAAATGTCGTCATAGACTGTCTCTATTCCTTCATTTCATTGTTGAGAAGTTGGTGCATATACTTGTATTATTTTCAGGGTATATTTTTTGCATAGTCTAATTACAATCAATACTGCTAAGTCAGATACACTGAATTTAACAATGTTGTCTTCAAGATTTCTGTTGATATGAAATCCTGCACCACTAACTCTCATTTTGCCTTCATCTGTAGTAAAATAGGTGGTTGTTTTTTTTCAGGCTGAGTTTTTCATCTTTTCTGTGGATCTCACCCAAACCTATAATACCCCAACTAATGTTTTACAGCTCAGTCATTTAGTTATCAAGTTTCTAATCATGTGCAAGACTATACTTACTTTGTAGAGAGAGAGAGAGAGAGAGAGAGAGAGATTGTTAAGGAAAATGTGATTTAAAACTAGAAGGGCAAAGTGGTAAATGGGATAAAATTAACGGGAAAAGAGAAGTGTTTGATTTTTAAGTCGAATAATGTAAAGTCCAGTCCTGACAGGCCCAGTTCAACTGAATTTTATCTTAACAGAGTGTAAATCACCTGAAAATATGAAAACCAATATATCAATAACGTCTTCAGGTCGATGGAGCAATCATAACACATAAGTAGCTGCGTCATGAGTCGTGTTGATGTAATACACATATCCAAGGCTGAACACTTAGAGGCTTTGCTCAACATTATGTTTTTCCCTTTGTAGCATAACGCACATATTCACCGGTTTCATTTTTACTCAGATATATTACACTGTGTAAGAAAAAATTTTGTTTATTCATTTTTTTTTTTTTTTTTGGTCTTGCTAGACTCAGTTTTCAACACTGATTCCAATGGTGTATGTATCGTTTGCCTATCTCTGGGTTATTGTCAACAATTGGCAATTGTTTATTTCCAGCCTTGTTACCACGAGCCGATGTAATGGCTGACGTATCGCTTACTATGTCACACACACACACACACACACACACACACACACTATCTGTGTCCAAGCTGATATTGCTGATATGACCATTATTGCCTCATGCAACACGGATCGGGTCAGTTCATTCGAGGAGCTAGTCTCACGTTGCTAGTTTGGCTGGTCAGTGTGGTTTAGAGCTGTTCCTAATGTTGCTTCTCTTGATGAGAATGATCAGTAGAAGTTCTTGCAAGCTGTCAGCCAATACATTTTGTTATGTGTGTGGAGAATTATATTGGACTGAAGATAATCAAACACAAAATCCACCTTGATACCGAATTTGCTCTTGCATACAAAGCATATTTTGGAGTGGCAATGGGCGATAAAGATAATGATTGGGCTCCACACTAAACTTGTGGCAGCTGTCGCTCTGAGCTTGAAGCTTTTCTACAAGGAGTGAGAAGGAAGATGCCTTTCGCAGTTCCGAGAGCGTAGCGAAAGCCTTCGAATCACCACGACAATTGTTATTTTTTGTTGTTGATATAAGTGGTGCAAAAAGCATTAACCTGCCACGTGCCGGCCACTTCACGAACTAAGTCTCACTCCCGTTCCGGCTAATATGATAGATTTTGATGTGAAAATAACGAATATGACCATAAAAAAACTCACCGGATGCTGGAAGTGTGTTTTTCATAGTCCCTCCTCCCGCCCTCAGGTGTGAGCGAGCGGGGAATCCCCAGCGGCGGTGAGAGAAAACCCGTTTTCTATGCAAGGTAAACTCAGGTATTCTCGCCAACGTGACTCAGGGAAGGTATAGGAATGGCCTTAACACTTTTCTGTCCACTTCACACCCACACACACCAAAAAAAGAACTTATTATTTCATAAAGAAATCGTGTTTTTTTGGGAAAAAAGTCACTTACTCTCGCAACACTATACGTACCACTGTAAATGCATTGTCTTACAGTTACGAGAAAATATGCATAACTTGACTTCACAATGTACAGCCCTTTCACATAGAGTAAATTGTTTACAACATGCCTTCAGTATACACAGACATTACCAGAGTATTTTTTATCATCTCACTGTGAATACATCGTCCAACACTTACGAGAACATAAGTAAAACTTTACTCCACAACGTTCAGTCCTTACACTTATGAGAAAATATTTACAACATGTCATCACTGTATTCAGTACTTATAACACTTTCTGAGCGTCTTTTTTCGTATTTACAACACTTTTTGAGCGTCTTTTTATCACTTGTCATTACCACACTATTGTTTGTCAATAGTTAGCAAGAGTGTGGTACTCCTCAAAGCATGGGTATACACACAGTCCTACATCACACTCTGCACACATATACCTTGAGTCTTTCTGCTGAGTACGTGGCCTTACAGTGCTACTTGCACACATGTGACACCTCCGCTGGGGATTCTGACGTGTTCCACTTGGAGGGACGATTTTGGGGAAGTGTCTAGAAGTGAGGCGGCGAGGTGTCGTGGCGGTGGCGAATAGCACTTCTATCTTCCCCATATTCCCCCACTATTTCCCGCACCAGCTCGCGAATATAGCCCTCGAAGGTCTCCTGGATGCCAGTGGTATGTGCGTGGAGATAATGAGCATTGAGGACAGTGATGTCGAGGAGATGGAAGAATAATTTTTTGTACCACTTCATCATGGGCCTGGCACAGTCAATGCTGGAAATCATGGCGTCTCACTGATCCACCTGTCGCATATTCACATTATATGCCAAGACAGGTTCTTGTTTCCAGACGTGGTGCCGCCCTTCTGCCATGTAATCTACACTGTGCGGTGTACAAGGGGCCAATGAACAGACGAGAGGAGGAATACTTCGTGGTTGTGGTGCCATGCTGTTGCGAGGATTTTATGTGATTTGTAAAAAACAACCTCGTTTTTCTGAAGCTTACTCCCCATCTTCACCATGTGCCGATGGTTCTTCTTTACAGTGCCGCACAGACCAGTTTCCTGCAGGTGAAGGTACCTGGCGAGGAGGGGGCTTGTGTACCAATTATCGAGGTATAAGACGTGCCCATGATGAAGGTATTCCTAGATCATCATTTTTACCACAGCCCCTGAGAGTCCCAAACTTCTATCTTCTGTGATGTCCATCTGAACACCTGTGTACAGGACTATGTCCTGCACATACCCAGTCTTACAGTCGCACATCATGAAGATTTTGAAGCAAAACCCGTGTCTTTTGCTGAGGATATACTGACGAAAAGCAATATTACCTCTCCATAGCACTAGACTCTCGTCTATGACGAGGTCTCAGTATGGAGAAAAGGAGGTACGGAATTTCTCTTGAAGGTGATCAAGATTCAGACGTATCCTCCTCATCCTGTCCGTGTTGTTTGCGTTAACAGGGTCAAGGGTGTCAAAAAAATTAAGACGGCTCAGGATGTACTGAAAATGATTGCTTTTCATCACCTTGCCAAAAAATGGTGTCACCATTACTAGATCCACAGTCCAATACGAGGGAAGCTGATTTTTTTTTTTCAATATCCCCATCAAAAGCACAAGTGCTAGGAACACATACATTTCACCCAGGGCCACGTCAGGTTCAAACAATCGGCTGTGTCATGTCTGTTGTTCCTTCACGTTCAAATGCAGCAAAGGCGTTGGTCAGGGCCACAATCTTCAAAACAAACTCCACAGGAAAGTAGTTCCTGAAACAGTAAGCCTACTGGAAGTATGGTGAAGTTCAGGGACGCTACGCCCGGCCTCAATTTCGTGGGTGAACGGGTGAATGTGGGGGACAAAGTCACTACCGTCCTCCCACTCCCACGTCGTTTCCTCCTCATCATCATCACCTCCGTGTTCTTCGGGCTGTGGGGAAGCATGGGGAAGTGTGGGGAATGGGGGAAGAGTTTCACGTGAGGTGCTGGGTGTGGGGAAGGCGGGAAGACTTTGTCCTGAGGTGCTGGGCTGAGCTGGGTCACATGGGGGCAAGGGAGAGCACGGGCGAGATGAGTCACTCTCCCCCAACAATGGAACTTTCCCAAATCTTCCACGCTTCCTCCTCACACTTTCCTCCCCACGTGGTGAAATCTTTTGCCTCCCCAACCACCCCTCAATTGCAGGACTACCTTCCTCCTTCCTTTACTCCTCATCGTTGTGACGTGCAAGACGACAATGTGTAGGTGGCCTAGTGTAGCCCACATACCTGGATTTTCTAGGTGAGGGAATTTGGTCATCACTACTACTTTCCCTCTCAGGCTGGAGGTAGTCCTTATCATGCACGCCATCCTCCTCCAAATCGCGTTCCCCAGTGTAGGGAACCCTCAGGAGGTCCTGAATCTCTTTGTCATAGAGACCGCAGTGAGACATCATTGCACTGTATGACTGACACAAGCAGAGTGAGGCAGAACGAGCGTGAGGCGGGAGCACCTGGGTGTATGGGCCAGGCTGCTTGAGGGCAGATAGAGGAAGGGTTGCCCTACAAGCACACTAATTTTTGCCTGCCTAGCTTGAAAATTGCGGTCACAATGAATTTTTGAAATTGAGACCTTTTTAAAATGGCACAGGCACTGAGTGTGCAATTACGTCAGACCTCTTAAAACAGCACTGGCACGGGGCAGGTTAAGGGCAGAGGAAACATTGTATATTCAAATTGCCTTCTTCAATCTCTCTGGTGCCTCACAACGATGAGCTGGTGATTCCTGTCCCTCCTGTAGACATGGAAGTTGTCTCTGACAATGAGGACATCGTTGATGATAGAGGGGAAAGTGATTATGAATCATATATTGGAGAATGTTCCGGAGACACTCCACACTTTCCCAATCAGCAAGAACTGGATGACTTGGTCTGAGATTTAGGACTCACCAAGTCCAATGCCGAGTTGCTGGCGTCACTTCTAAGTGAACGGAACTTGTTGGATCCCAGTTGCAAGTTGAGGTATAGGAATCACCACGTCAAGTTTGCATCCTTCCTCAGATTTTGTGAAGAAACCTTGCTGTGTTATTGTTTTGATGGTAAGGGTTTATTCCAAGCCATGGGAGTAGATCACAAGGCCTCAGATTGGCGACTCTTCATAGAGAGTTCCATGAAGAGCCTAAAAGCTGTACTTTTGCGTAACGACAACGAACTCCCTTCAATTCCAGTTGCATATTCTGTGGAAGTAAAAGAAAGCCATGAGAATGTGAATATTTGTCTGACAAAGATCTAGTACTCAGATCACAATTGGAAGGTTTGTGGGTATTTCAAAATGATTTTGTTCCTATTTGGAATGCAAGGCAGTTATATGGAGTACTCAATTTTTAATGCTTGTGAGACAGCTGCGGCAATGCAGAACATTTCGTGAGGAAAGACTGGCCTCTCAGAAAGAGTCTCACACCAGGCTCATGCAATGTTCTGAGAGCTCCACTGATCTCCAGAGAGAAGGTATTGCTACTGCCGCTTCACATAAAACTTTGGTCTTATGAAACAATTCATGCAAGCCATCAACAAGGATGGCAATGCGTTTCTGCATATCTGATCAATGTTTCCCAAGTGGAGCATGGCAAAGGTGATGACTGGCATATTCACCAGGCTGCAAATTCGAAGAATGATTGCAATTCGTGAACTCCAGGGTAAAATGAGCAATGATGAACAGCACACTTGGAATGGTTTCAGAGGGGTTGTGGAAGGTTTTCTTGCCAACCAGAGGAGACCAGATTCTGCACAGCACGTTGATGACCTGATTGGTGCATTCCACTGGCTTGGATGCAGAATGTCAGTCAAATTGTGCTGTCTGCATTCCCACCTTGATTTCTTCAAAAGCAGCTAGGATGCAGTCAGCAAGAAGCATGGCGAACAGTTCCACCAGGACATTCTGCTGATGGAAACCAGATATCAAGGAAAGTGGAACGAGGCAATGATGGGCGATTACTTTTGGGGAATGTTGTGCGATTGTCATGACAGGTACAGAAGAAAGTGAAGATCAAATGTGCATTTCAAGATACTATGTGCCCTGCATCCTTTGTGATGTTACTGTTTGCTCATTTTCTAGATATATTCATAATATACACCCGGAAATATATAAATTCTTTGACATTCTCAACATTCTGGAAATGGTAACAAGATGCAGTTCCTGTCCTCGTATGATACATATGTTGTTGCATAATTCCTGTAACTGTAGATATACACAAAAACAAATAGCATATTCGGAATCTACTCATTGCCACAGATCAGAAATAGCATAAAAATCAGTATAAACAAAAAACTGGTTTAAGTTTGTTACACAGTGTTATAACTACTCCTAATCCTTATTTTCTTTGTGTGTATCATTACTTTACATGTTGGGTCTTATATTAAGATATAAATGGTTTTGAAGTCAACAGGTCAAAAAGTAAAGCTCCTTCTGTATTACGGTCATAGAGAAAGTGGGTATTATAAAGAAAGTTCTTTGAGAAAGATACGAGTGAGTTCTTGGAAGGGAGAGGGCATGAAGGGTAAAGAACGTGATTCGATATGGCAGGCTAAGTGAATGTGCGGGCATGCAAGATGTGGCAGTTGGTGGAGAAAAAATATGGAGGAATAGTGGGAAAAAGTGCTACTGTCCCGATGAATTCTTGTCATCACTGGATATGGCGGTTATCTGTTTGAATTTCAATTTTTGGTACTTTGTGCCTATCTAGCTACAGTCCTTGTCTTAATGCAGTTTCTGATATATTTTGTTCATCTGTGTTCCCTTCGACAGTAAATAACATGACTGCACAGCCCCATGCCACACTTTCAGTACAACACGTGTTCCTTGTCAAGTGCCCATTTTCAGAATCACCATCTTCGATCAGAGGTTGGCAAATCCCTCTGAGCTTCATTTTTTTTTTTTTTTTTTTTTTTAGCTGCTTTCTTCACGATCATACTCAAAATGGCCTGTCCCCCTAAAAGGTCAACATTTTCCTAGAAAACCAAGTCTTTTTTCTATCGTGGTATTTATTATCTTTTTATGAACCTTTAGCTTCAAGTTCTTTTAGTGGTCATTTACATTTCCTTTACTTTTCAGTTAACGTTTTCATCAAATTTTATTAGGTACCTGAATTCATCTACTCTTTCATTTTCCCTGTCCAGTTCACTTCTATTCATATACACATTATTAACAGACCACAGTTATCTGTATCTACAACATTACACGCGCTTCACCCCTCTACTACGATGGTGCAAAGCATATTTTATTCCTGCTGCATACAGTCACTTCTTCTGGGCTTAGGAGAGGCTTTTCGAACTAGAGTTGTTAAATTTAGTCATCAATAACGCATTCAGTAGAGGCAATCCTGAATTCAATAACATCCCAGAAAAATCAAGAATAAAATGCAAAATACGTCATCGTAATGATGAGGTTAATAACGGGTACCTTTTCCATTTCTTTATTTGCTGTGTAATTTCTCTACCTTCTTATTGCTTACCTAAATTCCCAGCACTTTTGTCTACTAATATGCTAACAAACCTTTTTTTTTTTTTTTTTTTTTTAATCCATCGCATAAACAAAAACTTTTCTTACTTCTTTATCCTCTTCAATATCTGTTTCATCTTTACTTCTCCGTCATTCTATATATCTATCTATCTATTGCCAGACGCCTCAATCCCGTTTGGGGTGGTCACAAACAAATCGCCTCCAAGTCGCCATGTCCCCCGCCATTTCACTGCCCTGCTCCTAACTCACACCCCCCTCTCTCATATACCTCTCCACCCCATCCCTCCATCTCATCCTCGGCCTCCCCCTCCCTCATCCCCCCTCCACCACACTCACATACACTCTCTTCGTCAGTCTTTCACCTTCCATCCTCTCCACATGGCCAAACCACCTCAGTGTGTTCCTCATAACGCTTCCTATCACTTCCACATCCACACCACAACGCTCCTTTATATCCTCATTCGTCAGCCTGTCTCTCCATGTGACTCCACAGGCTGCTCTTAAATAACTCATTTCCACTGCTCTCACTCTTGACTTGTGCCCTTCCAACAACGTCCAAGCTTCACTTCCGTACGTTAGAGTTGGTATCACAATACTGTCATGTAGTAACTTTTTCACTTCCATGCTCACTTCCCTGTGTTTTACCACTGCTTTCAAAGAACCAGCAACCTTTCTTCCGTGCTGTACCCTTTCAAGCACTTCACCCTCCAAACCTCCATCCTTACTCATTACACTACCCAAGTACTTAAACGTACTCACATTTTCCAATTCCTCACCATCCAACCTCGCTGTACATTCACTGACTTCACCTCTCTCAAAGACCATCACTTTACTCTTCCCTATATTCACCTTTATATTCCGTTTCTTACACACTCTCCCAAACTCATCCAGCAAGCCTTGCAGCTCCCCTTCGTCTTCACTCAACAACACAGTATCATCTGCAAACAACAGTATATGGAGTTTCCAAACACTATCCTCTCTCACCAGGGCCACTCCAACATCTACTACCCTACCTTGTACCTCTTTTATTACCCCATCCATGTACAGATTGAACAACCATGGAGACATGACACATCCCTGTTTCAACCCAACTTTCAAAGAGAAAAATTCACTTTGTTCACCATCCACACGCACTGCAGCCTTCGCACCATCGTACATACTCTTCACAGCATTCAGCAACTTCCCATGTACTCCATATACTCTTAACACTTTCCCCAATCCTTGTCTATCCACCCTGTCATATGCTTTCTCCAAATCCATGAAAGCCGCATACAACTTCTTTCCCTTCTCTAGAAACTTTTCCACTAAAGATCTATGAATGAATATCTGATCTACGCAACCTCTTCCCTTCCTAAAGCCTCCCTGTTCTTCTCCAACTATTTTCTCTGTTCTTTTTCTAACTCTGTCAATAAGTATCCTACCATACACTTTTCCTATTATACTAAGAAGACAAATGCCCCTATGATTACCACACACTTCTTTTTCCCCTTTTCCTTTGAACAAGGGAATAATTATACCTGACTTCCAATCCTCCGGGACTCTACCTTCCTCCCAGGCCAATCTGCACATCTTCCACATCCATTCTGCTACTATCTCTCCCCTATGCTTCAGCATTTCACCACACACTCCATCAATTCCTGGGGCTTTCCCCGATTTAACTTTCTTTATTGCTTCAACAACTTCTATCCTACTGATTTCTTCCTGTCTTCTCACCTCCCTCCTTCTCCCAGCCATTCCCGAGCCACTTATACTCGCATTACTTCCATCCTCTATGTTCAACAATTCCTCAAAGTGTTCTCTCCATCTGCTCACTTTTTCTCCCTTCTCCATTAGTAATCAACCATTTTTATCTTTCACTCCCCTGCTAACTTCACTTCCACCCTGTCTTACTCTTTTCACCTCTTTCCAGAACATTTTCTTACAGTCCCTCCACTTTACACTGAAATTCCTTCCAAATTCCTCATCCACTCTCTTCTTACTCTCTTACTAATCTTTTCACCTCTCTCTTTCTCTCTACATATAACTCTCTCTTCCGCGTCTCAACTTCTTCCACGCCCCTATTTCTCATCCATTCATTGTATGCTTACTTCTTTTGTGCCACAGCCTGTTTCACCTCTTCAGTCCACCACGCTGTTCCTTGCACCCCCCTCCGTCTTCTCTTCCTTCCACACACCACATCACATGCTGCACATATTTCTTCTGTAAATATCCTATACACACCTTCCACGTCTTGCATCTGCTCCATTTCATATTTGCCCAATCGTTCCTCCAGTTCTCTCTTATACCCTGCCTTTTTCTCATCCTCTTGTAACCTTTCCACTCTCCTTGCAACTACTCTTTCCTCTCGTCTTTCCCTTCTTCTATTCCTTCATCTTACCTGAATTCTAATTCTGGCCACCACCAAGTAGTGGTCAGAAAGTCCACTCCCCCAACCTCTATAAACTCTTGCATCCATTACACATCTTCGCATCCTTTCATCCACACACACATAATCAATAATTGCCTTCCTTTCATTCAGTTCACCACCCACCCTTCTCATCACTCGCCATGTATACCTGTGGATCATTTTATGCCATCTTCATATTACAAACATAAACTTCTGGCACTGATTTTCAAGTGTTAGCATCCCTTTCTGACCCAACCATATCTTGTATTTTCAGTCTCTCCAAATCGTTTTATTCCCTGGCTTTATGTTTAAGAACTGTTCCTTTTTTTTTTTTTTTCAGTCACATTAACCCTTTTAGATTAAGCCGTTTTTGAGACCATAATCTTATTACATTTTTTTTTTTTCACCATTCGCTTTATTGCCACCATGATAATCTTGGTTACCTTTCCCAGATTCATATCTAAAGTTTAAATTTATATAATCCTTTTCCAGCTATCGATATCTTTTTTTTCTTTTTAACCAAGCCATCTATTGCGTTATCAATAAACTCACAATTTCCCTCAGAATCTCTTCAAAATCTCAGGCGAATCTGGTTCTATCAGGGGTTCAACTTCAGGACTCATAATGCTGTGCGGCATGGGACTGATGGTGATAGATGTGGTTGGCAGAACGGTGGTGGTGGAAGGGCAGATAATGCAGGTAGTTGGAGTGGAGTCGATGGGGATGATAGTTTTGGTGGTGGTGGATTGGGAGACGGTGGTTGTTAAGGTGGCAGTTGTGACGGTGGTGGACTGGGAGATGGTGGTGGAGGTGTTAGTATTTACGGTGGCAGTCGTGGTACCTCTGATGTTCAAGCTGTTCTGCTCTGCGTTTTCTGGGCCACTCATGGACACTGCAAATTGAAAGAATCATTAACATGAGAGAAAGGAGACCAAGAAGGAAATGAAGATAATGAAGGCTTAGATTTATACCTACATGCTGCATGATGGTCAGTAACTCTTCAACACGACTTTTTATAAGTTATTCATGTCGTAAACTGGCTATATTTTTTAGCATTTAGAGACTCCAAAATGAGTGAGTTAGGTACTGCCTTCAATGAGCACTATCATAAGTAAGTCTTTGCTAAGTTGCAGAGTCATTCAGAAGAAGCAAGAATAGATTATAAACACGTCTCTGTGTGAAAGAACTTAAGGCAGACAGTTAAAGTTTCTATCTAGCTAACTCTAGCCAGATGCTTGAATCTCGTAAGGGGTGGCCACGACAAACTGCTTCCATGTCACCCAGTCATAGGTTATTTGTTGTCCTCTTCTCAATGGACACATCCCCTCTCTCGTACATCACTCTGTTCCATCCATCTGTCACATCATCGGTCTTTCTCTCCCCGTCTCCCTCTCTACTGTACCTCACTAAACATACTCTTTTCGTCAGTCTCATTCTCCAGACTCTCCACATGGTCAAACAATCTCAGGGAATTTCTGTTAATGCTTTCAAACACCACGTTTTACTCCGCACAATTGCTCCCCTACCAAAGACCCGCAGCCATCAATAATTTGTCTAGTTCCACAGGTATAGTGAGGGATGAATAGGAAAAAGAGGGCAATAAACTGAGAAACGAGTTGGAGAAGTAAGGTGCCACAGTTTAGTACTCTCACAGCGATGACGTAATTTGGTAGTTGGTTGTTATTATTAACCCTTACACCGCGGGCATGTTTCCCAACGTTTTGCGTGTCCCGTGGGGTTATTCGGGCTCCGACAGACTCTAAAAAAATATTTGCCAAAAATCAGTTATTGGTCCTAGAATATTAAAATTAAATATGCTTATGGCACATACCTTCAGCTTTCTCCTGGGATGTTTGTTGAGCCTTCGTCTATTACCCTAGGACTTGTGGAGAGCTCTGAAGTTGGGTAACGAAGTCTCCACTTAACACTTCCCGACAATCCGTAATATGATTACCACAGCCAGATATTAACACTATAAACACTACTCTATGATTATCAAGTACTTTGGGATCCATACTCCAAAAAAAAACCCACTGTGAAAGCAATGAAAATTACGAGCGCATATGACCTTCCCCCTTGTGCTAGTTCGCTGTTGGTATTCTGTCATTTATTATTCATAAAACCCCGCACACTTTATATTTCTATTACTATATAACACTTATATATATCTGGAATCTTTATCAATAAGTTTCCTTCAGTAGTATTAGTTTATTGTCACTGAAGTCATTCAATTTTTCATTCAGTAAAATACGTAGAGAGCCACGGATTCACTTTCACTGTTATAACATCAAGTATTTGTACTCATATTCTTATATTACTAATTACTTACATTTCTATTTACATTTTCTATTGTATTTTCAATATTTACACTTCTATTTTACTTACACTATGTTATTCACTGTCACTTTCAGTAACATAAAACTATATTACACTGTTCAATCATATGTACTGTACATCCATTGCTTTCACTTGCTATTTACACATTATTTACACATTATTTTCACGTTACTTTCCTTTCCCACTTGCACTTTTAGAACTGCTTCTGGCTGTGGTAATCAAAGAAGCAGGTAACACAGAGGGGAACCTGGCACTCAGTGCACTGCCAAGAGGTGCGTTTGTGGTCAGGTGTGCGTCGGGTGGTATGTGCACACACCTGGCACCTGCGGATCGCAGCCTTCCTCTTGCCTGTGGCAGGCATTTGCACCAGTCTGTGCCGATCCATGTACGCCCTCTGCTCAAGTTTGTCAGGAAGTGTTACTAGATGGCGCCTTGGAGTTGCTGCTGTCACCCTACCATATCTCTCAAGCAGCTGCTGAACACAAGTCCTGGCGAACAACCTCAGGGAGAAGGACTTGGGTGGCTTGACCTTCATCTTGTACAGGATGAAGGCGTTCAGCATCGTCATGTCTATGAGATGCAGAAAAACTTTCCTGTATCACCTAGTATTCTTTCTGAGGCAGTCGATCTCTCCAATCATCATGTCGGACTTGTCCACCAGCCGCATGTTGATATTGTAGTCTAACACAACATCAGGTTTCCTCACAGGTTCGCCTGTCCTACGGTCGACCTTCCCACTGTCTGTCATTTCCCTCTTATACACGGTGGTGAGCATGTGCACGACCCTCTTGTCATGCCACTGTATTGCCAGCATCTTGTCAGACTTGCGTAGGTGCACGTCTCCTTGCTGTTAGGTTCCTGCCTCTGGGAATTTAGGGAAGTGGGCACGATTACTCTTCACATTGCCGCAGGAGCCGATGCCGTGCTCTGAAAGGTATTTGGCAAGTTTCGGTGCTGTATAATAGTTGTCTGTATACAGCACATGATTCCCACCAAAATACCTTTCAAGGAGCACTTTCACTACACAGCCTGAGAAGCCAAGGGGGTGTATTTTATCAAGATCGACAGTGCTGGCTGAATAAATGACGAAGTCAAGGATGTACCCCGTCTTACAGTCGCACAGTACAAAGAACTTGATTCCAAAGCAATGGCGTTTGCTTGGAATGTACTGCACAAACCTAAGACGTCCTCTGAACAAAACCAAGGATTCATCGATGACAGCCTTCTGAAAGGGGTGGAAGAATGTCATAAACTTATCCTTCATTCTGCTCAGAATCTCCCGGATCTTCCAGAGTGGGTTGGTTTGGGAAGGTACATCGTTGTCGGCAAAGTGCAGGTTTCCCATGATGTTCCGGAAGCGATCTCTGGCCATGTACTTATTGAAGGTGGGTGAGAGTAGTAAGGGGTCCATGGACCAGTATTCTTCCAACTCATGCTTCTTTGAGTGTGGCATGAGAAGCATGAGGGCGAAGAACACATACAACTCCTGCACTCCCAGCATGGACCACTGTTGCATCTTGGCTGCACCTGTACCACTTGCAGCACGTTGTGATTCATACCTGTTGGTCTCATCACATATGTGCTGCATGACTTCGTCATTGAGGAAGGCCAAAAGGAAGTCCACACACTCAGCATCCTCGTCAAGAGTGAAGGCAGGCTGTACTCCTGAGGAACTCTCGTCAAAATTGAGATGTTCTGGGACAAAATCGGACCCTTCCGTCCATGCAAAGGCGTCCAGGATTCCCTGTTGTGGCGGTGTAGGGTGGGTGAGGGTGGAGGGTGGCTGTGAGGCAGATTTATCACGTTCAAGGTCACTCGCACTGACCCTGAGTTGCCGTACAGCACTAGCAGCCCTTACTCTACTAGCAACTCTACTTTTACGGGTCATGGATTTACCTCTTCCTCAATGGCCTGCCTTCACTGTTGATGCTGGTGGTGACTTCGACGACGAAGACTCCGCAGATAATTCAGCAGAAGAGGAGGAAGAAATGAGTGAAGTGGGGCTTGGGGAATGGGGAGGTGAATCAACTTGGGACTCATGGCAGGCTGGGTCATGCAGGGCCATTGTTCCGGGGCTAACACGCTATCTTTTCACTCCCTTCCCAAATTCCTTCCCTTGCTGCACTAACGGCTCCTTTCCCTTGGAGCTAGGGATAACTAATGACACTGAAGCACTTGTACTAGTAATTTCTGGCACGATTTCCTCACCCGGCTCATCACATGAATCCCCCGAAGGGTCAAAATCACTATTCATCATCACCATTGATAATTCCGCTGGTTCACGTTCCACTGCAGAGCCACTTAGTCCTTTCCTGCTTCCCTCACGAGTTTTTCTTGGTGTAGAGTCACGGGACCCTTTGCAATGGGCGCAGAAGCGGCAGAAATGGCGGGGTGCGAGTGAGACATGTTTTGACCACAGCGGAGGACAAGGAACTAAATGCCACGGCTTATCTGAGAAGGCAAGGGTTGACAGTGACAATGGGGCTGACAGCTGCTAACTTACATGGTAATAAATTATTAGTAGAAAATCTCGGCAATACATAAAGAAATAGGTAGTTCCAGGTGAATGTGAATGTCACTTAGGCTTCTCCCTTCCTTTCTGATATATATTTTTATTATAGAAAGAGATTACAAGGCATAATTCAAAGGGGAAATTACCATGGTAATGTAGCGAATGAATGCATGTGAGGTGTTGTCAGGTGATAATTAGCCAATTCCTGGTGTATACCACTATCACTTACTTTATTTTTTTTTGGTATATATTATTTTGTATAAGTATAGGGCATAGGGCTTATTTTAATGGATGAAATCTGTGGAAAAATCCAGGGGAGATTTGCTTAATGCAGCACAGCCAGGGAGGTGAGAGGACAGGGTAATGGAGGGGAGGTAGGGAGGGGAGTCCGGAACAGGGGAAAATTGCTAAAATGTCAACAATGGATGGGAGTACAGATGAGATTTGGAGTGCTGACTAGTGTTGGACATTGGCAGGACTGATAGATGGTACAAGCCACCACTTGAAAGCCCGGGATAATTCAAAATAACACAGAATCACAAAAGTGACGCCCCGTGGTATGATCCATTGCGCTCGAGTGTCACGAAAGTGACGCCCCACGGTTAAGGGGTTAAAATGTGGTTTTATCCAGCTTTGGAGACTCTGTGTTAGTAAAGGGGCTTATGAAGACTAGGTCTGTCCTCTCTATTGCAAAAAGTTTCTCGTAAATTAAGTTTAATTACCTAAGAGATAAAAATGATGAAATTAAAAATACATCCTCGGATTTGAAAAACTATGGAAAGGAAAGGTGGTATCTTGTGAGAAGGTGGTCATTACTGAAACACCTGCATGCTCATTATTGCTGCTTTTACAGGAACGGACATCAGGCAGTAGACAGAAGAATCAACAGCAACATTGTAGTTCATTTATGAACACTTTCCCAAGCAGCGAACACATTATGCATCTTATTCTTGGTGTTCTTAGATGATTAATTTCATTAAACAAAGTGTCGTGGCTTATGACATTATTGTGAAGAATGTGTGTGTGTGTGTGTGTGTGTGTGTGTGTGTGTGTGTCCCCAAGGTAACCACCTTGTCGTGGTGGGGGGCTTGCATACCCTGTAAATCTGGTGGGCCTTATCATCGGGGGAAGATCCCTCCCAGACTCAGCAGGAAGACAGGGTTACCCATGCTTTGGGGACCATCAGCGAGGAGTCTGATTAAGTGTTCCCAGGTCCACTACCTTGTGGATTGCTCTTCGATGGATTAAGGCTGCCCCAAACGAAATATCTGAGAGTGGAGTCCCACGAAAGATGGGGATCTACAGAGTTCCTAGCAGACTTTTGCAACCATGCTCAGTAGATTGTCGTAATGAATATTCAAGCCACCATCACCAGCTAAGAAGGGTCATATCATGTGGTGGAAAGGACTGAGCATCCAAATCCATTCACTGTGCAAGACCACTGGTAAACTCACCTTCCATTTCATCATTCATTAAAATTATATGACCAGTGGTGACAGGATAGGGAGATAATGATAGGTCATGGATGTGGCTGGAAGTTGCTAGCTCAAGTTCTGCACATAGGAGGCATTGGCCCAGTGGTCACTGGCATGATGGCATAGGAGCAGGTCATGCCCTTGCCAGTGTCCAGTGCAACCAAGCAGCAGGAAACGAATGTCCAACTGCTTACCCGTTACGGGGTGGGGTTTGGAAAAGGGAACATGAACATTTGCTGCTCCATACCACCTGGGCAGAAACTGCGTCTGTCAAGGCATCCCACACTGCAGATGAAAAACCAAATAAATCTCCCTGACTGTAAGGTATGAACATTGCCTAATACTGAGCACCACACACGACCACGCCATAGAACTGACCTTTTTGCCCCTGAACCTAAGATATAAAACTGACATTGCTGCCTTGTTTGAGACTCGTCCCTCTGGCGAGGGTAACCTAACAGAAGTAGGAGAAGAGTATACGTATTTCTGGAAGGGATAACCAAACAGTGTAAGAAGAACCTATGGTATTGGTTTTGCAGTCCGAAGGAACCTACTACAGAATATTCAAGAAATGCCCGTGGGTATATCAGGTGATGTCTTGGTAAATACCACTATCTAAAGGCAAATATGCAATACTCACCAGTGCCTATGCCCCATTGCTTGATTTGAGGACATTGTCAATTATTCCTAGTTTGTCATTAGGTGGTATTCAGCGAATACCACCTAATGACAAACTGACCTTGCTTGGAGATTTTAATGCCAGAGTAGGGAAACATAATCAATGGCTGCCCTGGTGTTGGTAACATGAGCAACAACGGCCTTAGACTGCTTTCATTACTCTCAGAACAGACTGGTTATTACCAACACCAATTTTCAGCTTAAGAATAAACACAAAAACACATGGTTGCTCACACGATCTAGACATTGGCATCTGACTATATTATTGTAAGGCAACAAAAGTCTTATAGTCCGAGCTATGAGAGCTGCTGAGTGCTCAACAGACCATAACCTTATTGTAACAAGATGATCAAGTCAACTTAGGTCCTATCTTGTTATACAGGTTCTTTTCCCAGAGTACTGCCAGTGACTAATAGGCAAAGCAAACAAGTTCAACAAAACCCCTAATATATTGTTCGTTGTGACTGAGTGCCTAACACTTTGGCTGAATACAGGTTACTGCACTCACACTCCAAATCGGCCACCTTTTACCCGAGTCACCATGTTCTCGAATATTCTGCCAAGTACCGTGGGATGACACTGTTGAGAACATACAAGATCAGAAGAAAACGAGAACCCCTACATGTTACCAGAAACTACTAGAAGCATTCTGGATATCTCCAGTGTATAAATAGCAATGGTGTATCAGTTTAACATTGTTCTTAGGTAGCTATTTCATGATATACATTTACACACGTGAAAATCAATATGCAACAAAATGATACATATGTTGGAATATACACACAACAGGAACTAACTAATACACCCAGTATCATACAAAAAACACTCTGAATGTCTAATTAATACTCAGACTGAGTTGTGACATTGTCACCAAACTGGAGCTAGTCATATGCCCACAAATGTTCCACAGACCATTCACCAAGAAACCAAATTGTAGTAGTTTAAAGGATGTGGCAACTTGTAATAAAAGAATGCTGATAGGCAGAAGTTCTGCAGTATGGCAGTGTGACAGTCCAGTCATGAGCCCTACCAGATGCCCATGTAGAGTGAGGGAAGGTATAGAGAGGTGGCACAATGGATGCAACTTTGTCTGAGCATTTGCCATAAAAGTATCTGTAAAATAATGCATGGGAGACAACATTCCTTCTTTCTTGTAGGGGAGGTAGTTCATTTGTAACAGCAGGATTATGAATAATTCTAACAGCTTTGTTCTGAATTTTGTCTAGTTGTTATAATGCAACCTCTCCACATCAACTCCAAAAGGGTGAGCAATATTCTAGCTGAGAGCATACATGACTCTTAGAGCAGTCCAACTGAGGGCATTGTTAACCTGCCCTGTCCCATTGACTTATATATGTGCCTGAACGTTTTGTCACATTCATTCCCATTGACGTATATAAACGCCCTGCAATTGCAAGGTCCGTCATTTGCACATTTTTCAAATTTCACGTGTGATTTTTGGTACATATACGCGGGACACCTTCCTCTACCCAAGGCCAGGTGGGGACAATGCCTTAACCCGTGTGACCTCCCCCTCCCTGCATGCCAATGTCTTGGCAACTCACCTGTTACCAGTGACCTGGCCAGTAAAGACATGTCGCATCACGGTACGAAATTCAAGGCAAGAGTGATTCCCCAATCGTTGAAAATGTGGAGGACAAAGTTTACGTGGTGCCAGAGGAAGAAATGATCAGAAGTGATGAGGAGGTAACGTCGCCAAGGAAGGCGCGGTTGGTTGATGTATTTGGTGAGTGAAACAACACTTACATCACCTATATTACTGTGTGAAAACCAATGTACTCTTGTACTACATATAAATTCGTACCCCCCAAAAAAATATATCTACCTATTCTGAGTGGTTTGGAATAGTTACCCCTCCCATAGAAATCATCTTCTCTGGAGCCAAGCTCGATAAAAGATGGTACCATGTGAGGGGAAGGTCACCTGTACTGGACATTTCTAAGCTTAGGTAAGCACTTTTTCTCTGATTTTTCAATGTTTCTCATAAAAAGCGCAGGTTTTAACAACAACAAAAATAAAAAATTTGCCAGGATTGGGGGGTCACTGGTGAAAAATCTGCCGGGACGCAGTGGGTTAAGTGAAACACCGAGTGTTTCATTACTTTTAGAGATAGAAGTATTAGTAGCATTGAAGGTAATAGGGGAATCAGACAACCTCTGTCTATTAGTAAATTGTTACATTTGGTTTTCCTAGCATTAAATGAGACAATGTTATTTTGTCTCCATTCAAACATCTTAGATAAGTCTTGATTTATGGAGATTGCAGTACTGAGTAACTTCACCATGGTCTCCATTATCTCATACTGACTATCTGGAACCAAGAACTAATTCCATCTGAATCACATACTTCTGATATTGTAACCATCTGCAATATATATATATATATATATATATATATATATATATATATATATATATATATATATATATATGTTTGTCATTTAATCAAAATTCAGATCTGGGTCATTTGAGGTCACAGGTAGAGTGTTCGAGTTTTTGGCCCGGGCAACGCTGGGTACCCCCGCAGCCCAATTTTGGGCATGGAGACTCACATGACCTCCACTTTGGGCATAGGCCATGTGAGGTTGAACTCCGAGGCCATTTAACCTCTAAACCACGGGGTTGTTTTGGCGCGACTTGCGTGTCTTGCTAGGATAGTCGCACTCCGACAGACTTTCTAAAAATATTTGCCAAAAATCAGTTATTAGTCCTAGAATATTATAATTATAAACGCCTATGGCACATACCTTCAGCTTTCTCCTGGGATGTTTGTTGAGCCTTCGTCGAGTACTGTAGGACTTGTGGAGACCTCTGAAGTTGGGTAACGAAGTCTCCACTTTACACTTCCTGACACCCCGTAATATGATTACCACAGCCTGATATTATCACTAGGAACACTATTTTATGATTTTCAAATAGTTTGGTTTCCACTCTCCAAAAATTAAAAAAACACTGAAAGCAATGAAAATTACGAGTGCGTTCGAGCCTCCCACTTGTGCTCATTCACCGGTGGTATTCTGTCATTTATTATTTATAAAAACTCACACTTTATATTCCTGTTACTTTATAACACTTATATATATATGTAGTCTTTATCCATAAGTTTCCTTCAGTAATAGAAGTTTATTGTCACTGTAGGCATTCACTTTCTGTTTCAGTAAAATACGTAGAGAGCCAAGGTTTCACTATCACTGTCATACCTTCAAGTATTTGTACTCATATTCTTATATTACTAATTATTTACATTTCTATTTACATCTTCTATTGTATTTTCAATATTTACACTTCTAGTTTACTTACACTATGTTATGCACCGTCACTTGCAGTAACTTATAAAACTATATTACACTGTTCCATCATATTTACATCCATTGCTTTCACTTGCTATTTACACATTATTTACATTTTCCACTTGCACTTTTAGAACTGCTTCAGGCTGTGATAATAAAAAAAATCAGGTAATGCAGAGGGGAACCTGGCACTCAGCGCACTGCAAGAGGTGCATTTGTGTTCAGGTGTGCGTCGGGTGGTATGTGCACACACCTGGCACATGCAGATCGCAGCCTTCCTCTTGGCTGTGGCAGGCATTTGCACCAGTCTGTGCCGATCCATGTACGCCCTCTGCTCAAGTCTGTCAGGAAGTCTTACAGCATGGTGCCTTGGAGTTGCTGCTGTCACCCTACCATATCTCTCAAGCAGCTGCTGAACACAAGTCCTGGCGAACAACCTCAGGGAGAAGGACTTGGGTGGTTTTACCTTCATCTTGTACAGGATGAAGGCGAGCAGCATCGTCATGTTAATGAGATGCAGAAAAAATTTCCTGTACCACCTAGTATTCTTCCTGAGGCAGTCAATCTCTCCAATCATTATGTCGGACTTGTCCACCAGCCGCATGTTGATATTATAGTCTATGACAGCATCAGGTCCTATGGTCGACCTTCCCACTGTCTTTCATTTCCCCCTTGTGTACGGTGGTGAACATGTGCACGACCCTCTTGTCATGCCACCGTATTGCCAGCATCTTCTCAGACTTGTGTAGGTGCACGTCTCCTCACTGCGAGTTTCCTGCCTCTGGGAATTTGGGGATGTGGGCACAATTGCTCTTCACAGTGCCACAGGAGCCGATGCTGTGCTCTGAAAGATATTTAGCAAGTTTCGGCGCTGTATAGTAGTTGTCAGTATATAGCATATGATTCCCACCAAAATACCTTTCAAGCAGCACTTTCACTACACAGCCTGAGAAGCCAAGGGGGGGTGTTTTGTCTAGTTCAACAGTGCTGGCTGAATAGATGACGAAGTCAAGGATGTACCCCGTCTTACAGTCACACAGTACGGTACAAAGAACTTGATTCCAAAGCAATGGCGTTTGCTTGGAATGTACTGTACAAACCTAAGACGTCCTCTGAACAAAACCAAGGATTCGTCTATGGCAACCTTCTGAAAGGGGTGGAAGAATGATATAAACTTATCCTTCATTCTGCTCAGAATCTCCCAGATCTTCCAGAGTGGGTCGGTTTGGGAAGGCACATCTTTGTTGGCGAAGTGCAGGTTTCCCATGATGTTCTGGAAGTGATCTCTGGTCATGTACTTATTGAAGGTGGGTGAGAGTAGTAAGGGGTCCAGTGACCAGTATTCTTCCAACTCATGCTTCTTTGAGTGTGGCATGAGAAGCATGAGGGTGAAGAACACATACAGCTCCTGCATTTCCAGGACGGTCCACTGTTGCATCTTCACTGCACCTGCACCACTTGCAGCACTTTGTGATTTGTACCTGTTAGTCTCATCACATATGTGCTGCATGACTTCGTCATCGAGGAAGGCCAAAAGGAAGTCCACACACTCAGCATCCTTGTCAAGAGTGAAGGCAGACTGTATCCCTGAGGAACTCTCTTCGAAATGGAGATGATCAGGGACAAAATCAGAACCTTCCGTCCACACAAAGGAGTCCAGGATTCCCTGTTGTGGCGGTGTAGGGTGGGTGAGGGTGGAGGGTGGCTGTGAGGCAGACTGGGCTGTTTCAAGGTCACTCTCACTGATCCTAGGTTGCCGTGTAGCACTAGCAGCCCTTACTCTAGTTGCTACTCTACTTTTACGAGTCAGGGATTTACCTCATCCCCAACGGCCTGCCTTCACTGTAGGTGCTGGTGGAGACTCCAACGACGAAGACGACTTTTCACTCCATTCCCAAATTCCTTCTCTTGCTGCACTAAGGGCTCCTTTCCCTTGGAGCTAGGGATAACCTGGGACACTGAAGCACTCATACTGGGAGTTTCTGTAACGATTTCCTCCCCAGGCTCATTACATGATTCACCCGAATGATCAAAGTCACTATCCATCATTGTTATAGATAATTCTGCTAGTTCACATTCCACTGCTGAGTCACTAAGTCCTTTACTGCTTCCCACACAAGTTTTTCTAGGGGTAGAGGTCACAGGGCCCTTTGCAATGGGCGCAGAAGCGGCAGAAATGGCAGGGCACGAGTGCGACATGGTTTCACCTCAGAGGACGACAAAGAACTGATTCCTGTGGCGTATATGGGCAGGCAAGGGTTGACAATGTCAATAGGGTGACAGCTGCTAATTTACATGCTGTGAAATGATTGGTAGGAAATCTCGACAATATATAAAAAAAATAGGTAGTTCTATCTATCTATCTATATACCTAGGCTGCTTCCCCCAAGGAAAGGGAGGTTGCCGAGACAGGACGACACACTCCCCATTTACTTATCCATTCAAACACATTCATTCGCATCTTAGCCCCAAGGGGAGAACGGACAGATCCTCATCGCACCACACCGCACAAGGGTCAACTGCGCAATGCAATCAGTGACATCTGCAGCAGAGCCCGACAGCAGAGCTGGTTTACCCCTGCCACATCATAACAGACCCATCCCCTTACCCACACCTGTTCTAGGTGAATGTAAATATCACTTAGGCTTCTCCCTTCCTTTCATATATATATTTTTATTACGAGAATAGATTATACAACATATTTCAAAGGGAAATTACCAGGGGAAATTAGCGAACGAGTGCACGTGAGGTGTTGTCAGGTGATAATTAGACAATTCCAGGTGTATGGCACTATCATTTACTTATTTCTTTTTTGTATATATTATTTTTTATAAGAATAGGGCATCAGGCTTATTTCAATGGATGAAATCAGTGGAAAACTCCAAGGAAGATTTGCTTAGCACAGTGCGGCCAGGCAGGTGAGAGGAAGGGGTAATGGAGGGGAGGTAGGGAGGGGGGTCAAGAATGGGGAAAAATGGTTAAATTGTCAACAACGGATGGGAGTACAGATGAGATTAGGAGTGCTGACTAGTGTTGGACAATGGCATTACTGATAGATGATACAAGCCACCACTTGTAAGCCCGGGAGAATTCAAAATAACACAGAATCACAAAAGTGATGCCCCATGGTGTGATCCATTGCGCCCGAGCGTCACGAAAGTGATGCCCCACGGTTAAGGGGTTAAGGTCACTGATAATACACGTTTGAACGACTGGACCCAGCAGCACAATTTTTTGCAGGGAGACTCACATGACCTCCAGTTCGGACATAGGCTATGTGAGGTTGACCTCCGAGTTCATGTGTCACCGGTTGGAGGTCATTTGAGGTCACCATTAATAGTAAACAAGTGTGCAAAAATACTAAGCATTAGTCTGCGAAAGCTGAAATAGAATGCACCTGGACCTCTTATAATCCCTCTTCAGTAGCATAAGAGGTACGTGGTTTTTCTGGAGCAGAAAGAAAGATTGACCCAGAACAAGTAGGAATATATATATATATATATATATATATATATATATATATATATATATATATATATATATATATATATATATATGTATATATATATATATATATATATATATATATATATATATATATATATATATATATATATTATATATATATAAATATATATAAATATATATATATATATATATATATATATATATATATATATATATATATATATATATATATATATATATATGTCTTTCATTCCATCAATCTTTCCTCTTCCTTCTGCTATGGGTGACTCTACACTGAGTGACAGGCACATGGTTTCCTATACACCAGGAAACCATATACTATGCCAGGTGGTGACCATATAACCAAATTTTGGCGCATGGTGATATAGTGGGTAATTGCGGCACTCCAATCGGATTCAGCCGGTGAATGTTTTATATCCAAGGGGTCGTTGGGGTTTATTACTCACGTAATGCTACTCAGGGATGAGCGAGGCTGGTCACTCTCATCTTAAATGTCAGAACCAACTTGGCTAGCCCCGGGGTCCTACGCTTCCATATGATTGGATGATGAATGAACAAAATAAGAAAAAAAAATATATATATATATATGTGTGTGTATCCACCATCCAATCCTATGTTGCCCCATGAGGATCGTAGGAGCCCAGGGCTACGCAAGTTGATCTTGACATTAAAGATGAGAGAGACCACCCTCACTCATCCCTAAGTGGCATTACGTAAGCAATAACCTCAACCACCCCTTCGATATAAACCTTCATCGGCTCAATCCGACTGGAGCTTCGCAATTACCCACTAAACCACCAGGCGCCATCATTTGGTTATATGGTAACCACCCAGCGTAGAAAATGGTTTCCTGATGTACAGGAAACCATTCGGCTTGTCACTCAATGTAGTGTTACCCATAGTCAGAAGGAACAGGAAAGAATAAAGGAAGGAAAGCTAAAAGAGGGAATGTCAAGTCACCTGTAGGCAGGACGAGGAAAGAATGAAGTAAAGAAAAACAGAAGAGGAAGGAAGGAAAGGAGGGAGGAGAGGAAAGGGCAGATACTCGAGAGCAGCACTACATCGAGTGAATGGATGGTGAGCGCCCCCACCTACCACATAGTGCCCCTACCTACATTATATCTATCTATCTATCTATCTAATTATCTATCTATCTATTTATCTATCTATCTACCTATCTCTCTCTCTCTCTCTCTCTCTCTCTCTCTATATATATATATATATATATATATATATATATATCAGTGCTGAGAACGCTACTAATAAAGAGTTCCTGTTATTAGCTCGAAAAAGTAGTGGCGTTACTGGTTTCGCTACTTGATACGAAATGCAGCGGCGCTCCTGCTCCCGCTACTTTGGATAAGAAAAAGATACGCAAAGGAAAGGTTAACAAAAATCTGTGATATAGCAATACACTATATACTGTTTTGATATTAGTCAGTCTGAGGGATTATGTTGTGTACCAGTAATGTCAGTACATACTTATATTAAAAAAAAATAAAAACATCATATTATACATGTCGATGTCACTTTAACCCACCCCGTCCTGACGACGTATGGGTACGTTGCAACGATTTGCATTTGCCAGTCCCGGCGACGTACCAGTACGTCATGCAATTGCAATGTGCATAATTTCGACAATTTTCAAATTTCGCGCTTGATTTGCGGTACGTACCCTCGCCTGACCTTCCCCTACCTGCCACCAGACAGGGACACTCGGCGACCCTGCGCGACCCGCGCTGGCCCGCCACTCGTCCACTCACCTGGTAGCCACGGTCCTGCTCAGACATGGCTAAGAGAGGTCTCTCAGAGAGCGAGATTCAAGTCGCCCTGGACACCTTTACCGGCGACAGTGATTCCCCACTGGATGACGAGGAGATGGACAAGGATTATGTGCAGCCAGAGGAGGAAGAAACCACCAGCAGTGACGAGGAAGTTCAGTCACTCAGGAAGCGGCAGTACGTGACTTACCGTGCTGCTAGAGAGGGGCAGGAGGCAAAGAAGGCACGTGGTATATCATATCCCTTTCCCCAGCATGCTTTGGAAGGAGAATTCGAGGTCGAGGACGAGGACGAGGACGAGGACGGAGCCGTGGGACGTGCTGCCACGTGGTATGGACGGGAGGTGATTACACATCGTGGCCCAGAGCGCACACCACGTTGTATGAGCAGGTATGGGGCTAGCATTCTGTTTGGGGAGCTAGGAAGTCAAGTGGAGGGAGTGGGGAGTGAAATGGAAAGTCCTGGGATTAGGGAAAGTGAGAGTGACGTGAGTGAGTCATTGCTCTCCCTACGTAGTGTGAGGCGGCAGAGTGGATCACGTGGGCCAGTGCGGGTGCGTTCATTATCACGTGGGGTTGTGAGGGAGGGGGAAGGTAGGGAGGAACCACTCCAAAGCACGTCTTATGCTCCCCAATATCCCCTAACACGTGGTCGAGCAAGGTTGCGTGAGAGAGCACGTGGTGTGGTAATGGAGGGGGAAGGTGGGGAGGAACCACTCCCCAGCACGTCTTCTGCTCCCCAATATTCAACAATTTCATCCCCACAGCCCCCTAATGTTCCTCAAGGCCGTAAGGGTAAGGGAAAGGGAAAGGGTAAAGGCAGAGGGAAGAGGAGTGACAGTGGGGAAGCCCTCTGTACTCCTTCTCCCCCACCTCCCCAACCAGGATCTCCTCCCCACCCAGACGAAGGCGGTGATGGGGACGAGGGATTTGTGTCGTGGGATTGGGAGGATGGGAGTGATTTTTCTCCCCTCATTCACCCCTTCACTGAGCAAGGGCGATCTGGCTGCATTGCACCAGGTATTCACAGTAATTCAACCAGGTTGGATTTTTTCAACCTGTTTTTCAGTGAGGCATTCGTAGATCAGATCGTTTATCAAACAAACTTGTTTGCAAGCTCCCAGCGCCTAGAAAGTGAAAGATTGGGAACGAGGAGTAGGCATTCTATGACCTATGATTACCCTGTCTCCATTCCAGAAATGTTCTTATTTTTTGCCCTTGTCCTTTTGATGGGTATAATAAGAAAGAATAGAATTCCTGCTTACTGGACTAGGGACCCTGTTATGTTTACCCCCATATTTGGTCAAGTGATGAGCCGTAATCGGTTTCAACAAATTCTAAGTCGCCTCCATTTTTATGATGCTCATGACCCTGCAAATGCAAACAACACTGACAAAATGAGGCGAATTCGGTTGGTCTTTGATCACCTCAGGCAAACCTTTTGATCCTCATTCTATCCCTATAGAGATCTCGTCATAGACGAGAGTCTCGTGTTGTGGAGAGGCAATATTTCATTCAGACAGTATATACCCAGCAAAAGGCACCGTTTTGGGTTCAAGATCTTTGTTATGTGTGACTGTAGGACTGGATACGTGCAAGACATAGTCTTGTACACCGGTGCACAGACAGACATAATAGAAGATCGAAGTATAGGACTTTCGGGAGCAGTGGTAAAGACGATGATACAAGACTACCTTCATTGTGGTCACGTTCTCTACCTCGACAACTGGTACACTAGCCCTCTTCTCACTCGTTATCTTCACACACATGAAACGGGAGTCTGTGGAACCGTAAAGGTGAACCGGCGTCACATGGTCAAGGTAGGGCGGAAACTTGCAAGGAGTGAGGTTGTCTTCTTCAAAGCCAACAACATCCTTGCAACAATGTGGAACCACAACAGAGAAGTAAGCCTCTTGTCCACGGTTCACCGCCCTTTGATGCACCGTACCGATTCTGTTGATTACCATAGCGAGAGCAGGCGTCGTGTTTGGAAACCTGAGTGTGTAATGGATTACAATATAAACATGCGCCTCGTGGACCAGTCTGACTCCATGATATCGACGGTAGAGTGTGCCAGGACCACGATGAAGTGGTATAAGAAACTGTTCTTTCACTTACTAGATATCACTGCTCTGAATTGCCACCACCTTCACGCCATGACCACAGGAGTTCAGGAAACATTTGAAGGGTTTGTGAGAGAGCTCACACGAGAAATCTTTGCTAAGTATGCTGTTGAAAGGCCCCAACAGCGTCCCCGCACTGCCCCTATTACCCAGACTCCCCAGAGAATATCCGGCCGCCATTTCCCCACTCCTATCCCTCCCCAGCCCAACAGACCTAGGCCCCAGCGCAGGTGTCACGTGTGCAGTAATTCCCAGGTGAGACTCACGACGCAGAGGAAGAACACCCGCTATGAGTGCGTGCAGTGTGACGTGGGTCTGTGTATTCACCCATGTTTTAGTGAATATCACACGTTGCTGCAATTTTAGCATGGTGTGAATGCGAAAGGACGCTGAAATTATGAGGTAAATGCGACAGACAGACGCTCAGTGAAAATATCAGTCATGTGGATCTCCAAATATTAGTATAAAGTGCCTACGGGTAGAACATAAGTGAAAACATTGGGTGTAAGTATATAAATCTGCCCTAAGTTGAAACTTACATAGAGAGGGTTGTATGATGCGATATTCTGTCGCTCAGTGCAATAAATACGGCCCGTTATTATATATTTATTATTATGTGACATTCTTACGGGTATAATATAAGTTCAAATTATTGTATATGATGATGTATATTCTAAGTCAAATATTCATAGCGTGTCTATAAAGATAAGATTTCCTGACGCTTAGTCGAATGAATAAGGCACGTATTAGTCAAAATAAAAGTCAGCAAGTGATAAAGTGAATAATTAGTATATAAGTGTGTGAGTGAATTAGTATATAAGTGTGTGAGTATTATGTATGACGAAACATTCCTTGCGAGGGTATTTTCAGGCGATATTCTCACGCTCACTTGAATAAATAATGGCAGTAAGTATGTACAGTGCATTCTAGGGGTGTAAACGTGTGTAATGTAAGTGGGAAAATATAATTGGAGTGAATAAATAAAGTAGATGATGAAACACGAGTGTTTGAGATCGTGGTTGCTACGTGAATAGGCGCTAGCATATCGCTAAATGCCCTCGTAATGAATGAAAATAATTGAAAACCTTTACAGTGGTGGAGGAAAGGTTCTATGTAAATGGGAAAATAATTGGAAAGTGATAAAATAATTTGGTATGTTGAAATACGAGTCATAGCGAGTGCGCTTACTAAGCTGATGTGCGCTAAACTTATGCTGCATGTCATCATAATGAATGAAAACATCTGAAAACACTTACAAACAGTTGTAATTGGTAAATGTCATTGAAAGAGAAGTATAGAAGTAGAAAAAATGATAGGTTGACTCATACCAGAAACTTAGCATATAGCATGTTACGACTCGGACCAAACTCGCTATGCTTGCGCGATGGTACAATACTTGTTTTTCCTATATATGTGTCTGAAATCCATTATATTGTTACTGTTATTGTTTATTAGTTCAAATTCAATAAATGTAGAGGTGTTGTGTGTTGTTTCTCCCATTATTCCTTACCATAGAAAACGTAAACGCATATCCAGCCCATTACAGAATACGATACCTGCGGGGGGAAACCGCACCTGTACAGACCACTTATAGACCGCAGGGACCACTTTCTTCATGATTTTCCATCGTTTCTCGACCTAAGCGGAAGTTTTAGAAGAAAAAAAAAATTTCCAAAAAGGCTCGGGACTGGGGGATGTCATAGGTTAGGAAAGCCTCGGGACGTGACGGGTTAATGAAGTTTAGAACCGAAGGTACAGCAAAAAGCTATTTACTGTATAATGTAACAAATGTTCTTTTAGATTGTTACCTAGTATACCTACTGAAAGTACCATACGTAAATCAAAGGCAAAAAAATGTGGCCTACCATTTATACATATTATATAAATTTATTATATTTTCAATGATACCTATTTAAGATACGTACGGAAACGAAAGTAAAAATGAACTGGGGCTTTCTTTTAAAGGCTATTTATACAATAGAAATGTTTTTTCCATTACTTTAAACTGAAAGTAACATAGTTACGAAATAATAACGTAGTAAGAATTAGTCTGAAAGAGAGAGTGAGGGAAAGAGCGGGAGTTAGAGACGGGGATAGTTAGGTGTGTGTGTGTGTGTGTGTGTGTGTGTGTGTGTGTGTGTGTGCGAAGCAAAGGTGCAAGTTGCAAGTTCAATATTCTGGTCAGTACAGGGGTCAGGTTCCATAATAGGAATTGAAGTGCAAAGAAATTTCGAGAAATCGCAGTCTGCTGACCACGGCAGAATAAACTGAGACTGGCTAGTCTGGCTCGCACACTGTCCCCGTGCTGCTCGCCAAGCTGCCAGTTAATTTAAATAATCGATAATTAACTAGGAAATTCCTGTCTAATTATTGCACATTACTAATAAATAATATTTAATAAATTACTGTTATAATGTAGAACATCATTAATTGACAGAATTGACGAAAGTATTATTTTTCGTCATTAACAAATACAACCTGTATTCGTCGCGTGAGTAGCGAGGAGTGCGGTAACGCGTGAGTACGGCCAAAAAGTTGCGGCGCTCTCAGTTCCGCTACTGGCTAAAAAAAAGTAATGGCGTTACCACCATCGCTATTAAAATAGTAGCGGCGCTATGTAGTTCCGCTACTAATAGCGGCGCTATTCCCAGCTTTATTATATATATATATATATATATATATATCTTTCTGTCTATAGATAGATAGATAGACAGATAGATTGATAGATAGATTTAGATAGATTTTTTTTGTGCTCGACTCTGGGGATAGGCTTCTCAGCCTACTCCCAAGGCCCAGTAGTCCTCCTACATATCGTACTCCTCTACATGTCACCACTTCGGCGCTAACACCCAGTGTCCAAATTGAATACATGCTAGGGCTGTCTCATACAGGACTGGTGTATTGGTATTAGCGGGGGTATATTTACGACATGTCGGCGGGTCTTCTGGTAGATCGGTAAAGTCTGTCGTAATGAAATTCAAATCCTTAAACTGTTCCCTGCCCCAGCGGGGATTTGAACCTGGGTCCGGTAGGACCGCAAGCCACCTCTCTACCGATTGAGACACCACCTTCCTATATAGATAATAGGGAGATAGATAGATAAATAGGTATGTGTGTGTGTGTGTGTGTGTGTGTGTGTGTGTATGTGTGTGTGTGTGTGTGTGTGTGTGTGTAACATGCACAATCAACGCAATATAGAAAAAAATCAAACCAAGTAAACCATTAAAACAAGAAAAAGCATTTTTTGGTTTATTTAAAAAAAACATGGTTTTTGTTTTTTTACGAGAAAAAAAAAATCCAGGATGCATGGAAGTGTGCTCACAGGTAAAGATAACATTGGTGCAGAAGTTCTTGCACGAATCAACAAAACATCTGCCTCTTTTGGGCGTCTCAGATCTAATTTCTTTGAAAACAACAACTTGTGAGTAGAGACGAAGAAATCAGTATACACAGCTGTATACCTCTCCACTCTCATATATGGTGCTGAATCCTGGACTATGTACCAGCGTCGCATCAAACAGCTTGAGTTTTTTCACATCTAATGCTTACAGCGCATCCTGGGACTCACACGGGAGAATGAAGTCGCTCACTTACAAATTCTCCAAGTGGTAAAGTCAACCAGCATAGAAATTATGCTGGCTAAAAACCAGCTTAGATGTGTCGGACACGTGTTCAGCGTGCCTGAGCACCGCTTTCCTCACCAGTTTCTGTGTGGCCAACCCCCTGCAGCAAGTCGCAGCCCAGGGGGACAGAAGAAGAGATAGAAAGATCACATAAAGACAACACTGAAAAATGGCGGCATCATACCAAAATATCTGACAGAAAACAATGGTGAGCCCTCTGCAGCGAAGAACCATCCATACTGAGGAAGCTGGGAACCTGGCCAGACAGAAGTGTGGACAACGCAGGCACAATCAAAACAGAGTTCCCCCAGCAAACCCAGACTTGACGTGCTGTGTGGCGAAGTTTGTGAATCCAGAATTGGTCTGCACAGTCACACACGTTGTCACCAAAGACTGAGAAACACACCACCTTGGTGAGTATAGAGCCATTATCTTCTGTAGGAGAAGGACAACTTTAAGTATGTGTGTGTGTGTGTGTGTGTGTGTGTGTGTGTGTGTGTGTGTGTGTGTGTGTGTGTGTGTGTGTGTGTGTGTGTGTGTGTGTGTGTGTGTGTGTGTGTGTGCGCGCGCGTAAGAGAGAGAGAGAGGGGGGGGATAGTGAGGAGGGAGTAAACAAATATTCAAACTCTCCTCCCACTCTCTCTCTCTCCCTCTCTCGCTCTCTCTGCGTCTGGTTGCCCCTCTCTGAAGCATCAGTTTAACGAATCCGGAGTTATTCTTCCATCTCTTTGACTTCCTCTTGATTGGCATCTATAGTTCTTCAGTTGGTTTACTGTCTGCCTTCACTGGCCTCAGTACTATGAAGGCAAACGGGCCTAATGGGGTCCCTCCTGTTGTTCTGACGAAATGTGCTTCTGTGCTTCACCCTGTCTAGGTAAACTCTTTCGCATTTGTCTGTCAGCATGTACCTTTCCTGCTTGCTGAAAGTTTTCTCTCATTCAGCCAGTCCCGATGAAGGATGATCAATCCAAGCCCTCTAACAATCGCCTAGCTACAATAACAGCCTGTATTTCTAATGGTTTTTAATCTGTTCTTCTTAAAACATGGCACCTTTCCTATTCTAAACTTCTGACCGATCGGCAGTATAGTTTCTACGAGGAGTGCTCAATTAGCGATCTTTTCCCTTTCTTTTTAGACTGCAGATAATCCTTTTTTCGGTGTTTTGGCGAAAGTATTGCCATGGCACTTGACATATCAATGGCTTTAGATCGAGTGTGACAAGAATATTTCGTATCTAATTGCCCTCATACTGTTTCTATCCTTTTATCTGTGCTTTCATCTCTGGTTTCCTTTTTGGTCGTTCTATAGCTGCTTCTGTAGACGGCCACCGTTCTTCTCTTGGAGCTGTCAATAGTGATGTTCCTCAAGGTTCTGTCCTATCACCAATTCTCATTCTTCTATTCATCAGTGACTTAATTTGTACATCTAACCCTACCCACTCTTACGCTGATAACTCTATCCTTCACCTTTCTATTCGCTTCTCACAACGCCCATCTCAACTGCTACTGCAACAAACACGGGATGAGGCTATGGCACACGTAATATCTGACCTGGTTTAAAACTCTGACTGGGGTAAACATAATCTTGACGTTTTTCTGCATCAGAAACTCAGTTTCAGCAGCTATCGATCTGCCATAATCTTCCACAGGATTATGTGTTAATATTAAAAAATATTCAACTCAATCGTGCATAATTTTTTAATATACATGGGGTTTCGTTCTCGGAATTTTTCCTTGAAAGTTCATAATATTACCTCTCTTGCAAAACATGCCCCCTAGAGATTAAGTGTGCTAAACCAATTCCGTGCCTTCTTTACCCCCTCAAAGCTGTTGATGTTATACGGGGTTTTTATGCGCCCGTGTGTCGAGTACTGCTTTCATCCGCGGAGGGTGGGGGGCTCCTCCCTTCTCAGCAGCGTGGAGTCAAAGGCTTGTCGTCTCATCAACTCTCCTCCTCTTATTGACTCCCATCAAACTCTGTCTCTTCGCCGCACTGTTGCATCTCTATCTCTTTTCTGTCACTACGTCAATGATCACTGCTCGTCTGAACTAATTGCTTGCATTCCTCCTGTTGCGGCAGTACGTAGCATCCGCTTGACAGCAAATTCTCACCACTTTTTTGTCCAACTCTTCAGTGAAAAAGTTTACGGATATTCCCCGCCCTTCATCTGTGTAACAAGTCAACTTTGAGACTGTCTTCTTCTGTCTGTATTTCCATCTTCCTATGACCCTCAGTCTTTTAAACGCAATGTGGCTAGGCATCTCGAAATGAATGGATCTTGAATTTGGTTGTCTTTTATTTATTTTTTCTTTGACCTTGCTGTGTTCCAACCTCTGGTCTTTTCTACCTTGCATAAAGAAGAACTTTAAAGAAGACGTAGAGAGGACATGAGGTTGGAAATAATGGGGAGCGGCAGAAGCAGGGGACGGAGGAGATACTGAAGGAAGGCAAGCAGTATGAACAGGGAAGTTTGAGGGGGAAAGATGGAAGAAATGTAAATGGTATGTAGATGACAATGTATAAAACCACCAACAATATAGTTATATAGCTTCCTTACAGTAAGAAGCACCACTCCAGCTATCACGATAGCCACAGAAATTGCCATTAAAAAAATAATTTCAGCAAGGCCTCTGACAAGATACGTACATAATTTCACCAACGCAGATCACTACTTTTGAATGTCCCTGAAATTGCAGGAAAATGACTCAGCATTGTTCTCGATCCGTATACAGTGATAATCTCTGTCGGCTGATTAACCTCACCAGTCGTTGCCATGCTGAGCGATGAATCACCAGACAGCATCTTATTGCTCATCAATTCATGACATAGCCGACTGATTTGTCAGAGTCAAAAAAGGAAAACGTGCAAGGATGTCCACTACGCTTACAATGCTACACACCCTGCTGTATGAAATGGCACCTTAACCGAACACGGACATGGCTTCACTAGAATAAACTCAGGCTGAACAACTTTGAAAGAACCTGTAAAATAAAGACACTGAAAAGCTTACACTTGGCTCACCAAGAAGAGCTAGATTTGGTAAGAGACAAAAACATGACTATCTTACGCAACACAGGTATAGCTGAATATTTCTGGACGAAACACTGACACAGAGTGTAATAATTTTGCACCACATGCATAAAAGAATATCCCATGGAACAAAGGCTCCAACTGTCCTCAGAAAATTTTTGTAGTTCCCAAGGAAGCGAAGACATTATGATTTTTATAATAAAGCCTACTCTGTAATACTCTTCCATACCGATACACTTGGCCTCCAGAACACCTCTACTGCAACTTCTTTAAGTGCATATTATTCGTTACTATCCACAGGTACCCATGCAATGAGAAAACTAAAATGAAAACAACACTCCCTATTGCAAATCAGGTAATTAGCACCCGCTATAAAGGGAAGCTGCGTGCAATGATTGGCAAAACTTGAGAACTGCAATTACATGAACTTCAGTCATATTCGAGAACGATATAAAAGCACGATCATGAATCGTGAATGATTTTTATGTAGTCTTTAATCACGAAAGAAATCATCACCATTACTGACTAATCACGAACACCTAGCTTAATAATTGATCACACACACACACACACACACACACACACACACACACACACACACACACACACACACACAGAGAGAGAGAGACCCTCAATATCAGGAATGCTGATAATCCTACATGTGTTGCATATAAGGTTTTACTAATCTTAAACGATTAACACATATTCTTATACTATTATTATTTTCTCCACACTAGCCATTTCCTCTGCAAACTTTTCTTGCTGGATGATAAACCTTGGATTTCAATGAAAAAATATAAGAAAACAAAAATGCATTTAGAAGTGCAGGAAGAAAAATAATAAGATGTTAAAAGAAGTGGAGGGCAGAGAATTAGGCAGGAGGAAAGAGAGGAAGGCACGTAGCGGAGGGAGGAGGAAAACGAATGGAGAAAGGAAGGAGCACAGAGTGGGAAGTAAGATGACAGGGAAGGACGGGGGAAGACTGAAATGGGAAAAGAGAGAGAGAGAGAGAGAGAGAGAGAGAGAGAGAGGGTATTAAAAAATTAGCGTGTGAGAGGGAGGAAGACATATGCGCAGGGAATGGAGAGAGAGAGAGAGAGAGAGAGAGAGAGAGAGAGAGAGAGAGAGAGAGACTCAGGGTGCCAGGACATTGTACGAGTATGGTAATGTGAAGTAAGTCCGGATCGGGCAGGCGACCCCGGTGACCTGGTTTTGCCGTTGTCCCCGATGACCAGCTGTCAGTTAAGTCCCAATCCCATAGCCTAATTGTTTGATATCCCAGAGACCGAGGCAACAAGAAACATTTCAAAATATGGCTCAACTTAGTTCATGAAGCGCATTCCTTCGAAATAATACTACTTTATATTTCATCATTAAATTTGTACAAAACGTACAAACAAGAGCCCTGGTCCCTCGCAAAGATCTTGGGTCGTGATAGCAGCTGCTGATTTGATTCAGACCGAGTAACGAAGTTGGTGATTTCAATTTGCATCTCAGTGGTTAGACTTGGTAGCATATTCTGAGCTGAAAACCTAATTACATAAAGTGTAACTACATATTGGTACAGACTGCAGAGTATTCATTTTTCCTTAAGTCAACTCTTAGTTACCATTCATTTCTTCGATTCTCTTCATTCTCTAAGAATTGCCTTGCCCACTAAATTTCATCAAAATTTTCTGCAAATAGCATCAAATACTCAGTCTAAGGATATTTCCTTGACAATTAATGCTATGAGACAGCGGTCGTCATGTTGACTGGTGCCTGAGCTCTCAGAGCTGAAAAATTGATGAGTTTTTAAGATAAAGTTTCGTGTCGTTTTTAGTATATTATTTTAGTGACATATATACAGTATATATTATATATATTTTATTCATCTGGAGGCTCTAACCATGAGAGATTTAGTCTTATGGTACGATAAATGGGCTTCAGTGGCTGTGCCAGAGTCCAGTCTGGGTGACAGGCACTCAGCTGGTTTGCTTACGATATATATAAAAAGTGCCTGAAAAAAACGTCAAAAGGACCCTAAACGAGGGAACCTGTGGGTATCACCTAGGGCAACCATACGAAGGCAACTGTGACTGTCCTGGAGGCTGTAGGACTTCAAAGGGGTAATTTCAAATCGAGTCCCCAGTAGATATCAGTGACACTGTATCTATGACGGCCCTTATGAAAGGTCCAACAAATATGAGAAAAGATACGTGAAGTGATAGGCACCATACGACAGTTTTCATGCGTTAACAAGTGCACACATTAACAAACGAACAGTCAACAACAGAACTGCTTCCGTATCACCCTGCTTGACAAGGGCCTGTTGATCTGATAACGCTGTGCGAGATAAGAGGTAGCTGGCATGGATTTCATGGCAAATATTTAAGATCTAAGGTAGAAAATATGTTACACGTACTGTATATTCTCTACTGATAGTAGTAGTTATATACCAATGTTTTTTTTTTCTTTTTTTTTTTTATGTGTCCGATTCTGGGCATAGGCTTCACAGCCTGCTCTCAAGGCCCAGTAGTCCTCCAAGATACCATACACCTCTACATGTCACCACTTCGGCGCTAACACCCACCGTCCATACTGAATACATGCTAGGGCTGTCTCATACAGGACTGGTGTATTGGTATTAGCGGGGGTGTTTTTACGACATGTCGGTATAATAATGTTATTAAAATGTATAACACTAGTACATATAGCTTCTCTAGCAGCGACTAGGATGAATAGGATTATTTCGATTTTTATTGCCAAAAAGTTGTTTGTTTTTATGATGCAACGCTGTTACTGAACACCTCATACTTATAGAAACTTAATAACATTTCAGAAGTACTGAATGACCTACGAAACAGTAACTCAGAAGTAATTTTGTTTCGAATGTGGGTTTCATCTTCGGTAAATAGAAGAGGGAGCACGGAGCAAAAAGTGGGAAGAGGAAGGGTAGAGAGGTAAAAATATTATTAGTATGGGAAAGGAGAAGAATGTTATACGATGGTATATATGTTTTACGAAAATAGGTGAATGACAGAGTAAGGTATATAGTGAAGGGGAGGGAGATGAGCAAGGATGGGATCAAGATGGGGAAGAGGGAAGACAAACCACGACATTAACGATGGATATGTTGTTTTATGATGATTAACTGTGAATAATAGTATTAATGTTCACGAGTATTGTGTTTATAATAAGGACGCAATCACAACATGAACATCTGGTTCTAGTACTGTATTCACGTCATGTAAACCACTAATGACAAAGGGGATAAAAATAAGCAGTGGGAAAAGGGTAAAATCGGAAGGCAGGAGTAGGTGTGAAATGCTGGTGGGCGTGGAGAAGGGGAGCGAAGGAAGAGGGTCGTAGTGCTGGAGACGGGTATAGAAAGAAAAGCAGAAATGTGGTAGGGGGTGAGTGGGGTCTGAGAGGGTGTGAGAAAGGATTTGGAGCATTAATATTAACGATTGTTTTTTATCTATCTATCTATCTATCGATAGATTGATGTCTCTCTCTCTCTCTCTCTCTCTCTCTCTCTCTCTCTTTATATATATATATATATATATATATATATATATATATATATATATATATATATATATATATATATTTACTAACGAGTTGTGTGCCCACCACCACAGAGACGACTAGTTCCTGTTACTAACAACGATATATGCACTAAAACACAATCCTAGTGAAGTATGTAAATGTGGCTCATTTAACGCCTTTAATATATTTCATACTCTGCTTATACACATGCGAAGTTCAGCATTATCTGCAAAGCGTAGATGAGGGCAATGCACGATCGGGAAGAGATAAGCGACAGGCCAGGAATGGATCTGACAAAGTTCTTGAATCCGATGACTGTGTATATCATTTTTTTTTTAATGATCTGATTTTTTCGGCTTTGTGGAGCCTTTTCGTAATATGACTGGTTGGATACAGCCTTCGTAAGTCATTTTCACTATGAAAGGTTCCCGCTAAACTGAATTAAATGGACATTAGTAGCAGGAATAACAACAAGTAATGGGAGTGAATGGGTTACCAAAGACAAGATTTAATAATTGTAAAACACACACTCCCAATACCCTACTTATGGTGTCTCATTGATCTTGTAATCAAAACTGTGTTACAACCTGTTTTGTTGAAAACGTTCTGTAATATTCCATACAATACTGCCTGGCAACATCAACAGAAATAATCCTGTGCGTCCTTGTCACATCTCGAGAATCTTTAAGTACCAGTGCCATACATATTCCCAGTAACATTATTATCCCACATGTTGTTATCATTAGGTAATATACTCGTAGTTTATCTTCATTTAAAGATGTTAAACAGTAACCACTTAAACCAAAGTAGTCAGCTCTAATTTGCAGCATTTAAAGATGTAAAACAGTAACCACTTAAACCACAGTAGTCAACTACAATTTGCACAGTATTACCAGATACATAGGCCCGTGTCACGCAGGCTGATGCAAAAGAACTGATGGCGACTGTACGCGAACCTACAAATTTCCAGTATTTTTTGTGTAAATGACTGTGTTATAATGAGGCTATCGAAAGATGAATCTGATCGGCTGAGGGACATATTTGCATTAAAAGGTTCGAGTCTCTCCCATTATTAATTCTGGGGTGCTGGAATATTCCTCACCTGTAAAAGAAAAAAAAATGATTTAGACTGAATAAGATATACATACGGGTCAATCGCAGTGAAAATGCTAACCAAAGTGTACACATGAAGGTACATTTATGAGCACAACGAGGTAAATATGTACATACAGTACCTGGACTGTGTGTAAACTGAACGTGCCTGGCGCCGCTCCTGTGAGGGTGAAGGCGGATAGGGGAGGGCAGGAGCAGGGTAGTGGGAGACGGGCACCCTCCATCATCACCACGTCTAAAACCTCTTCCATCACCTCCCTTCTGCCAGAAATATATACATATAAACCCCAAAATACCTCAACCCTTCTTTTCGTGGGAAAAGGGTCTGGCTGAAATCAAGACATATCTGAACGATCGTTAAGACTGAAAATTACAAACTTTACACATTAAGATAATGGTAGATTTTTTTTTTTTTTCAGCTTCGGTGAAGCCATTGTATTGAGTTAATTCATGCACTAAGATGGCGTTTTTTAACGACTCTATCACCACACGACTTTACTCATAGATTAAAGGCCGTAAAAACGTAGTATCAACGACTGAGGTTCGGAAATGCTCCTCTAAGCAGAAGAAAAAAATAATCCGGAAATATCAAGAATATACCAACTCCTTGTCAGTGAAGCTTTTAGTGCTAGAGACCATGGCATAATCACATTCAGCTCTTACTTCAGTGATAACACTGTGAAGTCCAGTTACAAGTAAGTTCCAACTATAACGACCTAACTTTCAAAAATTAAAATAATACATAACAAGAACTGCCATGCGATTACATAACTAGCAAATGTTAATGGCGCAAGGCAAATATTTTCTGAAAGTATTATTAAAGATGTCAAGGTGTGTAATATTGCATAAGACGGCCTACACAAAGTATTGTAACACAATGGTGCAACAGCAATATTAAGATCAGCCTTACAACAAAGTAACTTCCTTATCAAAAGTTGAAAGATACAAAGACTCACAAGGATAAAAAGTAACAGCAAAATGCCAGAAACTTTATAAAGCAAATCCAGAATACGCTGAAGTGAATACTACAAGCATCAGTAAATCAAACCCAAAAGAGTTTTGGTTCCATGAGAAACACAAGATATTAATACCAACAATAGACCCATTAGCATTAGCAAATGTCGAGTATACATAGCCAAACCGAACTGGCTAAATTCATAGTGCTTCTTTTCATTCGTATTTACCAAGGAATAATCATGTTTGATTTTTACATCTTTCATTGCACGTGTAAATGGAAAAAACAGTATCGGCGACTTAGTTATCAGTGAGAGTGATGCAACTGTTTCGATCAACAAACTTAAAGTTGGCAAAAACCCATGTGTTGGTTAAGCTCAACGAGAGCGGAAAGGAGGAAAAAATTAAATATCGATACTATGAACATATCATTAATGAATGTATTAAACCAAAACACTGGCAACTAGCAATTGTAACACAAAAATGAAAATTGGTAATAAATCACAACCCGAAAATTACTGTCCGATTAGCTTCGCATCAGTAACATACAGTTTTCTGGAATCAGTATTCAACTAAACTAGTTAAATCTCTAGAAAAAAATTGTCTCATCAGACTGGAACATGGTTTAGAACTGCATCTCCCAAGTCCACCTGCCAGTCTATTTGACTTTTCAGTGATACTGGTAAGATCTCCGACAAAACATAATGAGTCGATGAAGCTTTTAAGACTGCATTTTGCTTCCTCTTCCAGAATCACAGAACTATGTCTAACACATTTTTTTGGCCAGCCCCACGCTGCCCTTATTGTTAGTCGTGTTATCTCTCTTTCTTTCTTTCTTTCTTGTTTAATATTGTTTCAGGCACTTCGACCCTTCAGAATTAATTGATTCTGACCAAAACTTTGACACAATAACTAGCCTTTGACCTAGCTGCGTCCACAAGGTTTTGGTTGCTGGGCAGCTACTCGTTGCCTATCATCATCAGAAAAAAAAAAAAAAAGTTTTTTTCGTACTTTCCAGTTTCTGAGTTGCAGAAGATTCATGGGCGTAGGAAACTCTGACTTCTTTAGGCATATCTAGAGGTCACTCCGTATCGGAAGTGTGCCATCCATATTTCTCCTCACTCCTCTAATTTTCGAATGGCCACCCTGCGAAGATTGGTCTCATTTCTTGCATAACTGTGACAGGCGCTTCTACATTTCAGAATTAACCTATTCCAACTAAACCTGGACACAATGATCACCATGTGACCTAGTTGTATCCCCAAGGTTTTGGTTGTAAGACAACTATTCGTTGCATAGCAACAACCAAAAACCCGCTTTTTTCGTACTTTCCTCTTTTGAGCTGTAGAAGCATTATTAATGGGTGCAGATAGCTTTAACTTCTTTAGGCGTAGGTTAATCTTGAGGTCATTCTGCATAGGAAGTGTGCCATCCATTTTTACCCTCTCTCCTCTAGTTTTCGAGTGGCAGCCCCGCAAAGATTGGTCTCAGCATCCCTAACAACCAGTACCGGTTTTCAAAAATGCACCCCTAGTTCACCAATGGCTTGATGAAATTGAATGAAAGTTTGCATCCGTATTGACACTGATTAGTACTACAACTTTCTACTGTACACCTATGTGCTACATTGGCCAGGTTGGCGGTCAAAGGTCACCAAAGGTGAAAATGGTGAAAATAGCTAAACTCATGACTATACTCGCGAGAAATGTTGAGGCTCCAAAAATTATTAAACCAGGGCCATGACTTTTGGGTGGAATGTTGCACTGAAGTTTCTCCATACAAAAATGACATTTAGTATCGAAACTCAGTTCCAGTGTCTGGAAGCGCCACATAGAATTTGTACCTCTGGAGGGTTATTCTGCGAATTTCAATTTCCCTAGCTCCACAGTGGGTGGATGGAATTGAATGAAACCTTGCACGCTTATAGACGTTAAGGAGTACTACTAGTGTGCTTCGTGTATGCATGACCTATCTCCGCCAAGTCAAGGGTCAAAGGTCATCAAGTGCCGAAAATATGAAAAAACCCAAAATTACGACCTTGCTTCCACGAAATGCTAAGGTTCCGAAGATCACTAAGCCAGAGGCATGTTTCTTGGGTGGAATAATGCACTGGAATACCTCCACGTAGAAATGGCTTTCAGTGTCGAAACTCACTTCAAGTCGCTGACAAATCTTGATCTGCATAGAGCTGGCCACCGTCGCCTACCTGCTTGTATGGCATTAATACCCTTTGATTCAGTTCCTATAAATCGCTACCAATCAGGAGAGTATAGCTGATGGTAGCTGAGGACGGAAAAAAAAAATAGAAACATTCTCAAGATCTGTTTTCAGTACACATTTGTATGGGCTACATTAGAGATAAAAAAGTGCATTGTCCCCTGAGCGACAAGTGTAAGTCTTTCTCACTCCACAGAAGTGGCAAGACAATCTTGTCCCAGCATGAAGGAAGCGCGAAGCAGTAGGAGAAGGAGGAAGTGGTCCTAGAGAATGCGTTGTCTGGCAACCATGAGTCTGGGAGGGCCAAGAAAAATGGATTTTGCACAGTGTTAGACCTCCAAGCTGACAAGGTTTTAGTCAAGGTGGGACCCCAGAGGGCCTGCGCTAATGGAGTCCCACGGGAATCCTTGTCAACATCTGTGTTCAGAGCAAGTTTTTTTTTTTTTCTGTTTATTAAGATAAACTTTGGACAGTGGTAATATCCACCTGGACCAGGCTTAAGGCAAGGGGGACCCCTCCCCACTAGCTAAGGGACGGCAGCAACGACTCTTTCTCTCTCTCTCTCTCTCTCTCTCTCTCTCTCTCTCTCTCTCTCATTTGTCTATATATGCAAAGAGAGAGAGAGAGAGAGAGAGAGAGAGAGAGAGAGAGAGAAAGAGAGAGTACAACGAAGAGTGAGGAAAATGACACCCGATTTAAGAGCAAACCAAATGAGGAAGGATTTGACGAGCTTAATCAATTAAACTTGTGGACGGACAGATTACGGCCGTATCTGATAAGAGCATACAATTTTTCCAAAAGTCATCATCATATAATAGTTAATTATTACTTCACAAAAAAACGGTCAGATTAAGTTGAGGAAATGGTTATAATATTTTTAAGAATGTTTCTCGTCAAATTGCGCAAAGCATATAAGAGGGTTATAAGCATATGGAATGAATTACCTGTGAATTTAGTTTATTCTCATACAAAAATAACACCTAAAAGTTGCTTTGATAATTGCCTAGCTTCTAATCCCCCGGCTAACCACACGCAGAGTTGAATATTTTTTTTTTTTTTCCCATTCAGGTCATAAAGAATGCAGAGACAGTGCAGCATCGTTAAGCAGCTAATCGCACTTTTCCCAAACCGATTAAGTTTGTCTAAAATATATATTTCCATTCATTCTTTCCAATAATGCCTGAATGACAATTTCTCCTTTCAGAATGATGGCCCTCCATTTTTTTTTTTTTTTTTTTCCGAGACTGAAACGGTTAATGGTTGGAAGAGAGACTTCTTGCTTGTCAGTGACTCATATACCAGGAAATATTGATCTGTTCTGTGTGCTTTCCTTTTAACTCCTTTGTACACTTTACCCTACACCTGACAAAGGCAGAGGAGGGTGGTGTTATCACTACGATCATTAGGTTTCTGTTCATAAATCTGAGTGGAGGAGCGGCTATCTGGGCATGGAGATTTTGTTTCCCGGGCCAGAACTCAGAAATTATTCACTATAGAGTGATGAAAATTCACACTGTATGTGTCTTATTGTGAACTGGTGCCTTTTGACAGATAGAGTGCTGTGTCTTAAGTAGTTCTTTTAAAATAAAAAGTAAAAAAAAAAATACAGAGATTTCAGTGCGACCTGTGCAAGGTATCTGAAGGGCCTAGGTTATGTGTCCTTAAGGAATTATCCTTGCGCCCACATTTAAAAGAAAAGATTGGTGGAGTGAGGGTCGTTATGTACTTGGTTAGGTGTGCAAGGAGTTGGGGGGGTATGTGCATGGTCAGATGGAGGGTTGCAACAGTGTAGCGTTGCCTATGTTTTTTATATAACATTCGTTAACCACTTCGTCATTAGAAGAACTTTCCTAAACTCAGTTTAGGAGGTGTACTCAGTGGGTGCAAAAGCAGCTCTTCACAAACAGACCACGTGCTGGCCGAACCTCTTACCTTGATCTGCTCCCTTCTTCGACCTATCATTCACCATATCGATTATCGACATCGGATTAGAAATTCCTGAATAAACATGCCCTGTAACCTCAAGCGCTGATCTATTGTTGACTAGTTTCATTCAAGCTTCTCCGTTAAAGCTAGTACCAAACTTGGTATAAACTGAATAACAACTGTTTCAGTTGACCTTGCCCTATGGCCTTGCCCGTTTACGAATTGTTCTTAAAATCAGTATGTTATTCTAATGTCTGATACTAAATAGTTGCAACAGTTATGATCTAAATCGAACCAAAACTTTATTAGTAACACACACACACACACACACACACACACACACACACACACACAAACAACGCCTCCTCGTGCTGATGTAGAATTAATGCAGCACTGGCAGAAATAAAGGAACAGCGGTTGTAATGAAGGGGTGAAATTAAGCCCTCTATGCTACTGATGCAAACGTATATATTTTTCACGCTAATATCGGAAATGTTTGTATAAAAAAAAAAAAATCGTATCTCTCAGACACTTAATAAACTATAGAGCAGTCCCTGTTATCTTAACAGTACTCCCTAGAATTTTATTTTGTATAACACCTGAAGATTTTATTCAGTTGACAGAATAAGTAGAAATTAAAGAATTAGACAGACAGACAGACAGAGAATAATATGCTGAGCCGAATGTGTGGAGCTGGCCGTAATCACCCACCCAAGGCCTGGTGTATGTACCAGTGTGTGTGTTTGGGGGGGGGTTGCCCCTCGGTGTCCTGGTCTGGGCGGATGTTTACCACTGCGCAAAGTTTCTCGTAGCTAGGAAGTATTAATAATAGAAAAAATAATAAAAATAATAAAAAATAATATAAAGAATAATAATAATAACTGAATATATATACATACATATATATATATATATATATATATATATATATATATATATATATATATATATATATATATATATATATATATATATATATACTGTATATTGTGTGTGTGTGTGAGAGAGAGACAACTAAAGAGTTTGTGGTAACTGTGGTGACTGTGGTAGTTTTGTTGGTCTTGTGGATGTGTTGGCTGTTGTGGTTGTGGTTCCTTTGTCTATGATGGTTTGGATCGGTGTGGTAACTTTAATGGTTGTGATAACTGTGGGTGCAATGGTGACTGTGGTAGTTGTGGTATTTTGTGGTGGTTGTGGTTGTTATTTTAGTGGTTCTGGTTGTGTAGGCTAAGTGTAGGTGGTGGTAACTGTGATATTGTGTGGTGGTTGTGTGTTTTTTGTGGTAGATTAAGTGGAGGTGGCGGTGGTGGCTATGGTACTTATGGTGGCTATGCTAATGGGTATAGTAGCAACTTTGATAATTTGGTATAGTTATGATGGTTATGTAACTGAGATGGAGGTCGCAGTGGTTGTGATAACTGCTAGGTGTGATGGTTCTGATGATAGTGGTCATTGTGGTGGTCGTCACAGCTGTGGTAATGGTGGTGATATTGGTAACTATGGTAGTTGCGGTGGTTTGTTGTGGTGAAGATGGTTTGTCTGGCGGCAATAGAGTGGTAATTGTGGTAGGTATGGTGATGTGGTGATGGCTGTGGTGCTTGTGGTTGCAATGAATATAGTAACAGTGGCTGCTAGTTACTGTGGTACATGTGGTAGAGGTTATGGCAGTGATGGTAGCTGCAATGGATATGACAAGTTCTCGTGGACCCTTCGGTCCCTCTCGCACTTGCTCCTGTGGAGGGCTCTCATGCTGCACACGCGCTTTCTCATGCTTCACACTCATTTCCTTGTGCTTCTCACTCATTTCGCACTTCGCGTGCATGTTGCGATCATTTCAGGTAATCCGAGTAACGTTTATGTGCTGTTCTAGTCCAACAACCACCAAGGGGTGGCAACAGCACGGGAAATGCACAGTAAAAACGCTCAATTCGGTGGCTGTGATCGTCTAAAAAGTATAGCGTCGTGGCACATGGCTCGAGTAGACTCGATTTCTAAAAGTCCCGGTACCGAAGGGAGTGTTTTCCGAACCAGACTTTGATCACTCATAACTAATAAAAAATCAACAATCGAGAAAGCCATCAAAAACTCTACTGTGAACGCAACCCTAATTTCACGCACTCGCGCCGGGAGCGGCGTTTTTTGGTCAAACTTTGATCACTCATTCAATATAGTAAAAGTTTTTCAATCGTGATGGGACCAAGTTTTTCCACATTGGCGATTTTTTTGCGATTTTTGTGCCAATTTTGGTGCGATTTGAATGTGTAGTTTCAGCTGCCCAAAATACACAGACACAGACACAGACAGACAGACAGACACACACACACACACACACACACACACACACACACACACACACGCACACACACGGCTGCTGCTATAGTATATTAGATGATGATGATAGCTGTAGTAAGTGTGATGACAGCTGTAATAGTAGTAGTTGTGTTGGTGGTCACTGTGCAAGGGGTTGTGTTGATGGTGGTCGCTGTGGAGGGGATTGTGTTGATGGTGGTCGCTGTGGAAGGGGTTGTGTTGATGGTGGTCACTGTGGAGGGGATTGTGTTGATGGTGGTTGCTGTGGAAGGGGTTGTGTTGGTGGTCACTGTGCAGGGGGTTGTGTTGATGGTGGTCGCTGTGCAGGGGGTTGTGTTGATGGTGGTCGCTGTGCAGGGGGTTGTGTTGATGGTGGTCACTGTGGAGGGGGTTGTGTTGATGGTGGTCGGTGTGGAGGGGGTTGTGTTGATGGTGGTCGCTGTGGAGGGGGTTGTGTTGATGGTGGTCGGTGTGGAGGGGGTTGTGTTGATGGTGGTCGGTGTGGAGGGGGTTGTGTTGATGGTGGTCGGTGTGGAGGGGGTTGTGTTGATGGTGGTCGCTGTGGAGGAGGTTGTGTTGATGGTGGTCGGTGTGCAGGGGGTTGTGTTGATGGTGGTTGCTGTGGAGGAGGTTGTGTTGATGGTGGTCGCTGTGGAGGGGGTTGTGTTGATGGTGGTCGCTGTGGAGGGGGTTGTGTTGATGGTGGTCGCTGCGGAGGGGGTTGTGTTGATGGTGGTCGCTGCAGAGGGGGTTGTGAAGATGTGATGGCTGTAGTGACAAGCTGATTGAGCTTGTGACAGTGGGAGCTTTGTTGAGGGCGGTAATTATGATGGTGGTTGTGGTGGTGTTGCTTTGTGGTAGTAACGTTGTGGTGTCATTGTTATTATTTGTGGTGGTGGTGGTAGTGGCATTCGTAGTTGTATTACTGACGTTGTTGGCAAGTATTACAGTGGTGATGGTAATTGCATTAGGTGTGGTGGCAATGGCAGGTGTGGTGGTGGTGGTTGGAGGGAATAAGGTCAGTAACCTCTTGGAGGGTGGCCAACACTAGCCGTCTGCGCTTTACACTCTCTCTCTCTCTCTCTCTCTTGTTTCTCGCCTCATTCTCGTTTGTGTTTCACTGTATTTATAGCTCCATATTTCATATGCTGTTGTTCAAATCTTGTATTATTATTAAGAGGTATTCTCTTTAGTTATTTATCCTGTAGTCTGTAGTCAGTTCAGTATTCAGCTATTCCTTCGCAGTATTCCGTTACATATAATTCTATTTTCTTTTTCATGAATTCTGTTCGTGATGTATTCGTTAATCATTATCGTAAGCTTATTAAATATTTTATTACCGTTATTGTAATATTTTATGTAGATTGTATTCCATTTCATTATTTTTTTATTTTCCTTATTTTCTTTTCTTCGAACATCTTTTACCTTCATTTGAGTTTTCAAGCAGTTCGTTTCACTTACCATCTATGCAGATTCCTTTTGCAGCTTCACTTTACCCACACCTTTTCCCTTTTCTTTTAATTGATGATTTCCTAGATTTTATTTCTCGTTTATCTTTTTCTTAGTTCTTTCCTCAGTCTTAACTGGTTTCCTCTTCATTTCGGAAACTTTCATACATATTTCTGTTCATCTTCCTCACTTCCTCCATTTTCCTCCCTACCTTCCTCCATATCATTTCCATATTTTACAAAATAGATTTCTCTATTTTCATTCATATTTACCTCATTTCCCTCCACATTCTTTCCCATTTCCCTTCAATTTGTTCTCCATTCTTATATCTCTTTTCATCCACTTTTCCCGATATCCTCATATTTTTCTCATTTACTCATCATTTTTAAACTTACTCCTCTTTTTTTTTCTCTGATATATTTCTCATTCCTTCCTGTTTTCATTCACTTTCTTCTTTTTCCTTCATTTCTGATTTCCATTCCCACAACTGTCTTCGCTAGTTTCCCTCTACATTCTTTCCTATTTCGTCCACTCTTCCTAATTCCTTACTATTTCCCAAGGCTTTCTTCATTACTTCCCAAAACTTTCCCAGTAGCGTAACTACAAGGAGGCCAGGAGGAAGGGGATCTGTTCCCCTAGTCAGCCTAGGCAAACGCTTGGCTCCCCCACCGACTGCTTCATTTGAGATTCCGGATTATTTAATGTGTCGTTACTGAGGAGCAATAACCCCTCCCCCCGACACACACACACACACACACACGCACTGTGGCGCTGCTGACAGAGCACTCGACTCCCAATCCAAGTGATCCGAGTTCGAACCCCGCTCAGGCCACGCTGTTAGCCTGGGCGAGGTGAGCTCTTCAAATCAAATGTAGCTCAAGGCGTGCTGTGGCGGAAGACTAGTAAGGATTTGAAACTCGGCGAGGTAAGGATTTGGCGATCTGTCCTCTTGTGCCTACGCCTCACTCCAGACTAGTAGTGTGTCGGCGCTCTTCAGGAGCAACCAGGATCAGACTGTTGTTCCTCTTATGTTAGGATACTTGATTAAGGGCCTGTGTATTTTCAGCCTCAGGCAGCGGTGAATAAATAAACCGAAAATTATTATTATTATTATTATTATTGTTGTTGTTATTATTACTGTTATTATTTTTACACTTATTTTTCTTACTGACACACAGAAAATAGGGCTTCGCCCCACCTTGACCCCCCTGCTAGGTGCGATCTGGGTACGCCTTTGTTATTACCCAAGACTTGGCTCCCTATTTCCCTTGACTTTCATCTTTATTATCGCCCGTCTTTACCAAGGCGGAGCGATAATGTTTTTGCACGGGTCTGTATGTGTGTGTGTGTGTGTGTGTGTGTGTGTGTGTGTGTGTGTGTGTGTGTGTGTGTGTGTGTGTGTGTGTATGTCCCCATTATATATACCTCATGAACGGCTTGAGCTATCAACATGAAACCCTCAGGCTATCAAGATATGGCCAAAATATTTGGCATTCGGGCTCAAGGTCAAGGTCACCAAAATGGCTGCCAAAGGTCAACTAGTTTTCTTTTACCTGGACTGGCTTTTTATGGAATGCGTTGACTGAATTCCATAGTTTTGCGATTTTTTTTTTTTTCACATATGGTTTGTAAGTAGCTTGTACTGTAACTTGGCCGACAGCAAATTCTGGTGGGCGATTAGCGTTTTGCTTCCAAGTACTTCTCATTCATTTGCCCATGCTTTCCATTCCATTTCCTTAGACGATCTTCCCTACTTTGTTACGTATATCCCAGATTCCTAATACTGCCTTCGCTAACCTGTAAAACTTTCCGCCTTTCCTATGACTACTCGTTGTCTTCCTTTTTTTTTTTTTTCCTCCATATCTTCTTGAACGTCCTCCCTATTGCCGCTGTTTTTCTGTTTTCTCTATATTTTATTTTGCTCTCCCTATCATACCATTTTCCTCCTTATTTCCCTGGACTTTGCTCCATAATTTGCAAGACTTCTTCCCCCTTTGCATAAGACGTTTGCCTTATTTCCTTTGATAGTTTTCTGTACTTTCTTGACTCTCCTTTTCATTTCGGCATTTTTTAGTTTTCTGTAGACATTTCTCTACTTCTCTTGTTTTTTTCCTTCTTTTTTCTCACTACGTTTTTTCTTCATACTAAACTTTTCCTATATAGTTCCCTTAAATTTTTTCCATATATCTTTGGGGTGTCCTTGTTATTTAGCTAGATTATCCCCTATAAAATCCTTCACTTTCCTCTGTCTCTTAAGTTTCCTCACATTTTAGGTAGGCTTTACCCATAAATATCCCCTTGTTTATCTTTATCTTAAAATACAATTCTCACCCAGGGTAAATTAACACTTCCTTAGAATTTCCTCCCTACCTTCTTTTCTCACATCTTTTTTCTTCTTCCTATCTCACATTTCCTTCTTTCCTCTTCCTGTGTTGTATATCTGCTGTTAATCCTTGTCACCTTCCCTTCCTATCTCCCTTTCCTGTCCTCTTTTTTTTTTTTTTTCATCCCAGTCCCTTCCTTTTTCATTCTGGTAGACCCCAGGCGGAGAACGCGACGGAAATAACAGGAAGATTTATATAGGAGTCACAGTTCATTTTTATACTTGATTTTTACCTTCACTCTTTTCACCCAGTACATCTTCTTTTGCTTCTTTCATACTTCATCATCATCATCATCTTCTTGTCTTCTTCTTCTTCTTCTGCGCTCTCTCTCTCTCTCTCTCTCTCTCTCTCTCTCTCTCTCTCTCTCTCGAAATGATGAGTGAATGGAAGCGTGGCCTATTTGGACTGGGCAAGTTTGTGCTGTCTGGACATTGCTACTCCTCACCCTGCCCTTGGGTGGGAAAGGAGGTCCGGATGATGATGGTGATGATGATTCAAAGGCATCTATACAGGGAAACTCTGGAGGCTTTTGTAAGCCATTTAAATTCAGAAGAGCATCGTAGCAGTGGAGGGATCAACGTTCTTCCGTTCGGAAAGTTTCTCTTAAATGGAAAAAAAAAAAAATTAGATAATATAAAGAAAGAACACTGAGACAGCGCAACACCTGCGCCATGCGATCGATCTGTGACCGAACTTTTGACCTAGCCCTGTGACCTTGACCTTTGTTCTAAAAACTTGAGATGCCTAATCCATGCGTGACCGTTAACCCATCCACTGAGATTGGTGGATCACATTTTCCTGTGACCTTGACCTGTGACATATTGTACTGAAATTGAATAATTGATTAATTTACTATTCGGCTCACCCTAATTCTTTCTACCAACCTTAATCCGAGCTGAATAAAAACGTTTTGAGTTGAAGGTTGAAAGTCTGACATTTTCTTCTGATCGTATATTATAATCAGTTGTCTTGAAAACAGAACCATTTGACCCTTCAGTCACCCTCTACCGTTTTACTAACTGTAAAAGTTTACTTATTCCCGACATATTATACCTATGGCCTTTATTGGATAATATCTAATGTGCGTCCGACTGTGTCCGGCTATGTCTTCCATTTAACCCTGGATAGGCACAGGTCCTTTTTAGTAACACCACAGGCATACCTGGTAGTCTAGAGGAATTTCATTGAACCTTGTCCCGAGACATATACAAAGTTTTATTGCATTTTTGATACATTGGACCCTACTAATGAAAATAAAAAAGTGCACCCAGTTGGCACCCTTGAGCATTTTGTTATATGGGCCGAAATCCAAAATGGCCACCCGAAAAAAATGAAAAATTACAATATTTGATTACTATTGTCACTAGTTTTACAAATGTTACATCATTTAATTGTAGAATTATTTCAAGAAATTCTAGGCATAACAAAATATATTATATATGTGAAAATTGTGAAAAGAATAATTAATTATAAATGCTTAAAAAGGCACCAAATGTGATCACTATACCCTGTTAGACTATCACCAGGTATTACCACAATATTTCATTTTCTTAACAAACTATACAGAGAAAAGGGTGGAGAATTAGGTCCTTCTGTCAGTAAATATTTTTATATATTTAACATGTCTATTCCAACAAACAAATTTGAACCATAATCTTTCCCACAACTAAAATGTTCATATCCCTTGTAACAGAATGTTAGACCAATTACGCCCTTCAGAATTGATCAAAATGCTTTACATCAAAAATATATGTTGCTGAAAAATATAAAAACACTGATAAACTGAACACATTTTACATTTAATATATTGTTTGTCATTTCCATGTCCATACCTTCCTCTATACTTTCCTCCTCTTAAACTGACATTCTTGATTTACTTTAAGGATTGTGGCAGTCAGTTCCATGGCAAGCACAAAACAGTAAGCAAGAATGTTGTGCTGCATCACACCTGCAACGGGCTGTTAAAAATGGGGTGTGGGATTGACACCCACACTTGATTAGTTTTAGGATATCAAGTGATGCGGGAGAAACATCAGGTGGCAAGCCAGTTGGAACCAACATGTTTGAATAAGGATTCTTGGTTCACCCATAATGAACAGGGTTCATTTCTGGTGGCTCTGGATCAAGGGAGCTTCTCCAAATTGCTGCCTGTATATGGGCTATGCAAACATGTTCTTCAAATGCTTCTGTTGTTGGTGGCAAAGCTTATAGCTCTGGTGCTGTGGTGAGCCGAAGATTGCCCATCTTTGACTGCCACAGTATATCTTAAAGATGTCATGTTGTTTTCATTTGGAAAGCCATAACATGCTGCATTGAATTTTGTGGCTTCAGCAGTAACATAAGTCAGCTCTTCTTGTTGCCACCCTAATCTAGTAAGTGTCTTCCCACTCTTCATTGCCTTTAACATTGCTCCTTTACCAGTACCCCATAAATATGAAACACTGTCACATCCTGTAAGAATATGGGCAGGTAACAGACTGTTGAGAACATCTTGATTTTGCTCAACTGTTGCTTTGATATCTGCACTTGATCGTGAAGGGCTTCTTCCAACCGTTACCATATTGCAGGCAAGATTTTCTTGCTTGTAGAAGTGGCATAGCAGGACTAATATGTCTGTGTCATCAGCAACAGTTCTACAGTAATGCTGTGTCTTCCTGACCTTGCCAAATGTACAGCTTACTGCACCACAATAACATAAGCTTCCTCATGTGTAGTGCGCAAGTCAGGCCTGCTTCTTCTGACTCCATCACAAAGCTCTACTGGTATTGGTTCATTACCTGTAATCACAAGGTGTTTGCTCACACGAATACTCACAAATGAGATTAATCACCTGGGATTTATTGTGTGTAACAGATAAGCAGACCTTCTGTGGTGGCAGAGGTGTTGCCAATGACAGTCTGTGGCATCTACTTGCCTCCTTCCCAGCTCTAGCTGCTCGTGTTGCCTCTTATATGCTTCCACTGTGATATTTGTCAAAGACCAGATGTGTGTTTGCTGCTAAAAGATAATGACATACGTACTGCACAAACTTTAGTATATAATCTTCTATGACACCTTTGCTTGGCCATTTGACAACCCAGAGAATTCCACACCCAACAAGAATTATAGCATCAGCTGGGACCATTCTGCGATCAGATACTTCCACTTGGATTTTGGCTTTCAGGGTGGCTTTAGAAGGTGACAGCCTCATATCACCTGTCTTTTTCTGGATTATTGAAGGTGGAAATGCAGCCAACTCATAAGAGAGAACATCTCTCATGTTGATGTTCCTGGAGCTTTGAAGACAAAGTACTCTTGAATACGTCAATGTGGTATCACACACAGATATATTGTCCGCTTTAATTTTTTTTCTTGAAGTTGACATGAGCACAGCTGGTCTTGTGAGTGGCTTGAGAAAACTCTGTGGTCATCCTTCCTCAAATCTTGGGTAAAAGAAAAATGCAAGCTCCTCTGAAATTTAAATAAAGCAATATGTATAATTTGATGTAGAAGTTTGCTCTCTGAATCTGTAATTAAGTCCGTAAAATATAAGCAGCATTGAATTAGGAAATAGCACTCAGATATCTTTATTGTTTTATTGACTTTGATGATAGCAATTCATTAACATTCAAAACTTCTTCTATCGGCACCTGAAAATGATCATAATTTTTAAAACAAAATGTTACAGTGTAGTTTACAGGTGATCATTTTGTTTAGTGCTTGTTCTGATAGGAAATGCTACTATTATTACTGTATGAAAAAAACTAAAAACTGAAAAAGATAGCTAAACATCTTTTATTAGCATCATCATTCATGCAGGTGGCCATATTGGATTTCGGCCTCCACTTTGAAACGCTCAATTGTGCCAGCTGGGTGCACTTTTTATCTCGATGGTTACATCCCAAAGTATCAGAAAATGCAATGAAACTTTGTATAAGTCTCGGAACGAGGTTCACCCGAAAATGACCATTCTGCCACCAGACTATGGGTATTATTCACTCAGCCCAGGAAAAAAAAAAATGTACTAATCAATATTTCTTCATGACTCTTCGTATGAGTGTGGAAGAAACTCTCTTGTTCACACTTATATACGTATGAAAGAATATTTAATGACAGGTAGCAATGTAATAAAAAACTCCTGAGATCACTTTTGGAAAAAACACAACCAAGTCCAAGAGCTGATAGCTAAAAATATAAATGAGTAAGATTTTTATTTTGCTTATTTTATACTCTGCCTGCATCCTCAAAACCTCCCAAACACAGGCTGCTAGCTCAGCTTGAAAAAAAAAAACACCATTGAAAAATACGTGAGAAATATTACTCACACAAGAGGCATAGCAGCGTGAAAATCACCCCATACCTGTAAATGCTATATGAAGACCGAGGTGAAGAGGGTCACCAACCCACTTAACGCTGATTCTCGACACGGAATGCAGTTACTGAGAGAGACAATGTTCTGGAGATAAAGGACCAATGTGTATAATACAGTGTTGCAATATCACCGGATGAATTTCACCTGTGTATGCCCATCCAGGGGTAGAGAAATGTATTATAGGTTAAAAAAAGAAAATGTCTGAAGATAACAAAAATATAAAGTAAAAGTGAAGTGAACGAAAAGGAATGTGTGACATGTACAGGGTGGACGAAACAAATAAGGATCTGCTTTGTTGAAGAACGATGACAGGCAGGAAGGAATCTATAACCATGAAAGTATTACCTGAAGATATGTATATATATATGTCAAATTTAAGGATAAGAGTGTACAGTACAAAACTAATATGGAGATGGTTTGCTGAAGGCTGATGACAGATGGGGAGGTAGATGTGACAATGAATCTGCTAAATGAAGATGCATATACGCCAAATTTAGATGTAAGATATGGGAGTGGCTTTGACAATGGGATGGAAGTGAGGGACAGGTTATGGAAGAAACTGGAAAGGTGATGGAGCGTTTGACAAAGAGTAACAGAGTTTGTGAAGGGTGATAAGACTGCAGAAGTTGGTGCGGGTCTTGTACTGTAGATGGTGTGCTGGCTCGTTTTGGTGGCTCACAGGAAAACGATAATCGACGGTTACTGAAGGGCACTTGTCATGAAGGTTTCCGTATTCAATACATACTTTAAAACAAACATATGCGTACGAAAATATATTAGAAAATGGCCGCAGTAATGTAAGTTGATGCCTAATGGATTATATGCTTGTGGAAAGAATGATGTTTGGGTATTTTACTGTCCTGTGGGAATTCAGAGAGGAGGGTTTACAGAACTATCTGATCTTGTAATTTTAGTCTGGAAGGGGAAAATGAGATGGGCACAATAAAAGCAGTGATGATTCTGGTAGCGATTGTAGTTGTGGTTGTGACTAAGTAAATTACGTTCTATGTATCTATTACCAGCAGCCTGGGGTGCCAGGGCTAGGCTACTCATTACTGACATTTTAAGCAAGGGTGATCTGCCTACCTACTTCTGAATGACATTATGTGTCCAATTAACCCCAGCCACCTCTTGTATGGAAACTGTTACTGGCTCCATCTTGTTGCAGCGCCTTTACCCAGTAGACTACCAAGTGTCCACTTAGTTATATGGATACCGTTTAAAGTAATGAATTATGTTCTGGAAACCACTTCGCTGGCCAATCAGTGTAGTATTGCCTGATGGTTGTACTGCATTAAGACAGTGGATGGTGAGCAACCTCTCCGATTACAAAATTTGTTACCAATAAAATTACAATGATAACAAAGTTAGACTTTCGTCAGATAAGTAAGAACTAAGCTTTTTGTTCTGCTTGCTCAGCAACACTGGATATTTCTGGCAGTAACTAATTAATCCCTTCACTATGAGGATGACCTTGCCATTTCATTAGCGGTACGTCTCAATGATTTTATATAGACTATATGAGTCTCTCTGAACTGGTGGGGTTAAATACAGACTTCTTTAATTTTTTCAGTAGCAGAGCACCTTCCTATGTTAAACAAAGGCATTCGGTGGTACTCTGATAATAGTTCTTCTTGTATTCAAGAGGTTAAGCTATATAAGCATCATTAAACTATTAGCTTAGTACATCAGTTGATATCGTACTTGTGTGTGCATGAAAATTATTTACATATATTCATTAGGGCAAGTCGGTGTAAATTACAGTATTTTTACGTTTTTTTTTTCCCCCAATCCGGCTAATAACTCATGGTAAAAACTTACAGACCAAACTGTCAGTGAGTCCGTAATTAATATGCGTATCTATCTACATGTCATCCTCTTTTACTTTCTGCTTTCCTGTCAGGTAGTCTTTTTATGTTTCTCTTATTTATTCACCCATCCGTACCTTTGCCATCGGTCAGCGTACTTCTGTATTTATCTCTTTGATTTTTTTAAATCATTTGCGTAAGTGCCCAACAGTTAATCTGTTTTCCTACCGGTTTACAAGCATTTTTATTAATTCTTATATATCTGTCTATCGATCTGCCAGTCTATCATTCCATCTGTCTACTTAATTGCTCATCAGTGTATTTGTTTTCCATGGCTGTCTATCTGTCTTGCCGCCTGTGTATCTGTGTGACAATACAAATATCTCCTTATTTACTTATTTCCCCATAACCAGTTCACTACATTGACGACTATTATACTCTCGTCTATCTCTCATCTTCACTACGGCAATGAGCAAGAAACCTCGAATGGTGGAAGATGAAATACTATTGTCACATCAGTTTCTTCTGTGTGTGTGTGTGTGTGTGTGTGTGTGTGTGTGTGTGTGTGTGTGTGTGTGTGTGTGTGTGTGTGTGTGTGTATGTACTACTACTACCACTCTTACTACTACAACTACTACTACTATTAATAATAATAATAATAATAATAATAATAATAATAATAATAATAATAAAATAATAATAATAATAATAATAATAATAATAATAATAATAATAAATAATAATAATAATAATAATAATAATAATAATAATAATAATCTATCTATTTATCTATAGCCCGACGCCCTAATCCCGCAAAGGGTGGCCGCAGACAAAACGCCTCCAAGTCGCTCTGTCACCCACCATTTGACTACCCTCCCCCCAACTACTCCCCCCTCCATCATATACCTCTCAACTCCCTCCCTCCACCTCATCCTCGGTCTTCCCCTCCCTCTCCCTCTTTCCACCTCACCCACATACACCCTCTTAGTCTTTCATTCGCCATTCTCTCCACATGTCCAAACCACCTTAGTGTATTTCTCCTACTCTTCTCAACCACATCCACATCCACATCCACCCCACAATGTTCTTTCACTTCTTCATTCGTCAACCTGTTCCTCCATGTCACTCCACATGCTCCTCTCAAGTAACTCATTTCCACTGCTCTCACTCTTGAATTGTTCCCCTCTTGCAAGGTCCATGCCTCGCTTCCATACGTCAGGGTAGGGATGACAATACTATCATGCAGTGACTTCCTGAACTTTCATACTCACCTCCCTATTTCTCATCACTCCTTTCAGTGAACCAACAACCTTCCTTCCCTGCTGTACCCTTTCACGCACTTCATCCCCCAAAGTTCCATCCTAACTCATCATACTACCCAAGAAATTGAATGCACTCACATTCTCCATATCCTCACCATCCAACCTCACTGTGCATCCTGTGACTTCATTCCTCTCAAACACCATAACTTTATTTTTGTTTACATTAATTTACAGATTTCTCATCCTACACACTGTCCCAAATTCATTCACCAAACCTTGCAACTCCCATTCATCTTCACTCAACAATACTATATCATCAGCAAACAACAACACCGGAATCTTCCAAATCTCACCCTCATTCATTAGAGCCACCCCCACATCCACTGCCCTACCTTGCACCTCCTTTACAACCCCATCCATGTATATATTAAACAGCCATGGAGACATCACACAACCCTGTTTCAGTCCCATATTGAGATCAAAGAACTCACTCAGCTTACCATCCACTCGCACCGTAGCCCTAGCTCCTTCGTACATACTCTGCACAGCACTCAACAATTTCCCCTCCACTCCATATATTCTCAATACCTTCCACATACCTTGTCTATCTATTCTGTCATAAGCTTTCTCCAAGTCCATGAAGGCAGCATACACTTTCTTTCCCTTCCCTAGATACTTCTCCACTAAACATCTTAGAACAAATATCTGACCTACACACCCTTTTCCCTTCCTAAATCCCCTTTGTTCTTCTCCAACTAGCTCCTCTGTTATATGCCTAACCCTATCAATGGGTACTCTACCATATATTTTTCCAGTCACACTAAGAAGGCAAATACCCCTATGGTTACCACATACTTCTCTCTCCCCTTTTCCTTTTTATAAAGGAACAATTATACCTGATTTCCAGTCCTCCGGAACCCTTCCCTCTTCCCAAGCCAATCTACATAACTTCCATATCCACTCCACTACAATCTCACCCCCATACCTCAGCATTTCACCACACACTCCATCAATTCCTTGGGCCTTTCCCATCTTGATCTTCTTCATTGCTTACATTACTTCCGCCCTACTGATCTCTTCCTTCCTCCTCTTATCTCTTCTTCTCCCAGTCATTCCCCAACCACTTATACTCGCACTGCTCTCACTCTCTACATTCAACAGATCCTCAAAGTGCTTCTTCCATCTCCTCAATTTCTCTCTCTTCTCCACCAACAATCTATTATTCCTATCTTTCACTCCCCTACTATTATAATAAATGTAATAAAAATAATAATGATAATAACATGCCGGTGGGCGACGATGGCCAGTTCTAAGCGAACCGAGTATTACTCATTAACGTCCGTAATCATTTAAAGTTGCATCTGACTCCATCCACCAAATGTGTAGAGGACTTGAAACTTGTGGGATATCCCACCAGAGGTACAAATTATAGGTGGCATTGCCAGCGACCGAAAGTGAGTTTCGACATTAAAAGTCATTTCTCTATGGAGGTATAGCAGTACGACATTCCACCCAAGAATCATGGCCCTGGTTTAATAATCCTCAGAGCCTTAGCATTTTGTGTGAGCAAGGTCGTAATTTTAGCGTTTTTCATATTTTCTGCACTTGATGACGTTTGACGCCTGCCCTGGCAGATATAGGCCATGCATGTATGAAGCACACTTGTAGTACCCATAAATGTCTACAAGCATACAAAGCTTCATTCGATTCCATCCAACCACTGTGGAGCTAGGGAACTTGAAATTCGCAGAATGGCCCACCAGAGGTATAATTTCTAGGTGGTGCTGCCAGCCACTGGAAGTGAGTTTCATGAGAAAATGCCATTTTTATATGGAGGTACTCCAGTGCAACACTCCACCCAAGAATCATGGCCCTGGCTTAATAATATTCGAAGCCTTAACATATTACACAAACCTAGTCGCAATTTTAGCTGTTTTCACCACTTTTACATTTGATGACCTTCGACCCCTGATCTGGCCATTTTAGCACATAGGTGTACATAGAAAGTTGTAGCACTAGTCATTGTTTATAAGCATGCAAACTTTCATTCAATTCCACTGAACTGCTGGGGAACTAGGGGACATTTTTGAAAACCGATTCTGGTTGCTAGGGACACTGAGGCCAATCTCAACAGGGTTGCCTCTCGAAAACTTGAGGAGAGAGAGAGGCAAATGGATAGCACACATCCGACAGGGAATGACATCAAGATTACATCTAAAGAAGTCAGAGTTTTCTATTGCTCAAAAGCGTGGAAAGTACGAAAAAATCGGGTTTTCGGCCGTTGTTAGACAACAAGTAGTTGCCTAGCAACCAAAATCTTGCAGACACAACTAGGTCATAGGCTCGTCCCTGTGTCCAAGTTTGGTCTGGATCAGTTAATTTACCTTTCCTACTTTTGTGTTCGTGGACTTTGGTGATTACTGTGGTGGATCCCCAGCATTTGTCAGTGATGCCTTTATTTAGCTACTGGTTAGTGTCATTAGTGTCGGCTGCTGCGGATTCACCACACTGGGTATCAGAGTCACTGGTGAGAAAAGGAGGAGAGGTGACAGGATTTTTTTTTTTTTTTTAATGCTGACAGTATGTAAAACGTGAAAATTGGATCTATGTTAATAAGTCAAATTCTACTCAAATTCAGCCCCAGAAATACCTAATGTTGTTAGCGCGAACTCGGGATATCCATGACTGCTCGGAAGAAAAAGCCTTACTTACCAACAGTGCCCTACTCCTACAAAGACACTCCCCTCCAGAGCGGGCGGTACTTGGGGTCAAAACTTAATCTTGATGAACATTCAGTCTAGAACACAGCTGTGCAATATTTCATTTTCGTAAGTTAATAAACTATCACACCACGACTCTCTTCACTGCCACTATCATCATTAACAGTATCATCACTAGCACCCTCAAAACTACCACTGCCACAAACGTCACTACTACCATCGTCACTACAAATTCCGTCAATGTGGCTGTCACACTACATTCCTCATCTTACCTTTCTCCCTCCAGTATCTTCCCACTCTTTCTTTTACAGCATTTTCCTTTGTACATTAATCACTTCAACTGAAACATTAGATTACATCTCTACCTTTACCATCCACCCACACCTTGATCACCATCTTATATGCATCTACCTGTCAACTACACCATCCACCAATTTACACCACAATCCACCTACACCACTCCATCATCTGTACCCATGGTTCTCAATGAGAGCCATGTGTCCACTCAGGGAGCCGTGGCTTATTTCTATGGGGGGCTACATGGACAAAAATGAAAATTAGAAGGTTTCTGAAAGGGTAACCCAAACTTAACAGCCAGTGTATGATAATTTCATAATCCTCACATTCTATCCTCTGTGCTATTTTCAGTGGCATCAGTATTGAAAATTACTATAATTTACCATACACCCTTCAATGAAAAAGGCGGTTTGTATTAAAGGAAATATTATGCTCATCTGAAATAAACCGTTATATTATAAACGCCTTAAGGTGGCAAAACCTGACATATTTGACACTTTCAACATAACGTTAGTCGTTAAACTGCCTCCAATACGGCACATATCAAGTGCATTTGATTACTATTTTCTCCCAACACAGGGCATGTTTTGAAATGTTGTAGTCACGCTTAAGCACTGAACCGCTGCGTGGAATGCAGGATCCCCATTTTCGATGAAGTTGCGACAGCTGGAGGGATAAGTGGACCGTGTATAGCCTTCTTATATTGTTTCTGACTGCACATGGCAATGTGGGATGCAGGCAGACCACACCTAACAACCACAGGCGTTCCAGAAATGATAAAGTATTTGAGGCTGCATTCCATTTTGCTACTCAAACTTCAAGCATACGACTGTTAGATCCATATTTAACCATTGCTTATCCAACTAATGGCAGCTATGAAGATGACCACAGAGGGAAATAAGGATCATGGGGGTTATACGAGCAAAAAGAAAAAAAAATGTTGAGAAGCCCTGAGCTGTACCACTCACCTACCTACTGTACATCCTCTACAGTAACCCTTGTCATGTTTCTGAAAGTCCTTCAGTTGTAGAAGTGGGGGACTCTTCGCTCTCACCCCTCATCCCTTTTCCGGGTATAGTTAGGGATCATCACTGCTTCCATCCTGCTTAAAGCCTAGTCGGAATGGATTTCTAGTTCCGAAATTCCGTCTTCCTAGGGAAAAAGAAAGCTCTGGGAAGGCCCTGAGAACACACACACACACACACACACACACACACACACACACACACACACACACACACACACACACACCTCTCTTTCTCTCTCTCTCTCTCTCTCTCTCCCATCAGTGGCTACTGAGTTAATTACAGTATGGAAAACAAAAGCTCGTCTAACTTTACCACTTTGGTGTAAGCGTAAAAGGGAGAGAGAGAGAGAGAGAGAGAGAGAGAGAGAGAGAGAGAGAGAGAGAGACAGACAGACAGACAGACAGACGGAGAAAGAGTGAGAGAGACGGATAACCGTAATAATTCCTCCCCAATCGTTCATCTCTATCCCATCATATCGGGGGAAGAACAATAGATACAGGGGTAGGCAAAGGTGAATGAGGTACGAGAGGGGAGGGGGGAGGGGTATGTGGTAGGAGGGAAGGAACGAATGAAGGAAGAGATAGAAGAAGGGAAAGAAAGGCACGAAGGACAGTAGGAGGAGGGGACGGAAAAGAAGAATCTTGAGAAAAAGGAAATATAGTACTGTAGACTTGAGAAGGAATGAGAGAGAGAGAGAGAGGAGAGAAATAGAAAGATGTGAAAATGATCCGGTAGGGAGGAAGGGAGAGAATTATATATAGGAGGGGAATGATGAGGTCGGTAGAAAAGACTGAGAAAGGTTGAGGAGGAAAGGAGGTAGATAAAAGAAGAAACACACGTTAGGTTGGGAAGGTTGGGAAGAAGGGGTAGAGGAAAAAAGACAAGCTGGAAGTATAAGGGGGAGGAAATGGAAAGAAAGACGACCTGGAGAGAGGAGGAAGAAAAGGTACTTTAAGGGAAAGAAGTTGAGAACCTAACAAGGAGAAATTACGGAAGGAAGGGAGAAGGAACTATGGAGAAGGAAGGGGTATTTCAGAGGAATGGGGAAAGGGCAACGAAATAGTAAGGTGAGATGATTAAAAAAAAAAAAGTTGTCCAAGTGAGAGTAAAAGAGAAAACAGAGAAAGGAAGAAGGTAGGAGGAAATATGGGAATAAAAGAATAATTATAAACGCAGCACATCAATTGAAGTACAAAATCAGAAAATAAATAGAACATGTACGAGTACATCCGTTCACGAGGGAGTACCTGAGAGAGCGCCAAATGTTTGGAAGTACGACTGCAATTATCCGTATTAAATAGTGTGGTGCTTGCACTAGACAGAAACAAAAGAACCAGCGAGTGCAAGCAGCTGCCAGCTCGAATTCATTAAAACTTAGGCAAGCGCAGAAATGTAGCATGGTTTTGGCAGTCAAAGTACTTACGGGGCAGCCACCTACGTTACCTATTCCCAGAGTCACGTATCAGCTCTCCATATTCTTATGAAGGGGGATTTGCCAGTTAGGTAGTCTCGTACCTTCGAGACATTTCTGGTACCGTAAGTTCCGGTACGAGTCGTCATAGTTGCCAGTTTGCCTGGTGTTTGTGAGCGTAGTTATTTCATCAGTTATGGATTAATTTTTGGGCTCTTTTTCTCCATAATGTTTTATTTAAGTGATTGCTTGTTAAATTAAGTAATTTAAGTTTGTATGGTAAATATATAGAGATGTAATGTAAGACAGCTTTGGCATGTTTTGGTTGTCTCCAAAATGGCAACTGTTGTTCTTGTGGAATGTAGATCAGTCTAGAACCTATATAAGGATGGGGAAGAGGTTAGTAAGTTTTTTTTTTTTTTTTTTTGATGCATGGTCGTGGAGAGTATAGACGTGTTTTTCTTGCTCTCCTCTAGCATAGGGCTGCCTCACCGGCATTATTATTATTTTTTTTTCTCCGCCACTAAGGCATTTTTTAAATAAAGTTAGGATTAGTTAGTACTCATTTTCCTCCCCTCCCTGTTAGAGATACAATAGGTGTTTGTATCTTTTTATGAGTTTACCTTTACTTAACGCCCATGGAGGGTCCCCCCCACTCATCTCTCTGGGGCGTGAACTGAAATGGTTGGGCCTCCCTGGAGTGGTTTGTGAGGGCAACCTCAGACCTAGGTGTTCTACCCCAGGTTATTTGTACTTTGGTTGCTTTCTCACCTCCTTCCCACTTCCCCCTCTAGGGGGGAGTGGTACTATGGCGGACGCCCCTACTTCCTACCCCCCATCAGGGGGGGAGGCGGCCCTGACCGACCCCCGACTGAACCAGACAGACCAACCCCAGACTGAACGGCCCCAGACGTGCACCCCGCTAGACATCAATGTGAATAACGCCTCCTTCGTGTTGCTTCATGCGGTTGGTTCCACTCCCCTGTCCAGCCTCAATCCCTTCATTATCAAGAAGGTGATTGATGGGTGTGCTGGTGAGGTGGAACAGGTGAAAAAACTTGCTAGTGGGGACCTTCTAGTAATGACTGTAAACTTGCACCAGGTAAAAGATTTGATGATGTTGAGTAAATTCCACTGCTATGATGTTGTGCCGACAATCCCTCACTCCATGAATTCCTGTAAAGGTGTTATCTCCTGCAGGGACCTCATGGTAATGGACTAGGACGACATCATCCGTGAAATTGCTCAGCAAGATGTAATTGAGGCCCGATTCATAACCCATTTCCGGGAAGGCATGATGACGAAGGCAGCCACAGTAGTTTTGACTTTTGGCAAAGTATCTCTCCCTACTAACGTGAAAGTAGGATATGAAATTATTAATGTGCGACCTTACATTCCCAATGCCCTTCGTTGTGGAAAATGTCAGCTCTATGGACATCATGAAAGGGCATGTCAAGCTTCAAATATAGTATGTGGCAAGTGCGCGACTATAGGACATTCTGCTGACCGCTGTACATCAGGGACTGAATGTTGCTTCCACTGTCAAGGTGCTCACTCCTCTTCCTCTAGGGTTTGTTCCAAGTGAAAGGAGGAGAAAGAGGTCTGCACAGTGAAAGCGACTGAGGTCATATCCTTTTACGATGCTAGGAAGAAGGTGAAGGAGTTGCATGCAACTCCCAAGCCTAATGTCTCGTATGCATCGGCGGTTGTGTCCCGTCCTGTATGTGCACCTTGGAGACATAGACCGACCTTACCTTCGCTCCACATGCCACTTGCCCTACCTCTCAGTCTAGACCCCCTGTACGTTCCAACTCTCTTACAGACATCCCTGTCGCTACTTCTTACTTTCAGGCTGCTGCTGCTCCTTCGCAGTCGGTGCAGCCAAAATCGAAGTCCGACGAGTCTGATAAGATTAACCTGACCACCCTCATCAAGCCGGCACTTCCTCATGTCCTTCCCGCTCCTGGTCCAGCGAGGGAGAGAAAGAATAGCTCTTCCTCGGTGGAGTCTGGGAGCCTTGTAATTGATGAGAATATGGAGGTTTCCATGAGTAAGCACCAGGATAGGTCCCCCGGTAGTTGCTCGCCTGCTGGCGGGCAACAAAAAAAGACCAAGCACACAGGCCCCCAACGAAAATCTTAAACCAACCCATTCACTGTGTTACAGTGGAATTGTAGGGGTCTTGGAAATAAATTACAAGATCTAGCAATCTTGCTATCTATACACAGGCCAGACGTTATTTGTTTACAGGAGACGTGCCTGGAGGATCACCCTGATCCCCCACAGTTAAAACACTACCACTTGTATAGAAGATATGAAGGTCACGGAGTGGCCATATACACACATTCTAAATTCTACTCTGGAAGCTGTCACGTGCAGAGTAAAATTTAATAACACGTATCTGTCTATTTGCTCTCTCTACTGTCCTCCACATGGCTCCATTGATAGTGATGCTTTAAATTCACTAGTTGAACATCTGCCTGGAAATAAGTTAGTGTTGGGCGATTTTAACGCCCTTCACTATCAATGGGGTAGCTTGAGGATTGATGGAGCAAGTAGCCGACCTAATACTACAGTCCAACCTCTGTCTTCTGAACGATGGTAGAGAGACTCGTGTAGATGATTGTACTGGTAACTTTTTGGCCATTCACTTATCATTGGCCTCCCCTGGTATACATCAAGATTTCTCATGGGACCCTTATGACGACTCCTTGGGAAGTGATCATTTACCCATCTGTCTTTCTTATACACGCGACATCGTTTTGGACCTTCCGCCTCCAAAATTTAACTATAAGAAAGCAGATTGGGGGTCCTTCTCAAGGATCGCCAAATTAGATATATCTGGGGAGACCATAGATGTTATGGTCGAAAATATAACTACTTCCATATTACACACAGCTGAGGCTGCCATTCCCAAGACTTCTACAGTTCATGCGAAGCATAGAGCACATTGGTGGACACCGGATTGCCGATAAGCATTAAGAAAACACAATAGGAGATACATGATTTTTGATACTCAGCCCACTGAGGAAAATTTCATTGCATACAAACAGGCACGAGCTGAGGCAAGGAGAATAATAAGAAGGGCCAAACGTGATCCTGGCGGTCCTTTGTGTCCACGGTGACTCGTACAACACCATTAAATAAAGTCTGGTCCACAATAAGAATATTAAATAATAAAGGCCCATACTTCCCTGTGACCACCCTGCAGGTGAATAATATCATCTATGACGAGGCCGTGGACGTTGCTAACATCCTCGCCAGGAGTTTTTCTCATATAAGTAGCTCAGCCTATTATGATCCGCGTTTTCAACATCATAAGCGCACGGCTGAGCTACAGTTAATTGACTTTGCCACAGAAGACGTAGACTTCCCGTACAATCAAGAGTTTACGCTAGATGAACTGCTCCTTGTCCTTAAATCCTGTAAAGTCACCAGCCCTGGACCAGACACCATCACGTACGGTATGATCCAGCATCTTAATCAGGACAACTTGATTAAGATGTTAGCATTGTTCAATGAGATTTGGGAGTCTCGAACGTTCCCAAACTCATGGCACTTTGTGCACGTCATACTGATACCCAAAGAGGCTGGTTGTCTTATGAATCCCACTTCATTTCGTCCTATTATGTTGACTTCTTGTCTATGTAAGGTCATGGAACGAATGGTAAACAATAGGCTTCATTTTGTTTTAGAGTCAAAGAATTTGTTAAATGATCAACAATGTGGCTTCCGTAAATACAGAAATTCACTAGATCATTTAATGAATTTGGAGCATTGTATTTCAGAGGCATTTGCCAATAAAGAATTCATGATAGGAATGTTCTTGGACATCCATGAAGCCTATGACATGACCTGGCGACATGGTATACTAATGAAGCTCTATGCTTATGGTTTTAGAGGAAATTTGCCTATTTTTATTTCAAATTTCTTAAAGGACAGGACTTGCTCTGTCAAATTGCCCCGTAACGTTACATCGGATGTATTTATTCAGGAAAATGAGGTGCCGCAGGGAAGTGTGCTTAGTCCTACTTTATTTAGTATTATGATCAATGATATTCTGTCATCAGCTCCCATCCTGAGGAATATTAAGTACTCGCTCTACGCTGACGATTGTGCAATATGGCACTCTTCCCGTAATGCACAATTTTCAGCTGGGCGGATTCAAGTAGCCCTTGATTCTGTCCACCAATGGGCCTTGCAGTGGGGATTTAAGTTTTCCATCCATAAGTGTGCCGCTGTAGTTTTTACAACTCGTAACGTACCTAATTTGTGCTTAACTTTGGATAATCAGGCGGAACCTTTTCAAAATTCTGTAAAGTTTTTGGGAATACATTTTGATCGTAGAATGGATTTTAAACTTCAGGTTAATACTTTGCTTGCTCGTTGTGATAAACCGTTAAATGTCCTCAAGTACCTAGCAGGTACTACCTAGGGTGCCGACAGAAAATCTTTATTAATGGTGTATAAGTCCCTTATTCGATCAAAGCTAGACTGTGGCGCACAGGTGTATGGCTCGACATCTGATGCCACACTGAAAGGATTGGATGTGCTACAGAATAAATGTTTGCAAATGTGTCTTGGAGCCGTCTGGTGTACCCGTGTAGCTCGTATCAAAGTGGAGGTGAATGTGCCTCCCTTCCGTATTCGCCGTGACCACCTGGCCTTTTCGTACGACATATGAACATATACGAAAAGTAATATTGGCAATGTGGCCTGTACCCCCCTGTGTCAATACCACCACCTTCTACGGGGGGTGCGTCTGCCACTTGCCGTTCGCCTCCACTTACTGACTCAGGAGCTTGGTGTGGACCCCAGTGACTGACAAGTTGGTGCTTAAAAATATAGTGTCTTGGGAGCTACCCGGCTTTACTGTTGATGTTACATGGCTCCCAGCACCTAAGACCAAGGCACCTGAGGCGGAGGTCCACCACTTGTTTCGTAACATCATCATTCGTCACTTGGGGTCCCACCACTTGTACACCGAAGGCTCCAAGTCGAGTGAATGTGTGGGTGCAAGTGTATGGTCGACCGAATGTGCCCTTAGGTATTGGTTGCTGACTCATACATCTGTGTTTACCTCCGAACTTTTTGCTATTGACAAAGGCATAGACTATGCTCTCAATTCTAGGCATGACTCATTTGTCATATTTTCAGGCTCGAAATCAGCTCTTCAGGCAATTGCATCTTGCACTACGGACTCACACGAGATCCAGGGCCGAATTGTTAATAAGCTGCATTCATGCAACAAGTCATTCACGCTGATCTGGGTGCCTGGTCATTGTCGTATCTACGACAATGAGCAGAGTGACTTACTTTGCAAAGTCGGCTGTAGAGCTAGAGGAGACTTGGGATGTTCCTCGTCACCTATGGTCGAGAGTCTCTCTTGGGAAGAAAGCAGTAAATCTTCTGCGGCAAGGTCAGTGGACCAGACTTAATATTCCAACATGTAAGTGTACCTGGACGACTGGGACACTGCCAACCGTCTCAGCCGACTGGAAGAAAAAGTGTTGGCGTGATTACGGCTCAATGCCACAATTGTAATGCACATGAAACCATATATGGAAAGGCGATTCCCACCACACTGTGACATCTGTAATGCGGTGATATCTATCAGTCATATCATCCTGCGCTGTCGGCGATTTATTTTTGAACGCGCTTCACTTATAAATTACTGCGGTGCAGTAGACGTCCCCTTCACCCTTTCCACCATCCAGGGTGATGGGGACATTGTTATGACTGATAAATTGATGGCTTTCTTGAAAGAGACCGGACTGATCAGATTGATGTGACCTTTTTACTGTGTGGTTATGGTTTTTATCAACGGTAAATATGTATATATTGTAATATTAATTAGGGTTGACAGTTGACATATTTGAAATAGTTCCACCTCCTACTGATCTATTTCAAATATAGATGTCCCCTACATTAAGCCATGTTCCTCGCCTGACGGTCAGCAACTGATGAGTGCAAGTGTGCAATATAGAAAGGTATTGGGCACTTGCAATCGATGGTGGTCTGCTGGGGGAGGTTCTTCACTTTTTGTACAAATTATGTAAATGCATTATACCATCTTGCTTAAGTTATTCTAATTAGGGGCCAACAGCTGACGTATATGGAAATATTCCTGAATCGTCTGGTTCCCTTTCATATATTGATGTCCCCTATATTAGGTTGTGCCTCGACTTACAGTCACCAGGTGATGAGTGCAGGTATGTAATGTAGAATGGCATTACATATCTGCAGTCGATGGTGTTTTCTTGGTCGAGGCTTTTTTACCATTAGTGTAGGTCTAGTTATATGTCTCTTAGGATTTAGTATAGGTTAGCAATTTCTCAGTTAGGTGATTAGTTTTAGGGTCTTTAGATTAGGTATTTTTGTTTATAAGTAATATAAGGTTAAAAATAAAAAAATAAAAAAAGATAATAAATACAAATTCAAAAAAAAATATATATATATATAAAATAAAAAATATATATATATATATATATGTACGTGTGCATGAAAGTGTGTATGTTCATATGCATGGATGTGTGTATGTATGTGTGTATGTATGTAATGATGTATATACTATATATATATATATATATATATATATATATATATATCAATATATATACATATATATATTTTTGCCTTAATGACCAGGGGCTCCGGCCCCAATGGTCGATAGGAAAAAAAAAGATTAGTAAGTTGGACTTTTGATGGATGGTTGTGGAGAGAGAGGACGTGTGCTGATCTCTCCTCTAGCTGCAGGGTTGCCTCACTGGCGTTAGTTTGGTGTGCGTTAGCTCCATTAAAGTTAGGCTAGGTAGTACTAATATTCCTCCCTACCCTTCCTAGAGATATAGTAGGTGACATGTAGAGGTGTATGGTATGTAGGAGGACTGCTGGGCCTTGATAGCAGGCTATGAAGCCTATGCCCAGGGTCGGACACATTAAAAAAAAAAAAAAAAAAAATTTCCTAAGATTACCTTTGCTTACTCGCCCACAGAGGGTTCCCCCCACTGATCGCTCTGGGGCTTGAAGCAACACGGTCGGGCCTCCCTGGAGTGGTTTGAGAGGGCAATCTTAGCCTTAGGTGTTTTGCCCTGTTTTTTTTGTCCCTTGTTTGTTTTAGGGGGAAGTGGTAACTGCCTCCCCTCCCTTCAGGGGAGGAGGTAGTCCTGATGACAATCTTACCGTGACTGACCTGCCCCAGACTGACGGATGCCAGACTCGATCCCCACTTGATGTTCCCGTGGCAAATGCGACCTACTGTACTTGACACTGCATGCTTTGGGTTCCACTCCTCTGTCCAGACTCAATCCCTTCATTGTCAGGGTGATTGACTACTGCGCGGGAGAGGTGGAACAAGTAAAAAAACTTGGAAATGGAGACCTACTAGTAAAGACTTTCAATTCCTCTCAGGTTAAAGACTTGCTGAAGCTGCGCAAGTTTCACTGCCATGATATCGAAACCAAGATCCCAACATCCATGAATTCCTGCAAGGGTGTTATCACTTGCAGGGATCTCATGGTGATGAGTGAGGAAGAGATCATACAGGAACTTGCTCAGCAAGATGTCATTGATGCCCGCATCATCGCTCGTTTCCAGGAAGGCATAAGGACGACGACAGCCACAGTAGTCTTGATTTTTGGAAAAATATCTCTGTTTACAAATGTGAGAGTAGGATATGAAATTGTAAATGTCAGACCGTACATTCCCAATCCCCTTCGTTGTTCAAAATGTCAGCTCTATGGACATCATGAAAAGACTTGTCGAGCTTCAAACGTGGTGTGTGGCAAGTGTGCGGCTGTAGGTCACTCTGCTGACAACTGTACATCCGAGACTGAGTGCTGCTTTCACTGCAAGGATGCTCACCCCACTTCCTCGAGGGTTTGTCCCAAGTGGATGGAGGAGAAAGAGGTCTGGAAGGCAACTGAGGGCATTTCCTTTTACGATGCAAGGAAGAAGGTGAAGGAGTTGCATGCAACTTCCAAACTTAATATCTCCTATGCATCGGTGGTTGTGTCTCGTCCCGTGATGTGCACTGTGGAAACCCAGACTGACCTTACATTTGCTCCTCATGCCCCATGGCCTACCTCTCAATCTAAGCCTCCTGTATGTTCCAACTCTCTTACAGACATCCCTGTTGCTACTTCGTCCTCTCAGGCTGCTGCTGCTCCATCGCAGTCAGTGCGGCCAAAATCGAAGTCCGACAAGTCTGACAAGATTAATTTGACCACCCTCACTAAACAGTCACGTCCTCATGTCCTTCCCACTCCTGGTCCAGAGAGGGAGAGAAAGAATAGCTCTTCCTCGGTGGAGTCTGGAAGCTTTGTTATTGACGAAAATATGGAGGTCTCCATGAACAAGCACTGGGAGAGGTCCCCCGGTAGCCACTCGACTGGTCGCAGGGGGCATGAAAATACTAAGCACACTGGCAACCCTCAAAAATCTTAAACTGCCACATTCACTCTATTACAGTGGAACTGTAGAGGTGTCGGGAATAAGTTACCAAATATAGCAATCTTGCTGTCAATACACAGGCCAGACATTATTTGTTTACAGGAGATGCGCCTGGAGGATCATCCTGATCCACCACAGTTCCAACACTACCACTCATATAGAAGATATGAAGGTCACGGAGTTGCCATATACACACACAAATCACACCCACAAACGGAAGTGATTCTAAATTCTTCTCTGGAAGCTGTCACATGCAGAGTAAAATTTAATAACACATATCAGTCTATTTGCTCTCTCTATTGTCCTACACATGGCCTCATTGATAGTGATGCTATAATTCACTATTTGAACATCTGCCTGGAAATAAGTTAGTGTTGGGCGATTTTAACGCCCATCACTATCAATGGGGTATGTCACGTGGACGCATATTTTGTGTAGGTAATTGTTCCCCTTCGCGCCACGTGTACAACTAGCTAGTTAAGGTGTTTCTAAATTAACGAACTGGCGACCCAATGAAGTTGTGGTAGGCCTGCATATAAGCCCAGGCGCAGAGGCTCTGTCTCTCTCTCACTCTGTTTCCCTGTCAGTGACGCCGGCTAGCTCTGGGTCGTCCAGGTTTAAGGTTTGTGTATGTCCTTGGTTAGGGATGTAGGATGGACTTTAGCAAGTTTATGCTCTTGTCCAGTAGGCAGGGTGATGTTTTGTGTTTTGTTTTCCCACTGTTGGTTGTAAGTTAAGGTAGTTTAATAGATTATGTTAATTTTGTACGTGGTGTTTTGACTCTCCTTAAATGTTCATATGCTAAAGTAACTCCAGATCTAAGTAGTACAATATGGTCTTGTCGTACACTCAATTATCATTCTATCGTGGTTTTACTCAGGCCGTGCACCCTGTCCACTTGGTGATTGGGTAGTTTGCGACAAATGGGGGCCTGTCCGGGATCGAATATGTATACTAGCCTGTATATTTAGCTACATTACACGTTCCTATGTACTCCCTGTGCATTGCAATTTAGCCTTTAGCAACAACTGTTTCCCTCATATTTGAGTTTGCTTTATGAAACAAGTGTTCTCCCTGGTAGTCCTAATTGTGTGCACTAGTGTATACGCGTGTAGCTAATTCCTGCTCAGTTACCTCATTCAAGAGCTGGGTTCCGTTCACGAAACTGTTCCTAGAGTGTTGTTGCTTTACAACTCTTGTTTGTTCTACTCTGTCTGGGCATATGGGTCATGTATATTGTATGATCTGTATTATTTGATAGTGTGGTGTATAGTGTTTTGTGGAGTTTGTTGTCTTAGCTCCATACACACCACTATCGTTATATTTACTATACCAGTTGTTTTACTTGGATCTATTAGGAGATTATTACATACCCACGTACAGCAAAGATTAGTACTCCCACTTTACTGGTGACATTGTATTCCCCACGTAATTTTTGTAGTGTGTGTGTGTGCGCGCTACGTTCCCGTGTGTGGTGGAAGGTTTATTGTCCCACTAGGTGAAGTGGTTTACTGATATTTGAGTGATTACACTATCTAGCTAGCTAGCTTATTTTCGTTGTCCTTCCCTTCTCGCCGCCATCATGTTTGTGTTGGAAGATTTTGTTTCTAATCCTACAGTGACTGCTCTTTCTAGGTTAACCAAGGTTCAGTGGGAAGTGCTGGCAGCTTATTATAAGCTTGAGCTTCGTCCTAGGTTGAAGAAAGATGATATAAAGCAGTTAGTACTTGCACACATGGTGAGGGAGGAAATTTTCAGTGAGGAAGAAGTGAACATGTTGGAACATCCTAGTGATTTGATGGCTTTGAGGAAAATTGAGCTGGAGGAAAAAAGGCTTGAGGTTGAGAGGATGAAAGCGGACAATGATAGAATCCGTCTCTCTCGTAGTCCCACATCGCCTGAGTGTGAGCCAGATTCCTTCAAAATTGCTGCAGCATTAAAGTTTGTTCCTAAATTTAATGAGGAGGATCCAGAAGATTTTTTCACTCATTTTGAGAAGTCGGCTGAGCTCCATTCTTGGCCCCAGGATAAGTGGGTGTTGCTAATACATAGCTCATTTACTGGTAGAGCTCAGGAAGTGTTTACCGCACTGGATGCCACTCAAATTGAAGATTATTATTTTGTAAAAAAAAACTGTATTGCATGCATACAAGAAAGTGCCCGAAGCTTATCGGCAACAGTTCCGCCGCTGCCATAAGACAGAGGGACAGACTTATGTAGAATTTATCCGCCGCAAACAACGACTTTGTAAAAAATGGGTTGAGAGTGAGTTGACTAGTTTGACAGTTGAGGGCTTGCTGGAGTTGTTTGTGCTGGAGGAAGTGAAATCTTGCCTCCCAGCTAGAGTAAGGTCACATGTGGAGGAAAAAGGGTTATGTACGTTATCTGAGGCTGGCATTGCTGCCGATCATTTCTCCCTAACTAATAGTGATCCCTTCCACAAGTACAGGTTGACTGCTCCCCAGCATAAGCCAGCCAGCACTTCACAGAGTGAACGGCCCCTGAATAAGAAGCTGACGGAGTCCCAGGGACCTTCCTTTAAGGTTGATCCCACTGGTGAGTGCGCTGGTGAGGAGACTCGTGGAGTTAATCAAGACGTGAGGAGGTCTCTCTTCTGTAGATACTGTAAGAAGCCTGGCCACATCATAAAAGACTGTAGGAAGTTGGCCAATAAGTACAGCCCCACCCAGGGCAATGCAGTTCTCCATGCCAGTGCACTCACCCAACCAGTGGAGGTGAGTGACCCACAGGTTAGTGATTTACTTGTTTCGGGGCCATGTGAACATTCAGGTGATTCCCTTGAAGTACCCCCGTCATTTAAACCATTCTGCTCAAGAGGTGTAGTATCAAAACATGAGTCCAGTAGATTCTCGGCTCCTGTTGTTGTGTTGCGTGACACTGGATCTGATCTATCTTTCATTTTAAAGGAAGATGTTCCCAATTTTGATTGTTATACAGGTGAGACTGTACTAGTGTCTGGTCTGCCAGGAGAGGCTAGATATCCCCTTTGCTCAGTGTATCTTCGGTCTGTGTTTGTCACAGGTCCTGTACTACTAGCTGTAGTAGATCACCTCCCCGTTAGGAACATTTCAGTATTAATTGGCAATGATTTAGCTGGTTCCCAGGTTACCGCTAACCCCATCGTTTCAGACAAACCTGTTGATATCAACAACACTACTGACTTAGAGCTGAAACACCCTAATCTCTTCCCAACTTGTGCTGTTACTCGTAGTCAGAGCCAGAGGTTGTTGGACGCACATACCCCTGCTGTAGAGCCAGAGGAAAACACACCCGAGGGAGATGTTTCCCTTGCGGAATTGTTTGATGATACACTCAGTAAGTCTAGTTCTGGTCTCCTTGACTTTGGTAGCACCCCTATCACAAGGGAGAGATTAATTCAGGAACAGTCTAGTGACCCCGAATGTAAGTTGTTTCTTGCACAGCTTACTGAAGGTAATGAAATAGATGAGGTTCCACACTGTTTTTATCTCAATTTGGGGGTGTTGATGCGTAAATTCAGACCATCTAAGGCTCCTGCCAATCACACGTGGGAGACAGTCCATCAGATCGTCGTCCCAAAATCTCTACGTATAGAGATATTGAAGGTGGCACATGATGGGGTGGGTGGACACCTGGGAGTCCGTAAGACTTAACACAAGATTTTGTCTCATTTTTACTGGCCAAAGTTGATGAAAGATGTTAGTACCTATTGCCGTACCTGTCATGTGTGTCAGATTAGTGGCAAACCAGGCACTGAAGTCAATCCTGCACCCCTTCAGCCCATTCCTGTCATGGAGGAGCCTTTTAGTAAGGTAATTGTTGATTGTGTGGGCCCTCTCCCAAGGAGCAAACGCGGGAATCAGTATTTATTAACCATAATGGATGTTGCCACTCGTTACCCTGAGGCCATACCTCTCCGTAGTATCACTAGTAGGAATGTTGTCAGGGCCCTGATCAAGTTCTTCACACAGGTTGGGTTACCTGCCATCGTGCAGTCCGACCAAGGGTCTAATTTCACCTCCAGGCTGTTTCAGCAAGTGATGAGGGCCCTGGGAGTCCGTCAGTGTAAGTCAACCGCTTACCATCCACAGAGTCAAGGAGCCCTGGAACGTTTCCATTCTACCATTAAGACTATGATACGTACTTATTGTTTGGAAACGGGTCAGGAATGGGATGAGGCTATTGATCTTTTATTGTTTTCAATTAGAGATAGTGTAAATGAGAGTCTAGGTTTCACCCCGTTTCAACTCATTTATGGACACCAGGTCCGTGGTCCTCTCAAAGTCTTGAAAGAATGCTGGTTAAATGACGAGAGTACTGTACCGATTGCTGCATATGTAACTCAGTTCCGCTCCAACTTGCAGCATGCCTTAAAGTTTGCCCATTCTAATCTCAGTCATGCTCAAATACGAATGAAAGACAATTATGACAAAATTCACAAGGCACAATCCCGCATTTTTCATGTTGGTGATCAAGTTTTAGCTCTGCTACCAGTACCAAAGCAGCCTCTTCAGTCTCGGTACTCTGGGCCATATCATGTTTTGAAGCGGGTTGGAGACCTTAATTATATCATTGCTACGCCAGAGAGGCGGAAGAAAAGGCGAAGTGTCCATGTCAATTTGTTGAAAATGTATCACTCTCGTGACCAATCACAAGGAAGGGAAGTGGAACAGGTCACTTTAACAGGAACTAGAGTAGTGGAAAAGTCAGAGGAAAATGACCCTACACCATTTGTAGGCAGTAAGCTGTCAAATCGTGAAATTCTAACAAATCTTATGAGTAAATTAGAGCATCTGCCCCCCACCCAGGCAGGCGATATTCACTGTCTTCTACAGGAGCATCCAGACCTCTTTGGTGACACCCCTCGGCTCTGTACCCTGCTGACCCATGATGTGGATGTTCAAGGAGCCCCTCCGATCCAACAAGCTCCATACCGTCTCAGTGCCGAGAAGAGGGAATTCCTGCAGTACGAGGTGCAGAGGCTAAAAGAGCAAGGTTTGATCCGTCCAAGTATGAGTCCCTGGGCCTCACCTGTAGTATTAGTCCCCAAGGCTGGAGGAAATTACCGCCTTTGTGTAGATTATAGGAAGGTCAATGCTGTTACCCTGCCCGACTCCTTTCCACTACCCAGAATGGATGACATTATTGATGACCTAGGAGCGGTCCGCTACGTCACTAAGCTTGATCTCCTCCAAGGGTATTACCAAGTGCCCTTGACAGAACAAGCCAAGTCAATCTCTGCCTTTGTCACTCCAAGCGGCCTTTGGGAATTTCTAGTTCTTCCCTTTGGCATGCGGAATGCCCCGGCCACATTCCAAAGACTAATGAACTATTTGATTGCAGAGTTGCCTGGCGTCCGTGTGTACCTAGATGACTTAGTTGTCTGGAGTGACAATTGGAAGGAACACCTTGAGAGGCTGCGAAAGCTCTTTGATGTCCTGGAGGAGGCCAATCTCACAGTGAACCTTGCCAAGAGTGAGTTTGGGCAACGCCCACGTCGTGTACCTGGGGCATGTGGTCGGACAGGGCCAGCTAGCCCCTGTTGATGCAAAGGTGGATGCCATCTTACAATATCCACCACCAGCTGACCGAAAGTCTACCATGAGGTTCCTTGGGATGGTGGGTTACTATCGTCGTTTCTGCAGGAACTTTGCCCAGGTCGCTGCTCCCCTTACGGATCAACTTAGCTCCAAGAAGACGTTCCATTGGACAAATGAATGTCAGCGGGCATTTGAGGGTTTGAAGGCCCTGCTGGCTTGTGCTCCTGTGATCAGAACCCCGGACCCACATCGGCCCTTCATCATTAGAGTCGATGCAAGTGATGTAGGGGTGGGGGCAGTGCTCTTGCAAGAATATTGTGAAGTGTTACATCCCGTATGCTACTTTTCCCAAAAGTTTAAGGTTTATCAAAAGGCTTATGCCACCGTTGAAAAGGAGGCTCTTGGAATTGTCATGGCAATAGAAAAATTTGAAGTATATCTGTCCAGTAGCGCATTCCCCATCACGGTGTTCACAGACCACAACCCCCTTGTGTTTATTGAAAAGGTCAAGTTTAAGAATGCTCGAGTGCTGAGATGGGCTCTAGCCTTGCAACCGTATAATATAAAACTGCAGCATATTCGTGGCAAGGACAATACCATTGCAGATGCGTTGTCAAGAGTGTGAACAGAGTGTAGGTTCCCTATGATTTACCATGTCATTTACCCATTCTATGTTTTTAGGTTTAAGGAATTTTTTTAATATTGAAGTAAACCTACTTTTGTACCTATAATGTTTGTACATGTTAGAGTAACTTTTTCCGGCTTGGTAAAAAGTTCTTTTTTTGGGGGGAGGTGTCACGTGGACGCATATTTTGTGTAGGTAATTGTTCCCCTTCGCGCCACGTGTATAACTAGCTAGTTAAGGTGTTTCTAAATTAACGAACTGGCGACCCAATGAAGTTGTGGTAGGCCTGCATATAAGCCCAGGCGCAGAGGCTCTGTCTCTCTCTCACTCTGTTTCCCTGTCAGTGACGCCGGCTAGCTCTGGGTCGTCCAGGTTTAAGGTTTGTGTATGTCCTTGGTTAGGGATGTAGGATGGACTTTAGCAAGTTTATGCTCTTGTCCAGTAGGCAGGGTGATGTTTTGTGTTTTGTTTTCCCACTGTTGGTTGTAAGTTAAGGTAGTTTAATAGATTATGTTAATTTTGTACGTGGTGTTTTGACTCTCCTTAAATGTTCATATGCTAAAGTAACTCCAGATCTAAGTAGTACAATATGGTCTTGTCGTACACTCAATTATCATTCTATCGTGGTTTTACTCAGGCCGTGCACCCTGTCCACTTGGTGATTGGGTAGTTTGAGGATCGATGGTCATGGGGAGCAAGTATCCGACCTAATACTACAGTCCAACTTCTGTCTTCTGAACGATGGTAGAGTTACTCGTGTAGATGATCGTACTGGTAACTTTTCGGCCATTGACTTATCTTTGGCCTCCCCTGGTATACATCAAGTTTTCTCATGGGACCCATATGACGACTCCTTGGGAAGTGATCATTTACCCATCTGTCTTTCTTATACACGCGACATTGTTTAGGACCCTCCACCTCCAAAATTTAACTATAAGAAAGCAGATTGGGGATCCTCCTAAAGGATCGCTAATTTAGATATATCTGAGGAGACCATAGATTTTAAGGTCGAAAATTTAACCCAATCCATATTACACGCAGCTGAGGCTGCTATTTCCAAGACTTCTACAGTTCATGCGAAGCATAGAGCACATTGGTGGACGCCGGATTGCCGACAAGCATTAAGAAAACGCAATAGGAGATACAGGATTTTTGATAGTCAGCCCACTGAGGAAAATTTTATTGCATACAAACAGGCACGGGCTGAGGCAAGGAGAATAATAAGAAGGGCCAAACGTGACTCCTGGCGGTCCTTTGTGTCCACGGTGACTCGTACAAAACCATTAAGTAAAGTCTGGTCCACTATTGGAATATTAAATAATAAAGGCCCATACTTCCCTGTAAAAACCCTGCAGGTGAACAACACCATCTATAACGAGCCAATGGACATTCCTAACACCCTTGCCAGGAGTTTTTCTCATATAAGTAGCTCAGCCAATTACGACCCGCATTTTCAGCATCATAAAAGCACGGCTGAGCTACAGTTAATAGACTTTGCCACAGAAGACGTAGACTCCCCGTACAACCAAGAGTTTACACTATATAAACTGCTCCTTGCCCTTAAATCCTGTAAAGACACCAGCCCTGGACCAGACACCATCACGTACGGTATGATCCAGCATCTTAATCAGGGCAACCTGATTAAGATGTTAGAATTGTACAATGAGATTTGGGCATCTCGAACGTTTCCAAACTTATGGCACTTTGTGCACATCATACAGATACCCAAAGAAGCTGGTCGTCTTATGAATCCCACTTCACTTCGTCCTATTGTGTTGACTTCTTGTCTATGTAAGGTAATGGAACGTATGGTTAATAATAGGCTTCATTTTGTTTTAGAGTAAAAGAATTTGTTAAATGATCAACAATGTGGCTTTCGTAAATACAGAAGTTCACTAGATCATTTAATGAATTTGGAGCATTGTATTTCAGAGGCATTTGCCAATAAAGAATTCATGATAAGGGTGTTCTTTGACATCTATAAAGCCTATGACATGACATGGCGACACGGTATACTAATGAAGCTCTATGCTTATGGTTTAGAGGAAATTTGCCTATTTTTATTTCAAATTTCTTAAGGGACAGGACTTTCTCTGTCAAATTGCCCCGTAATGTAACATCCGATATATTTATCCAGGAAAACAGGGTCCCACAGGGAAGTGTGTTTAGTCCTACTTTATTTAGTATTATGATCAATGATATTCTGTCACCAGCTCCCATCCCGAGGAATCTTAAATACTCTCTCTATGCTGACGATTGTGCAACATGGCACTCTTCCCATAATGCACAATTTTCAGCTGGGTGGATTCAAGCAGCCCTTGACTTCGTTCACCAATGGGCCTTGCAGTGGGGATTTAAGTTTTCCGTCCGTAAGTGTGCCACTGTAGTTTTTACGACTTGTAACATACCTAACTTGTGCTTATCTTTGGATAATCAGGCGATACCATTTCAGAATCCTATAAAGTTTTTGGGAATCCATTTTGATCATCAGATGACTTTCAAAATTCATGTTAATAATTTGTTTGCTCGTTGCGATAAATCAGTAAATGTCCTCAAGTACCTAGCAGGTACTACATGGGGTGCCGACAGAAAATCTGTATTAATGGTGTATAAGTCCCTTATTCGATCAAAGGTAGACTATGGCACACAGGTGTATGGCTCGGCATCTGATGCCACTCTGAAAGGATTGGATGTGTTGTAGAATAAATGTTTGCGAATGTGTCTTGGAGCCATCCAGTGTACCCGTGTAGCTCGTATGGAAGTGGAGGCGAATGTGCCTCCCCTCCGTATTCGTCGTGACCACCTGGCTTGGTCCTATGGCCTCAGAACATCGAGGAAAAGTAATACCACCACCTTCTGCGGGGAGTGTGTTGGCCACTTGCCGTTCGCCTCCACTTACTGACTCAGGAGCTTGGTGTGGACCTCAGTGACTGTGAAAAGTTGGTGCTAAAAAATATAGCGCCTTGGGGGCCACCCGGCTTTACAGTGGATGTATCATGGCTCCCAGCTCCAAAGGCCAAAGCGCCGGAGGCGGAGGTCCAACACTTCTTTCGTAACATCATCGTGCATCACTTGAGGTCCCACCAATTGCACACCGACGGTTCCAAGTCGTGAATGTGTGGGTGCAAGTGCATGGTCAACTGAATGTGCCCTCATGTATCGGTTGCCGACTCATACATCTGTGTTTACCTCCGAACTTTTTGCTATTGACAAAGCCATAGACTATGCTCTCAATTCTAGGCATAACTCATTTGTCATATTTTCAGATTCAAAATCAGCCCTTCAGGCAATTGCATCTTGTACTACGGACTCTCACGAGATCCAGGGCCGCATCATTAATAAGTTGCATTGATGCAACAAGTCATTCACGCTGATCTGGGTGCCTGGTCATTGTCGCATCTATGGGAATGAGCAGGCTGACATACTTGCAAAGTCGGCTGTATAGTAGAACTCGAGGAGACTTGGGACGTTCCTCATAATCTATGGTCAAGTCTCTCTCTCGGAAATAAATAAATAAAACTTCTGTGGCAAGGTCAGTGGACCAGACTAAATATTCGAACATGTAAGCCATACCTGGGAGACTGGGACTCTGCCAACCGTCCCAGTCAACTGGAAGAAAAAGTATTGGCTCATTTGCAGCTCAATGCCACCTTCCTAACACACATGAAACCTTATATGGAGAAACGATTTCCACCACACTGTGACATCTGTGATGCGGTGTTATCTATTAGTTATATCATCCTGTGCTGTCGGCGATTTATTCGTGAACGCACTTCACTTATTAATTACCGTGGCGCAGTCGTCGTCCCCTTCACCCTTTTTCACCATCTTGGGCGATGAGGACATTGTTATGACTGATAAATTGATGGCTTTCTTGAGAGAAACAGGACTAATCAGAGTGATGTGACTTTTTTACACTATGGTTATGGTTTTTATGGACTGTAAATATGTATATATTGTACTATTAATTAGGGTTCACAGTTGACATATTTGAAATGGTTCCTTATTCTAATGATCCATTTCTAATATTGATGTCCCCTACATTAACCCGCCCCGTCCCGTCGACATATGGGTACGTTGCAACGTTTTGCATTTGCCAGTCCCAGCGACGTACCGGTATGTCGTGCAATTGCAAAGTGCATAATTTCGACAATTTTCTAATTTCGTACTTGATTTTCGGTACATATCCTCGCCGAAACAATGTCGCGTGTATAAGAAAGATAGATGGATAAATGACCACTTCCCAAGGAGTCGTCATATGGGTCCCATGAGAAAACTTGATGTATACCAGGGGAGGCCAAAGATAAGTCAATGGCCGAAAAGTTACCAGTACGATCATCTACACGAGTAACTCTACCATCGTTCAGAAGACAGAAGTTGGACTATAGTATTAGGTCGGTTACTTGCTCCCCACGACCATCGATCCTCAAGCTACCCCATTGATAGTGATGGGCATTAAAATTGCCCAACACTAACTTATTTCCAGGCAGATGTTCAAATAGTGAATTTAAAGCATCACTATCAATGAGGCCATGTGTAGGACAATAGAGAGAGCAAATAGACAGATATGTGTTTTTTAAATTTTACTCTGCATGTGACAGCTTCCAGAGAAGAATTTAGAATCACTTCCGTTTGTGGGTGTGATTTGTGTGTGTATATGGCAACTCCGTGACCTTCATGTCTTCTATATGAGTGGGAGTGTTGGAACTGTGGTGAATCAGGATGATCCTCCAGGCGCATCTCATGTAAACAAATAACGTCTGGCCTGTGTATTGACAGCAAGATTGCTATATTTGGTAACTTATTCCCGACACCTCTACAATTCCACTGTAATAGAGTGAATGCGGCGGTTTAAGATTTTTGAGGGTTGCCAGTGTGCTGTATTTTTATGCCCCCCGCGACCAGGCTAGTGGCTACCGGGGGACCTCTCCCGGTGCTTGTTCATGGAGACCTCCATATTTTCGTCAATAACAAGGCTCCCAGACTCCACCGAGGAAGAGCTATTCTTTCTCTCCCTCTCTGGACCAGGAGCAGGAAGGACATGAGGACGTGACTGTTTAGTGAGGGTGGTCAAATTAATCTTGTCAGACTTGTCGGACTTCGATTTTGGCCGCACTGACTGCAATGGAGCAGCAGCAGCCTGAGAGGACGAAGTAGCAACAGGGATGTCTGTAAGAGAGTTGGAACATACAGGAGGCTTAGATTGAGAGGTAGGCCATGGGGCATGAGGAGCAAATGTAAGGTCAGTCTGGGTTTCCACAGTGCACATCACTGGACGGGACACAACCACCGATGCATAGGAGATACTAAGTTTGGGAGGTGCATGCAACTCCTTCACCTTCTTCCTTGCATCGTAAAAGGAAATGCCGTCAGTTGCCTTCCAGACCTCTTTCTCCTCCTTCCACTTGCGACAAACCCTCGAGGAAGTGGAGTGAGCATCCTTGCAGTGAAAGCAGCACTCAGTCTCGGATGTACAGTTGTCAGCAGAGTGACCTACAGCCGCACACTTGCCACACATCACGTTCGAAGCTCGACAAGTCTTTTCATGTTGTCCATAGAGCTGACATTTTGAGCAACAAAGTGGATTGGGAATGTACGGTCTGACATTTACAATTTCATATCCTACTCTCACATTTGTAAGCAGAGATATTTTTCCAAAAGTCAAGACTACTGTGGCTGTCGTCGTCCTTATGCCTTCCTGGAAACGAGCGATGATGCAGGCATCAATGACATCTTGCTGAGCAAGTTCCTGTATGATCTCTTCCTCACTCATCACCATGAGATCCCTGCAAGTGATAACACCCTTGCAGGAATTCATGGATGTTGGGATCTTGGCTTCGATATCATGGCAGTGAAACTTGCGCAGCTTCAGCAAGTCTTTAACCTGAGGGGAATTGAAAGTCTTTACTAGTAGGTCTCCATTTCCAAGTTTTTTTACTTGTTCCACCTCTCCCGCACAGTAGTCAATCACCTTGACAATGAAGGGATTGAGTCTGGACAGGGGAGTGGAACCCAAAGCATGCAGTGTCAAGTAGGTCGCATTTGCCATGGGAACGTCAAGTGGGGATCGAGTCTGGCATCCGTCAGTCTGGGGCCGGTCAGTCACGGTAAGATTGTCATCAGGACTACCTCCCCCCCTGAAGGGAGGGGAGGCAGTAGGGTCGTCTGCCATAGTTACCACTTCCCCCTAAAACAAACAAGGGACAAAAAAACAGGGCAAAACACCTAAGGCTAAGATTGCCCTCTCAAACCACTCCAAGGAGGCCCGACCGTGTTGCTTCAAGCCCCAGAGCGATTAGTGGGGGGAACCCTCCGTGGGCGAGAAAGCAAAGGTAATCTTAGTAAATAGATATAGACACCTACTATATCTCTAGGAAGGGTAGGGAGGAATATTAGTACTACCTAGCCTAACTTTAATGGAGCTAACGCACACAAAACTAACACCAGTGAGGCAACCCTGCAGCTAGAGGAGAGATCAGCACACGTCCTCTCTCTCCACAACCATCCATCAAAAGTCCAACTTAAAATTTTTTTTTTTTTTTTTTTTGCCTATCGACCATTGGGGCCGGAGCCCCTGGCCATTAAGGCAAAAATATATATATTTATATATATTGATAAATATATATATATATATATATATATATATATATATATATATACAAACATACATACATACACACATCCATGCATATGAACATACACACTTTCATGCACACGTACATATATCTTGCATAAGCCGTCGTGGTCGTGCTGACACTAGTGAGTGGCATATGATCAGTTTCCAGAGTGAATGGTGCTCCATGTAAATAACAATAATATTTCTTAACACCATCAACCACGGCCAAGAGTTCCTTCTCAACAGTACTGTAATTCCTCTCAGTGGGTTTTAGCTTACGGCTGTGGTATGCCACTGGGAAGATTCCACCTTCTGATTCCTGCATCAATAAGGCATCTACTCCATCTTGTGAAGCATCAGTGTGCAGTATGAAAGGTTTGTTGGAATCAGGCAACTGCAAGATAGGCTCCTTGCACAACATGTTCTTAAGGGCAGTAAAAGATCTCTCTTGTGCTCTCTCCATTCAATGGTGTTTGGAGCATATTCCATAGCACCTCGTACAACGGTTGGGCAATGAGAGCAAAGTGGGGGATAAAACTCCTATTATAACCCACTAGGCCAAGGAATGCCCTAACCTGTTTCTTGGTCACGGGTCTCGGGGCTTTAACCTTCCTGATCTTGTCACCCTGACACCTGCAGTGATTGTTACCAACAATATTTCCGAGGAACTCCACCTCACTGTGAGCAATTTTACACTTGCTAGGCTTCACAGTCAAGTTGAAACTTTGGAGTCTACTGAAGACAATTTCCAAGAGTCTGAGGTGCTCCTCCAACGTGGCGGAATGAACGAGGACATCATCAACGAACATCTCTACTCCTACAATACCATGGAGCACTTGTCTCATGGCACGATTGAATACTGCTGAGGAATTGGTAAGTCCAAATGGGAGGACTTTATACTGATACAACCCCCTAGGAGTAGCAAAGGCAGTGAACTGACGACCCTTGGGGTGAAGGGGAATCTGGAAGAATCCCTTCACCAAATCGAGCTTCGTGAAATGTCGGGACCCTGCCAGCTTGGAGAAGATGGCAATGTGGTCACCCATCGGCTCAGTATCCACTTTGGTGATTGCATTGAGCCTCCTATAGTCGCCACAAATCCTGACTCCACCATCCTTCTTGCGGACTACTACCTTTGGACTGCAATAAGGAGATGAGGACTTTTCAATAATACCTGCAATCTCCATGTCAGCAATTTCGTCATCTACTGCGCCCAGTAGTCGCATGGGAATCGGATATGGCTTAACCTTTACGGGAGTATCGCTGGTCAACTTAAGCTTGTGACAATCAACTTTTGCAAGTCTAGGTTGGTCAAAGAAGACATCAGCATACTGACAGAGCAGTGACCTTATGGCATTCTGATCACCTAATGCTAAGTCAGCGTTAAGTAATACATCTCCGACAGTCTCTTCCTGACGGGACTGAGCAGTTAAGGGCTCGTCATCATGGTCATCAGCTGGAATCACCGCGGCTGCCGTGGTTTCTTCCAGTGGCTGGTCACTATCATCAGCTACTCGTAGGCGAGTCTCCTCGGGGTTTGACTCATAAGCCATCAACATGTTAATGTGGAACCTTTTCCGAAGATTCCCTATCTGAATTATGTAGTTGAGATCTGAAATGCTCTCTACTACATCAAATGGACCCTTCCACTGCACCAACAACTTGTTCTGGGCAGTGGGGAGTAACACCAAGCACTTATCACCTGGACTAAACTTCCGAAGTTTTGCCTTCTTATCATAATAGGCTTTCTGAACTTCACGCACCTTGATCAATTCTTCCTTAGCTAACTCGCATGTCGACTGGAGGTGGTCAGCTAGATCAAGGACGTAGGTGTAGGTGGTCGGGTTCTTCATTGTCCCATAACTTGCGAAGGACTTGAAGTGGTCCACAGACCGACCTTCCATACACCAGTTCAAAGGGTGAGAACTTCAAGGAGTGCTGTGGGGCTTCTCAATAAGCAAACAAAAGAGGAGCAATGAACCGCGGCCATTCCTTTGGCTGTTCGGTGGCCATGCGCTTTAACATCTTTTTGAGAGTCCCATTGAACCTCTCACACAGCCCGTTACACATGGGATGATAGGGCGTAGTTCGCAGGCTTCTGATGGACAACCTGAATGCTTTGTTCATCATTGCAGAGGTGAACTGCGAACCCCGGTTGCTTAAGACCTCTTTGGGGATACCTACGCGACAGAACACTTCGATCAATGCCTCAGCAACAGTGACAGCCTCTATATTCTTAAGGGCCATGGCTTCAGGCCACCGTGTGCTGAAATCAACAATAATGAGGATGTACCTTGATCCATCACTTGCCCAAGGAGAGATTGGCCCAACAATGTCACTTGCTACTCTCTCAAATGGTTCAGAGATTACAGGCATTGGTTTCAACGGCGCAGGACGGACACGTCACCGGTCAGTGGTACGTTGACACACATCACAGGAACGCACAAGCCTTTTTATTTCCTGTCCCATTCCTGGCCAGAAAAAGTCAGCATGGATGCGGTCAGAGGTTTTCTTTTGGCCCATGTGACCTCCCATGACTGAACAGTGACCTAATTCGAACACTGTCGACGAGCTGCAGTCGAACCTCCCCCTGGGGTGTTCGTGACTCACGGTACAGCTGTCCTCGCTTGCAAAGGAACCTGGCTTGACCTCCCCATGAATACTTAATCACTTTACCCTCCAGCTTCTTATGCACTGAGGCAAGTTTCGGGTCAGACTGTTGTTCTTGGACAACGTCTTGACTATGAATCAAATCTTGTGGCGTTGCGACGGTCACTGGGGTGACACGATTCGGAGCCTTAGCCATGGCTCATGTTACTGCTACAACCGAAGTCTAAGTTGCAACATCTATGGCGCAACTGTTTTTGACGCCCGGTATGTTGCCGATAATGAGGTCAAACAAGGGTTCTGGCATGACAACAGCAGCTGTCAAGCCAGTGTAGAAAGGAGATGCCACCTGGATACGTGCCTCAGGGAACAATCTCACTGACCCATCAATAAGACTAACTTGGATCTGCTTACCCATGTACTCGTCGGGCCGAACTATGCTTTGCTTGACAGAGCAACCTGAGGAACCATTACCTCTCAGGACATTTACAGAAACACCTCCCACAAACCCTGGCTGAACAAGAAAGGCAGTGTTACTGGTGGAAGGGTCTGAGGAGGTAGGAGCCAGTCATTGGTGAGATTGCGGAACAAACAATGCAGCAAATGTGGCGCCCTGAGAACTTGATACCTGAGGGGTTGTGCTCACCATCTGAGGAGCTGGAGCATTGACCGCCTGTGGAGGAGGGTTCACTGTCGCTGGGGAACTAGTGAACTGCGGGGAAGTACCTGTACTGGTGGGGTTGGCACCACTGTACGCTTGTTGTGGCATGAGGGCTGCATTTGCATCCTGCCTCCAATACACTAAAGTCGATTGTCCTGATTGAGGGTTACGTGGTTTGTCCTTGCCCTGCTGCTGCTTGAAATACCGGTACTGCTGCTGGTTAGGGTTCTGCTTATCGTACCGCTTCCACTCAGGTTTCTGAGTGTTTTGTTCCTGGTCCTTCTTCTGCGGTTTTGGACCTTGGCCATTATTCTGAGAACGGCCTTGTTGCTGGGATTCAGTCTGAGATGGTTTCCCAGGTTTATCAGGTTTCCTATTCCAGGTATGCTGCTTGAGAGTTTGATACCCGTATGCAGTGAAGAATGTGTCAGCCTTCTTCACCATTTGGCTGGCATTTCTTACCTAGCAGATCTTAAGCTGAGCCATAAGTTCAGTAGGCCACGACTTTTCTAGCTGTGTGCACAGCATAAGGTCAATAATCCCCTCATGCATGGAAGGAGTTTCATCTTTCTCCATCCACTCATCTAAGTAAGCAGTAAGCCGGTCAAGAAACTGAACGGCAGTCTCTTTTTCTCGTAAACGCACCCTCATGAACTGACTCTTGGCGTCGTCAACTGTGAGACCGTACGCTTTGACGAGTGTGGCCTTCATCATCTCATATGTGAGATTGTCTCCACGAATTCTGTGGAGAATATCGAGGGCAGGGCCCTCAAACAGGCTAAGAAACTGAAGCTGCTTAGCTGCAGCATCCAGCTGGTAAAGTTGAGCCATGTCTTCAAAATGAGCAACGTATGGCTCGATTCGCTCGCCTTCCTTGTATGTGTGGGGTCGCCATAACATGTGGAGGGAGAACGCTCGTGGAGCTTGTGCCAGCTGCACCAGATGTGTCTGAAGCCAAGGAATCTTGCTTGAGCTTCAGCACTTCAAGTTCATGTCTTTCGCATGCTTCTCGTTCGGCACGTTCATGATCTCGTTCTCTCTCGTGTTGTTGTAACTCGTATTGACGTTCTCTCTCTCATTCCTCACGCTTTTCTCCCTCATGTTCCAACTCGAGTTCGCGTTGTTTTTGCTCGTGTTTGCGCTGTTATCACTCGTATTCACGCTCCTTTTTTGCGTTCCTCACGCTGAATTCGACGCTCCTCACGAGCATCACTCTCGCGATGCTGCTCGTAATTAAACCGAGAGAGGACAAAGTCCTTTATTTTCTCTGGGTCAGTAAGCCCCATATCTTTAGCTTCCTGTACATAGGCACTGGTAGATAGGATGCTAACTCAATCTAAGTAAACTAGCGACTCAGTACTGACTGCAATTTTGCAAAGAAGGATGCCAATAATCAAGAATAAAGAATATAGGCACAGGTTAGTGGTGACCAGTTTTATCTAATTAAACTGATAAAGAAAGAAAATTAAACAAACAACTGACTGTGAAAACTATTACGTAAATTAATAAAAATGAATTAATAATCACCAGTAAGATAGTGCCTATAGATTTTAATGATAAATACCTAAGTATGAGTGAGTGAGTATTATCTCGTGAATAACTTTAGAGCCAGGAGTTAATATCCTGGAATGAGGTCGCCAGTGTCACAGGGTTTTTGTGAATATGCAATATTAAAGTATATTATTCAATAATACATAAGAACAGGACAATGAATTGTCTTGTGAAAATCAAGCAATGATTACTTTATGCCAGCTTACTTCACCGATTCTCTAAGGACGAGAATTTATAAACTTTCTCAACAGTACACAGCAGAGACTAATTATTCACACGTGCTGTTTATTAGTACTGTTGGCCTCTGGAGAAAGTGACTCCACCCCTGACAATCAATAACAAATGCTATTAATGATAAACAAGTTCTTGCTGGTGCAGTTAACTCCTAGATGGCACAACGGATTTAAGTTAATAAAAAGGACTAGCCTAAGTACCAGTTGTGAATAATGCAAAGCGTTTATGCAAACTAGGAGCTATAAGTGAAATAAGCTTAATGTGGAAAATAAAACACGAGTTTATATTACATTAAGCTCAAGAAAAAGAAGTTAAATTTATTGATTACAATGAAATAAATATCCGTTACATTTCAAAATGAATTCAAAATAAGGAGATCGCACTCACTTGCTCACTCAAAAGCTAACTCTTAAACCTAGGAAAAAACGAAAAGAAATACTGGTCAGAAAAGTGGACAAAGCGGATGACTGGGCATCGTTGCTGAGGAAGGACGCTGCACACGCTGAGCCTCTTGCCAATCACGCTAGGTAGGAATTCAATGGCGGCGGCAGGAACTAGGCGTCGTTGCTGAGGAAGGACGCTGCCACACACACTACCTGCTTCCACGGCGCTCAAATCTTGACTGAGTTCAAATCGTGAGAAAGAGGCGAGTGTCGAGCTGCACTTGCTAACGGCTAGAATGAGCGAAACACGCCCATAATAAATCACTCAGCGGAGGTGCTAATGTCTCGCACAAAGACGATCACTTATGAAATAGTGAAAAATGTCCTGAAAACATTTCCGATCGGGTGAATACGTGGCAGTTAAACTGAGTAATAAATACTGGGATTCCACTAGAATTCGCGGTTTCCCACCAAAGTTAATGTCACGAGTTTAATCAAATACTTAATCGCGCCAACTCGTGACAGTTCAACCCAATAAAATAACACTCAGAGAGCGCATACCTTCGCCATTGCCACTGCCATTAAAAACGATCTGGATCCGGATGCATGAAGATATTGTGTAGATATTCGGATCCGCCTCAAAAGTGTAATCAATTGTTCCTTGATCCATGGCCCACACTTCCACAAAATTTCATTGAAATTCAATGAGAACTTTTGGAGATATTGTGAGAGATATGAGGATCTCAGAGGAACAAATGATGATAGGCCATACCAAGGAAGTGTGGATAGCAGGGTACAGTGCCACACTGTCAAAAGTTTTTGAAATATCAAAGTCTTCTGCATGAGTTTCTCCACGTTGGTCAATTGGCTGATAGATGGTATGAGTCAGGAGACTGAGTGTATCAACAGTGGATCATTCGTGGCGAAAACCATACTTTCTGTTACTAATTAGGTTGTTGGATTCAAGATAGTTATGTGCCTAAAAATTACAATCTCAAATACGTTATCAAGAGAATATGTGATAGCAATTAGCCTGTAATCAGAGGGGTCAGAGGAACTTCCTTTCCTCGGCATTGGTTGGATATTGGCTTCCTTTCAAGAATGAGGGAATGAAGTAGTATTTGTGCATAGTCTGAATAGTTTAGCTAGAAAAGAAGCAAGTTCCGGGGAGCACTTTTCCAAAAGAGTTGGAGGCAAATTGTCTAGGATGGATTTTACGTATGTAGTCAGTATCTAAGTTGGAGCAATTTCAGGAGAGTCAAGGTCTAGTACAGGGACGTTCTAGCTTACTTCCTCTAAGGCAGAATTCCTGGTAAATATACTGGGAAGGATGTTCGCTTTACCATGTGGATCATGTATACTGTTACCATCTGATGATCTTAGTGGGGGAATGGATGATGACTTGTTAAAGTTATTATTGAAAGAATTGAGGGTTGACTAGAATATTCTATTGTCATTAGGACTGTTAAGCAGTTTGGATTCTTGATTGTGAAGAAAGTTTGATTTAGCGAGATTTATCACTGCTTTTGCATGATTTCTAGCAACTTTAAAATGACTAAGGGATTCAGATGTATTTTTTTATTTCAAGTAAGAGTTATATGATATGGACCTTTGGGTTGTAGCTCTGGCATAATTGCTGTCAAACCATTTTGGGGACTCTGATCTTTCAGTGAACTGTTGACTGGATATGAACAATTCCATACCAGTTTGTATTAAGTCAGTAATGCGGGACTGGGTAGAAATGATGTCACTGGAGAAGAAAGACTGTCTTGGAATATAAGCAAGATAGTTTCTAAATCCATCCCAATCTGCCCTATCAAATGACCATATGATCACTCTGACAGGTTCAGAATGGGGAGGTTTGGAGGAACTGACTAATGATGATATATTGGTCGAAGGATCCAAGTGGTGACAGTACTTCTATCCTCTACTGATCTAGATTAACTGTCAGGAATAGGTTTAAGAGATAAGTGTTATGGTCAGGATTATCTGGTATTCTGATTGGTTGTTTTACCAACTGCGTGGGATTAAACGATTCTGGAAACAGCTCGCATTCTAGACCAGTATCATCAGTCATGGCAGAATGCAATAACCACTCTACATGGTGCATGTTAAAATCACCCAAAACAGCAATTTCAGTGGTAAGGGTGAGCTTAAAGTTAGTCAACTGTGTGGCTGTCGATTCGAATACGCTGAGTTCTGGAGAAGCATTGAGGGAGTGATAAACTACACATATATTGGTATTATATAGATAATTTTGTGTATATAGTAAATACTCAAAATTAACTGAAGTTAAGTTCATAATAGTGCCAACTGCAATTTCAGGTTTGATATAACAACATGTGCCACCCTCTTACGGAAGTTTGTGAGGAGATGGTAAAATGGAAATCAAAATGGGGATATGTCAGTAGAGGGAGAGATTTGGGGTCCTTTGAGGAACAGGGCTAGAGGGGATGTTGACTGAAGGAAAAAGTGAACGGAATTAAGACTGCACTGCGCAGTTAACCCTTGTGCAGTGTGATGCGGTGAGGATCTGTCCCTTCTCCCCTTTGGGGCTAAGATGCGAATGAATGTGTTTGAATTGATGAGTAAATGGGGAGTGTGTCATCCTGTCTCGGCTACGTCCCTTTCCTTGCGGGAAGCAGCCTAGGTATATAGATAGATTAAGATCATGGGTATTAGAGAAATATAAGGCCGAACCTGAGATTGTCAGCTGACAAGCATGGACGGTGTTTGCAACAACCGCTGTCTGCACAATCACTTAATACACCATCGATACCATCGAACTTACTGATAATGCAGCAGCCATTGCTAAGAGGCTGTGGAAATACAAGGTGTGAAAATAAATCTAATGTGCATGTAGCGTAGAGTAGACAGTTGAAGGTAGAGGCATTATGAGAGTATGGTGGCCTACTCTCTGTATTAATGAAAACACTGAAAATGTTTAGCAAAGGGAGATGGTGACAAACAGGTCCTGAGGGTTGGTGAAACAGGAGCTTCAGTTCTCCCTGTCACCAGCTTGCCATCCACCTCGGGAGCACCGCCCTGTTCGACTGGAGCTACTTCCAACCGATATGTGTGGCTCAGTGGTAGAGCGCCTGACTCAGGACCAAAGAGTCGTGAGTTCGTTCCACACCCAAGTAAGCTGCCACACTGGGAGAGGTAGTGCTCTACTGCCACCTACCTGGTTGTATATATATATATATATATATATATATATATATATATATATATATATATATATATATATATATATATATATATATATATATATATACTGAGTTTTACTCCGTGTCCTCTTTTGTCGATAAGGGCTAAGGCATCGCCCCTGGGTAAAGGACTTAGGTCTTAGGACCGTGTGGCACTTTATATATATATATATATATATATATATATATATATATATATATATATATATATATATATATATATATATAAAGGTGTGTCTTAAAAATATAATTTTGATATTTGTCTCACTACCTGCCTTTGTTCCACTCCTTTCAAAAACCAGACACGCCGATTTTCAATCCACTTGGATGATATTTACTGGTCGCTCTGAGGCAGCAAAGTTTCAGCCCATTCTTGCCCATTGTTGATGCTCTAAACTGTTAATCATCAAGGGCCAATGTTCATGCATTCGTGGAATTTGTTCTGTTTCAGTGTTCAGTAAGATGTTGAATTATCGATGTTAACTGCTTTTTTCTTTTTTTTAAAGGTCATTCGCAGATGGAAACTCGCAAGACTATCTGCTTGTCTGGTTCAGCGGTTATAGAGATAACTAGAAACAAACTACGATCGAATCGACAGGCCATCGGGTACTGTATGCAACTGCATCGAGAGCAAAGGAAAAGGAAATGAGACGCATTTCCTAATTCAGTTCGTGCAGTGAAGACATTGTGGGATTTAGCAAATTTACCATCTCGACAGGAATACCCCCGTCTCAAGAAGTTGGAATAGATCTTCACAGCTTGGACTGGGCTGAAGAAGCACTCTTCCCATAAGACGGAATCTCACAAGGAAAAGGGGCGGTTGTTTTTAGATTCCCTCAAAGATTTATATGACATTGCTCATGCTGATGCCAAGTGGCGTGTATCTCATCGAGAGGAATGGGTATTTCTCATTCTTCAGTGCTGTAAAGGATGTCCTGGGAGCATATGGGAACTCGATATGATTCACCAGAAAAAAGTCAAGGCTCGACAACAACGGGAGGAAACTAGAGAGAAGTTGAGAATGCGTTCCAAGCATGAGATGGAGGCAGCTTCTGAGAATATCATTCTGGAATCCTCCTCATCCAGTTCTGAGGATAAGACCAAGATTTAAGGAGCCTGTCCTAGACCATCCACATCACTTTAGACACCTACAAATGGCCCTTTTCCTCCAAAACGATGGGTAGTGAGAAATATTATGGTGAAGGACTTATCGGCCACTCTTGACCAAACAAAGATATCCTCTCGCAAGGCAACTTATCTTCTGATGGAGACTGCTCTCAGTTAAGGTCATGATCCTAATGAACTGAACATCACCATACATCGCCAACGGGCACAGTTTCATGTCCAAAAGGCTCAAGAACTGAAGAGTGAACTCAAAGAAAAAAAAAACTGATCGTGCATTGGGATGGAAAACTTACTTCAAGGGAACATGGGGACCGTCTTCCGATTTTGGTGTCTGGCTTCAGGATAGAACAACTGCTGGGAGTGTCAAAACTTCCTTCTGGGACAGCAGAAGCCAAAACCCATGCTGTCATAGAATGCCCTGATGACTGGGGCCTAATCCAGCAGATCAGTTCCATGTGCTTTGACACTACCACACTAATCATGGGCCAGTGTGGAGGAACCTGCGCTATCCTTCAAGAAAAGATTGGACGATATTTACTTTACTTGGCCTGTCAGCACCATGTGATGGAGTTGATCATAGGAGCAGCATTCAAAGCCTCCATGGGAACCACTTCAGCGAGACAAGATATTTTGCTCTTATAGAGGTTCAGAGACCAATGAAATTTAATAGATCAAGCGAATACTGATGAAGTAGCCAAGGCAGCAGTTCCCAAGGCGAGGAAAGATCTCCTCTGCTTTGCCATGTCCCAGTCAAACCAATTACGACATGATTTTCAGGAGTTCTTGCACTTGTTCATTATCTTTCTTGTTGGGACTCCGAAGAAGGGCATGAATTTTCGGGCTCCAGAGGCAGTACACCGTGCTCGATGGATGTGCTCTTTCAAGCTGTACCTCTTTCTTTTGCCAGTTTCAGATAACAAAGGCAGATGAGCATGGAGTGCGAGATCTGTCCCTCTTTTCCGTCTTCATGTACTTGAAGGCATCGGTTTCTGCTTCATTTTTTGGCTCAAGTTCCCCTCAATGACTGGGTCTTACGCAGCAACTCATGAAGTACCCAAACAAGAAAATCTCTGAAGCGACTTCGAAGAAGCTAGGCTCTCATTATATGGTATCTTTTAGAGGAAGCAGTTGGCCTTGCTTTCTTCAACGACAGGATAACTGTTGACACAAAGTGTCGGATGGTGCTGGCACTCAACAGTGAAGTCTCAGAGTCGCTACCAAAGAGACCTCGAATACCCGAAGCTGCTTTTGCCATTGATGCTTTAGATGGCCTGATAATCATCAACATTAGGACTTTCATTTCCAGAATTGGCCTTCCTTTTGCCTTTCTTCAGTATGACCCCATTTCCTGGACAGAGAATGCAGCTTACACTCAAGCTTGTGATATAGTCTACAAGCTCCCCGTCGCCAATGATAGGGCTAAGCGAATTGGGGCCCTCATAAAGAAGCTGAACAAGAAACTCACCAAAGGGGTAGAGCAGCTCCAGATCCATCTCTGTGTTGTAGCAGACGACCGACATCAGTTTCCTACCCCTGCCAAGGGATTTCTTACCAAAAGGAAAGCTTCAATGTGAACTTTTGTTTTTACTATAGCTTTGTAGAATGTGTACTTCTGTTATAACTTTCCGTGTCCAGGGCGACCCCTAAATATTAAATAAAGCGAATGATTTTTAGTTGCTCACTTTTTTTCATCAAGTGGAACAAATCTGAAGGGTGAGACCATACAAATTCTTACTCTGAGTTTTCTCCCTTCTACCCAAGACACCCTAATATATATATATATATATATATATATATATATATATATATATATATATATATATATATATATATATATATATATATATATATATATATATATATATATATATATATATATATATATATATATGTATATATATATATATATATACAGTATGTGTGTGTGTCTGCATGTGTGTGCGTCCATGCATCCCTAACACTGTTGTGGATGGAAGATCTTATAAATCATTCAAAAGAGGTTGACCAAACTTTTGTCAGTGGTAGAGTATGAAGGGACAATGAACTTATAAGGTCAATAAGGTTGTGGGGTCAAAGGTCAAGGTCATGTGGATGTGGGCGAACTATCTCATGAACCCCTCTTTTTTTTTTTCAAGTTTTTGTCAATGATACACAATGAAGAGATGATGAACTGATTAGGTCAGCAACGTCAAGGGGTCGAAGGTCAAGGTCATATGAGTGTCGGCATAATATCTCCTTTACTCTTCTACGGATTTCGATCAAAAATTTCTCAGTGATACAGCATGAACGGCCAATGAACTGATTAAAGTGGTCAAGGGTGAAGGTCATATAAGTGTTGGTGCAATATTTTCTGAACTCCTCAATGTATTTCAACAAAACTTTTGTCAGCGATACGGAATGAAGGGATGAGGAAACGATTAAGTCGGCAGTGTCAAGAGATCAATGGTCAAAGTCATATGGGGTCAACCGGCTGCCTGCTCGCCTCGCCACCACCCTGCCTTACAGACAGACAGACAGACACTCTCTCTCTCTCTCTCTCTCTCTCTCTCTCTCTCACACACACACACACACACACACACACACACACACACACACACACACTCACACACACACAGATGTATGTTTGGCTTGCATTGTTGCTCGATTCTGGAACCACTGTGCAATTAGAGGTAGGGTATTGCAACTACAGCAAGTAATACTATTATTATTACGGTACTACTAATATTACTGCAACTACCACTACTACAACTACTACTTATACTACAGCTACCACTACTACAACTATTACTACTACTACTACTACCACTACTACAACTATTACTACTACTACTACTACCACTACTACAACTACTACTATTACTACCACATCTACTACACACTACCACTACTACTACCACTGCAACTACTGCTACAAAAAAACTAAAAAAAATATTTTGTGAACAAAGTAGTTATTCACATACTGTCCATAATCGGAAATATTTACCACTATGACTTTTTTTCTTTCCTGTGATTTGTACTTTTTCATCATAGCAAATATGTATAAACACAAATATTTTCAATATAAAAATGGGCAATGACTTTATCATGAAACAAACTTTCTGGTTCAATTATTCACATAAATATACACAGAGCAGTAAAATCATTTTTTTTTTCTAATTACACAAAAAACAATTCACTGGTATGTACTACACTAACACTAACTTATGCGCAATACACAGACTTCCACCACTCGGTCTTCGAGTGAAAATCAAAGAAACAGTTAATGCACAGTGTCACCTCACATTCAGCACACCACCACCTCGTCATATGGTGTTGTTGTGGTCAGCGCGATGAATTGGCACAAACATAGCAACAATGGAAGGCTTCTTTGCCTGCAAGTGTTGGAGGTAGCACTTCCATGTAATGCCTACTGAGGTAGTCTCTGCACTGCAGCCGTCAGGCAGTTGCTGCACACTGTGCCTCCGTTTCACAGAAGGCATTACTTGGCCATATCTCTCCAGAAGGCTGAAAAATATATCCTTCTCAAACTGTCTGAAGGATGTGCTGGTCTATGTAACATCCTTGTTCAGAATGAAGGCATTCAGTACACAGATGTCAAGTACATGTAAGAGTGCCTTCTTATACCACTTACAGCATCTCCTCAAACAGTCGATGATGCTGATCTGCATATCAGATTTATCAACGAGTAGCAGGTTCACATTGGTCAACAGCGGCATCAGGTCTGAAGACAGGCTGCCTCGTTCTCCTATCAACCTTGCCCTTGTCAACCAACGTACCTTCATGGACCATGGAGAGGACATTTACCTTCCTCTTTGCACAGACAGTGCCACACGATCCAATTTTGTGTTCTTCCAGGTATTTTGCAAGACTTGGTGCCGTGTAATAATTATCAGTGAACAGGATATGGTTGTGACAGAAGTACCTGTCCATCAGCTTCTTCACAACTGAGCCAGAGGAGCCATGGGGATCGTCCTTCGATAACACCGCATCACTCGCTGTACGCACAATAAAATCTTACATGTACTCAGTCTTGCAATCACGCAAAACAAAAACTTTATTCCAAAATGATGTCTCTTTGAGGGAATATACTGAATAAAGGCAAGATATCCCCCGAACAGAACAAGCGACTCGTCGATAACAACCTTCTGGTATGGCCTGAAATACAATCAAAATTTCTCTTTCATCATTTCCAGAATTGAGCGAATCTTCCACAGCCTATCGTTCAGGTGTGGGCCCATATTCATAGAAAAATGCTGGTACCTGAGGATGTCAAGGTAGCAGTCCCATGGCATATACTTTCCGAACACAGGGGTAGCTGCGATATCATCCATGAGCCAATAATCATAAATATTGTGCTTTATTTATATGAGGCATCAACATAGTCAGTGCTAGCCAAACATTCATCTTGCTAACAACTGTCACTATCCATTCTTTCACTATCGCACTTTCATTTATGTGCGAATTTTCACCCCAACTGCAGCAGAATTCCTTGAATGCATTCATTTTTTTTCACAGTGAAATCCATCACTGCTGTCATGAAAAAAGCAAGGAAGAATTCCACAGCAGAAGAAGATTGATTACAAGTGAATTCTGCCTCCACACCTGTGTTTGTGTCATTAAGTACATGTACCTCGGGCTGGAACCCCATCCCTTCCTCCAAGACAAATGTTTCTAATTTACCCACCAATGGTTTCTGCCTTGTCTGCCATGCACATGGCCTGCCCCGTGCCCTGTCATAGCCCTTAGTGTGGTGGTGTAGTGGCGAGTTCACTGACTCATCACTAGATGAGGTAGGTGACAATGATGATGCTGGTGACGGTGATCATGGCGGTGATGGCGGTGGCGATAGCCGTGGATGGGCATATGCCTGCCGGCATGCACCTGCAATAACATACCTGACATACTTGGCTGTGGTGATGAGGCACATGGTGAGGTAGGCCGGCGTGCCGAGGCACATGGTGAGGCAGGCCAGCATGACATGGCACATGGTGAGGCAGGGTGACATGGCGAGCCACATGGTGAGGCAGGCCAGTGTGACGAGGCACATAATGAGGCAGGCTGGCATGGTGAGGCACGTGACGATGCTGGTACAGAAGCAGGCCATGTGGGAGAAGCTAGTGTTGATGGAGGATGGGTGGAAATTTCCACGGTATGCCACTCTGGTGCGCGGCTCAGCCAGTGGTGCTTCCTCCACCCACCATCCTCCCTTTCTTCACTCCCTATCTCCTCTTCCATCTTCTCCACTGTGTGAATATCTCCCTCTGTAGGATCATCAATATCATATGACCAATTTTTCATCATCAGAAAAGGCTGATCATCATATAGAAGTAAGAGATCGCTGCACAATGGAGAACTCACAGTCACACTCCTCCTCTGACATGTACATTTCCACACTCAGCATGGCGAGGTCACTTCATAAGAGGAGGAGTCACTATCCCCACTCACTATTGGTGATAACGGCAGGTCCAACTCCCTCCCTATCGCACTATCACTAAGGCATTTCCTTCCAGGGCCTTTAGACTTCATTGGTGTTGAAGTCGGTGGCCGTGGGCGCTCACCTAGGGGGCTGGACACAGGGAAATTTTTTGCATAGGTCTATCCATGACAGAGGTATGCAGGCAACTGGAACATGACTGAGATGCATGCCAGAGGGTTGCCAGTGGCTGCATGTGGTGGAAATAACCATATGAATAATCAGACAAGGGCACAGATTACTAGATCATGAATACATGTCACCTGGACGGCCCTGGGAGAACATGCATACATGACACCCAGACAGGATGGGTTAAGAGATTAGTCTGTCCATTCGTGCATGCATTCGTGAGTGAGTGGGTCCGTGCATCCTTAACACAACTTACACAAACTTTTCTCTATGGTACAGGATATAAGATGATGAACTGGTTATAGTAAGTCAGCAAGGCCAAGGGGTCAAAGTTTGAGGTCATATGGGGTCCACTTAGCTTATCCTTGTCCGTGCGATATCTCTTGAACCCCTCAATGGATATTACCACTTTTGTCAGTGATACAGTATGAAGAGATGATCAACCAATTAGATCAGCAAGATAAAGAGGTCAAAGGTCAAGGTCATTTGACTTCGTTTATCCTTGTGGGCATCATATCTCCTCAACACCTCCAAAAATTTTGACCAAACTTTTGCCATTGATACAATATGAGGAGATGATGAATTGGTTAGGTCACCAAAGGGAAGGGGTCAAATTTCAAGGTTATGGATGTGGCTGCAATATCTCCTGAACAACACTACTTATTTAGGCCAAACTTTTGCCAGTGATGCAGTATGAGGAGACCTTGAACAAATTATGTCAGCAAGTCAAAGAGCTCAAAGGTCAAGGTCATATGGGTGTAAGCACAAAATTTCCTGAATTCCTCAACGACTTTTGACCAAACTTTTCTTTTTGATATTGTATGAATAGACAATATACTGATTAGGTCTGCAAGGTCAAGGTGTGAAAGGTCAAGGTCATATGGTGGTGGCATAATATCTCTTGAGCTCAATAGATTTCGACCA
>NC_136969.1:6707894-7042665 GCF_032717465.1 Coenobita brevimanus
AAGTGAGTGAGATGGCTCGTGAAAGTGTTGGTGAGGCGAGTGGTGCAGCTGGCGATGCATAAGGTGGTGTGGCAGGTGGTGCAGGGGGAGCACACTAGGTGCCTCACCCTGTCTCGGAACCCGTTCTTACGTCCATCAAGTCTGTTGTTTTCGTTCATTAAGGGAAGCAGCCATATTCTTATTACCTTTCAGTTATATCTTAAGTACTGTACTGAATGTTTCTTAGATGTTTTCCCTTAAACATGTCAAAAAGGTCACCGATTGAGGGGGGTGCCGCCCATATGTTAATTTTCATTAGTTTATGAATTCTTAGTATGCGAAATCCTAGTATACAAGCACCTCTGCTGCCCATATACGTGCGTACAAGGGGGTGTACTGTATTCAATATGGACGGTGGGTGTTAGCGTCGAAGTGGTGGCATGTAGAGGTGTATGGTATGTAGGAGAACTACTGGGCCTTGGGAACAGGCTGTTAAGCCTATGCCCAGAGTTGGACAAAAAAAAAATATATATATATTCCATCTTCTCCCGGAGCCTTCCCGCTTTTCATCTTTATACAGGGAGATATTTACTGCATTTGGTGTTACCTCAGGTATTTCACTTATGTCAACTGAAAAGTTAGCTTTTAGTAATACAGCTTTTGATACATACAGTTCTTTGTAAAATTCTTCAACTCCCTTCTCCATCTTACTTCTGCATTTAATGACTTCATCGATATTGTCTTTCAGTGATATAATCTATTGCATTCCTAGTGCCATTTGACCTCGAACCTGTTTCTGACCGTTTAATTTTTTAATGGTTTCTTTTATCTGATCCATTTTTGTCTATTTTCTTTTCTTTGTCTTTTGTTGATAAACTTATTTAATTCCCCTCGTTCTGTTTCATTTTTCATTGCTTGTACTTTCATTTCTTTCATTTTTTTTTCGTAAGCTCAAGTGTCTTTTCCCAATACTTTGTGGCTTTGGTTGTATTAGGTTTCCCTACTACTCCCCTGACTCTCTTAGCACTTCTGTTAGTCTGTCATTCAACTCATCAACGTCACATTCAGCATTATTTAGAGCCTGAAAAATGTTCGTTATTTTCAACCGAAAGGCTTCTTTGTTTTCGATACTTTCACTGAGCATATGTTTTTGTTTTTAATCATCTTTTTACTTTCACTTTTGAAACTGAATCTGGCTGTGCAGCCCACAGTCCTATGTCAGTTCCTATACTTACATTATTGATAACTGTGATATATGTGACCGTGTTAGTCTTATCTGCTTTAATGAAGTCGATTTCGTTCTTTGTTTCTCCATTTGGACTTCTCCAGGTCCATTTTCTCCCTGTTCTTTTGTGGAAGAATGTGTTCATTATTCTCGTATTATATATTTCATCAAAATTTACCGCCATTTCCCCTCTTTCATTCCTTTCTTCAACACCAAACTTTCCCATACAGGCTTCTCCATTTTTTGACTTCCTAACTTTTGCACTGAAGTTTCTGATGAGTATAGTATTTGTGGTCTTTTCTTCTTCCATAATCTGGGATAAGTCATCATAGAATGTTTCTATTTCTTCACCTGAGCTTTGAGAAGTCGGTGTACCGGTATATACAGTACTTGTATTACTTTCAGGGTGTATTTTTTGTACAGTCTCATATATATATATATATATATATATATCGATATATATATATATATCTGTCTATATATATATATCTATATATATCTATCTATCTATCTATATATATTGTTACATAGCCTATGATTTCATCATCCTTTGTGTAATTTTAACGCACAGTATGCTGCATGTTTGATCACGAGCGTGTTCTGCCTCAGTCCCCCCCTTCTACCGTTATAGTAGAGTAAGTCGTTCTCTCTGTTATCCAGAGCGGGATTTTCAGCTTTTAGTCCCCATGGCTTCATTTGCGCTTCCTTCTTACAAGTTGTATCAGGCTCTGCCGGCCCCTATATAATGAGCTCAGTCTCTGCATCATTGCCACTTAGATCTGCTCCTCATTTTGTTCACATCTCTGTCCTCCCCTGTACAGATATTATTATTGTGAGTGCTCAAGAAATCTCCAAACATCTAGCAGCTGGGTGCAATTTGAGTATAACTGTTATTGCATTTTTTTCTTGTACTGTATAGCATAAGTTTAATTTGTAGGCCTAGTGAAGTTTTTGTAATTTATGTAAGAATCTTTGTCAGTCATTTTTGATAATAGTTTGTATCTGTAATAATTTATCTGGCATTCACTGAGTATTATCTGGTATCTCATTTTATCAGGGCTGACTTAGATAAATTTACTCTTGCTAATTTCGTGTTAATAGAGGCTATTGCAGTTAACCATATATTTAACCTGTTTATTTGCCATTACATTATCCTTATGAGTCCTGAATGTTTTGTTGTTAGTTTGAGCATTAAACTTTAACTTGTAATTTTACTTAACTCTTTTGTTTTGAACCTGGAACTTTACGGGACAGTAGTGATTTTTAGCAGTCTAACTTAAAGTGTACATTATCTTTCTCTGTTCCGTAACATAAATTTGGCGACCTCATATCAGGATATTCAGGATATTATCATAAGGATATTGCTTGATATTTTGTGACTGTTACTTATTAATTATGTCTACTATTACTACACTTGATGAAGCCAAAGATTTTTTGTCAAATGTGCAAACAGTGTGTGATATAGAAAACAGAACAAAGAATGAACTTAAGCTTGTTGCTCAACAATTGGGAATTGCTGTTCGCTCTCATCATTCTAAAGATCAAATTGTTGACATGATTAATGAAAGCTTGTTTAATGTAACTCCTCCAAATGAGCAAACGCAGATTGAATTAGCTAAGTTACAGCTAGCTCTGCAGGAGGCTCGTGCTAAAGAAGCTGAATTTCAGGCAAAAGCTAAGGAGGCTGAGTTTCACGCACAAGTTGAACTTGCTAGGATTCAGGCAGACCATGAGTATCGCATGAAACAAGGTGGAACTGGATCATCTTGCTCTGATGATTTTGATGTGGCTAAAAATGTTAAACTTGTCCCTCCTTTTAATGAATCTGATTTAACAAAGTATTTTCAGTTGTTTGAGAGGGTAGCTACAGGTTTTAGTTGGCCCAAAAAGTATTGGCCAGTACTCCTTCAAACTGTTCTCACCGGTAAAGCTCAAGTAACTTATGTATCTTTGCCTCAGGATCAATCTGATAATTATGATGTAGTTAAGAGCTTGATTCTTAAGGCCTATGAGCTTGTTCCTGAAGCCTATTGAGTAAAAATTAGGACAACTTACAAGCAAGATAAGCAATCCCATGTTGAGTATGCAAAAATCAAAGAAGATCTGTTAGAGCAGTGGTTAAATTCTAAGAATGTGGATTCTGATTTTGACAAATTTAAGCAGATGATTTTGCTGGAGGACTTCAAAAGGTGTATTTATAAAGATGTAAGCCTATATCTTGATGAGAAAAGAATAGATAATTTGTCTGATGCTGCAGTTTTAGCTGATGAGTATGTTCTCACTCACAAGAGATATTCTAGAGAAAAAGGGAAAGCTGAGAGTAAGTACGTTGCCTCTACTCAGAGTACAGGTAACAGGAAAGAGAATAAGGATGATGTTTCTCAGGAAGTAAATACCAGCTTCACCTCTAGATTTCAGAAAAGTAAATGTACTTATTGTAGTAAGCTTGGTCATACTACGGAGAGATGTTTCAGGAGACAGCGTGATGTGAACAAAAAGGAGTCTTTAAATATTCAGTCAATTGGTCTAGTGTCCACTCTTGAGAGTTCTCAGAATTCTTTAACTGAGTTAACTGAACCTGCTTTGAGGGGTAACTTAAATTCTCATGATGGAGCTCCTCTTTTGAGCAGTAACGTGGGTGACACTCTCAAGAGTTCATGTGCTAATTTCCTGTCTGATGGTTTTGTCAGTCCTCTGGACAGTAATGACAGGAAATCAGTTCAAATATATCGTGATACAGGTGCTTGCCAATCCCTTATGCTGACCAGTGTTCTAGGCTCTAATGTTAATTCCTCTGATGAAACTGTAATCTTACAAGGTGTAGGGAATAATTACTTCTCTGTCCCTCTGTGCAGAGTGAATTTAGAGTCTGGTTTTGTTAATGGTTCCGTTATGGTTGGGTTGGTTGAGACACTCCCAATGTCAGGTGTAACTTTCTTACTTGGAAATGATATTGGTGGAAGTCAAGTGTGTCCAGCTCCTCAGTTGTCTAGTGAGCCAGTGGCTGCGGCCCAGGATTGTGATGTCCCTGATGTGTTCCCTGCATGTGCTGTCACTAGGGCTAAGTCTAAAGTTACTGGTGATTTAGAGGATACTGATGATGATGATGTTATCCTAGTTGACACTTTTCTTGCTAATTTGGACCACTCACCAGATGAGGCAGTACCCCGTAGTGTTGATAATTTGTCTCGTCAAGAGTTGGTTGAGTTGCAGGTTGCTGACCCTGAGTTGAAAGGTCTAGCTAACTCTGCTTACAGTGAAGAAGAGTCAGCCGGTGCTTCTACTTGTTATTATGTAAAGTCAGGAGTACTTATCAGGAAGTGGAGACCCCCAACAGCATCAGCCGACTGTGAATGGGAGGTTGTACATCAAGTTGTCATCCCTCGTGTTTGTAGGCAGGATATCATTCGAGTGGCTCATGATACCAGTTTGGCAGGACACCTTGGGGTGAGGAAGACTGTGGCACGCATTTTGAAACACTTCTACTGGCCAGGTATCTTCAGGGATGTTTCCTGGTATTGTAAGTCTTGTCACACCTGTCAAGTTGTGGGGAAGTGTAATCAGACCGAAAAGGTTGCACCTCTAGTTCCCATTCCTCCTTTTGAGGCGCCTTTCACCCGTGTGTTGGTGGATATTGTGGGCCCTCTTCCTAAGACTTCTTCAGGATTTTCTTATGTGTTGACCATGATTGATATGGCTACTCGTTATCCTGAAGCCATTCCACTTAGAAACATCTCAGCAAAGAACGTGGTTAACCCCTTAACCGCGGGGCGTCACTTTCGTGACGCTCGGCTACAATGGATCATACCGCGGGGCGTCACTTTTGTGATTCTGTGTTATTTTGAATTATCCCGGGCTCTCAAGTGGTGGCTTGTATCATATATCAGTACTGCCAATGTCCAACACTAGTCAGCACTCCAAATCTCATCTGTACTCCCATCCATTGTTGACATTTTAGCTATTTTAACCCCTTCCTGACTCCCCTCCCTACCTGCCCTCCATTACCCTCTCCTCTCACCTCCCACGCCGCGCTGCGCTACGGAAATTTCCCCCTTCTCTTTCCACAGATTTCATCCATTGAAATAAGGCCTATGCCCTATATTTTTACCCAATAATATATACCAAAAAAAACAGGTAAGTGATAGTGTTATACTCCAGAAATTGCCTAATTATCACCTGACAACACCTCACGTGCATTCATTCGCTACATTACCATGGTAATTTCCCCTTTGATTTATGCCTTGTAATCGATGTCTGTAATAAAAATATATATCAGAAAGGAAGGGAGAATCCTAATTGACATTTACAGTCACCTGGAACTACCTATTTCTATATTTATTGCCGAGATTTTCTACCTATAAAAAATTAGCATGTAAGTTAGCAGCAGTAAGCCTAAAGTGTCATTGTCAACCCTTCCCTTCTCAGATAATTTACCCCCTTCTTGACTCCCCTCCCTACTTGCCCTCCATTACCCTCTCCTCTCACCTCCCACGCCGCGCTGCACTACGGAAATTTCCCTCTTCTTTTTCCACAGATTTCATCCATTGAAATAAGCCCTATGCCCAATATTTTTACCCAATAATATATACCAAAAAAAAAACAGGTAAGTGATAGTGTTATACTCCTGAAATTGCCCAATTATCACCTGACAAAACCTCACGTGCATTCATTCGCTACATTACCACGGTAATTTCCCCTTTGATTTATGCCTTGTAATCGATGTCTGTGATAAAAATATATATCAGAAAGGAAGAGAGAATCCTAATTGACATTTACATTCACCTGGAAGTACCTATTTCTTTATTTATTGCCGAGATTTTCTACCTATAAAAAATTAGCCTGTAAGTTAGCAGCAGTCAGCCTAAAGTGTCATTGTCAACCCTTCCCTTCTCAGATAAGCCGCGGCATTTAGTTCCTTGTCCTCCACTGCAGAGACAACATGTCGCACTCATCCGCCATTCCTGCCGCTTCTGCGCCCATTGCAAAGGGCCCCGTGACCTCTACCCCCAAGAAAAGTGTTGAGGCAAGCAGGAAAGGCCTCAGTGACTCTGCAGTGGCACGAGAACTTGCTGAATTGTCGATGATAATAATGGACAGCGATTTTGACGATTCCGGTGAATCGTGTGATGAGCCGGGTGAACTTATCGCGCCAGAAACAGCGACAACAAGTGCTCCTACCAGTGAATCTGTGTGTAGCTCCAAGGGAAAGGAGCCTTTAGTGCAGGAAGGAAAAGAATTTGGGAAGGGAGTGAAAAGGCGGCGTGTTAGCCCCAGAACAATGCCCCCACGTGACCCAGCCCGCCATGAGTCACGAGATCATTCACCTCCCCGTTCCCCAAGCCCCGCTTTACTCATCTCGTCATCATCGTCGGCTGAGTTATCTCCGCAGTCTTCGTCGTCGGAGTCACCACCAGCATCAACAGTGAAGGCCGGCCGTAGAGGTAGAGGTAGATCTAAGAGAGTGAGAAGTAGTGTAGCTAGTAGGGTAAGGGCTGCTAGTGCTGTACGGCAACCTAGGGTCAGTGCGAGTGACCTTGACCGTGATAAGCCTCCCTCTCAGCCAACCTCCACCACCACCACCACCACCATCCCTCCACCGCCACGCCAGGGAATCCTGGACGCCTTCGCGTGGACGGAAGGGTCAGATTTTGTCCCCGAAAACCTGGTTTTCGATGAGAGCTCGTCAGGAGTTCAGCCTGCCTTCACTATGGACGAAAATGCTGAGTGTGTCGACTACCTTTTGGCCTTCCTAGATGACGAAGTCATGCAGCACATATGTGATGAGACTAACAGGTTCGAATCACAACGTGCTGCTAGTGGTACAGGTGCAGCCAAGATGCAACAGTGGACCATGCTGGGAGTGCAGGAGCTGTATGTGTTCTTTGCCCTCATGCTTCTTATGCCACACTCCAAGAAGCATGAGTTGGAAGAATACTGGTCCATGGACCCCTTACTACCCTCACCGACCTTCAACAAGTACATGGCCAGAGATCGCTTCCGGAACATCATGGGAAACCTGCACTTTGCCGATAATGATGTACCTTCCCAAACCGACCCACTCTGGAAGATCCGGGAGATTCTGAACAGAATGAAGGATAAGTTCATGTCATTCTTCCACCCATTTCAGAAGGTTGTCATTGATGAGTCCTTGGTTCTGTTCAGAGGACGTCTTCGGTTTGTCCAGTACATTCCAAGCAAACGCCATCGCTTTGGAATTAAGTTCTTTGTACTGTGCGACTGTAAGACGGGGTACATCCTTGACTTCGTCATATATTCAGCCAGCACTGTCGATCTCGATAAAACACACCCCCTTGGCTTCTCAGGCTGTGTAGTGAAAGTGCTCCTAGAAAAGTATTTTGGTGGGAATCATGTGCTGTATACAGACAACTACTATACAGCACCGAAACTTGCCAAATACCTTTCTGAGCACGGCATTGGCTCCTGCGGCACTGTCAAAAGTAATCGTGCCAACTTCCCCAAATTCCCAGAGGCAGGAAACTCGCAGCGAGGAGACGTGCACCTACGCAAGTCTGAGAAGATGCTGGCAATACGGTGGCATGACAAGAGAGTCGTGCACATGCTCACCACCGTACATAAGGGGGAGATGAGAGACAGTGGGAAGGTCGACCGTAGGACAGGCGAACCTGTGATGAAACCTGATGCTGTGTTGGACTATAATATAAACATGCGGCTGGTGGACAAGTCCGACATGATGATTGGTGAGATCGACTGCCTCAGGAAGAATACTAGGTGGTACAGGAAAGTTTTCTGCATCTCATAGATATGACGATGCTGAACGCCTTCATCCTGTACAAGATGAAGGTCAAGCCACCCAAGTCCTTCTCCCTGAGGTTGTTCGCCAGGACTTGTGTCCAGCAGCTGCTGGAAAAATATGGTAAGGTGCAAGCAGCAACTCCAAGGCGCCATCCAGTTACACTTCCCGACCGACTTGAGCAGAGGGCGTATATGGAGCGGCACAGACTTGAGCTAATGCCTGCCACAGGGAAAAGGAAGGCTGCGATTCGCAGGTGTCAGGTATGTGCGCATACCACACGCCGCACACCTGAGCATAAACGCACCTCTTGGCAGTGCGCTGAATGCCAGGTTCCCCTCTGTGTAACCTGCTTCTTCGATTATCACAGCCAGAAGCAGTTCTAACAGTGCAAGTGTGGAAGCAGAATTATTTGGAAATAATGTGTAAATAATGTGTAAATAATGTGTAAATAGCAGGTGAAAGCAATGGATGTTCAGTTCATATGATTGAACAGTGTACTATAGTTTCATCTTACTGAAAGTGACAGTGAATAACATATTGTAAGTAAAATAGAAGGGTAAATATTGAAAATAGAATAGAAAATGTAAATAGTAATGTAAGTAATTAGTAATATAAGAATATGAGTACAAATAATTTATGTTATAACAGTGAGAGTGAATCCGTGGCTCTCTACGTATTTTACTGACTGAAAAATAGAATGACTTCAGTGACAATAAAATAATACGACTGAATGAAACTTATGGAGAAAGACTCCAGATATATATAAGTGTGATATAGTAATAGAAATATAAAGTGTGAGGGGTTTTATGAATAATAAATGACAGAGTGCCTAGAGCGAACTAGCGCAAGTGCGGCGATCAGACGCGCTCGTAATTTCCATTGCTTTCACACTGTTTTTTTTTTTAGTATGGATCCCAAACTACTTGAAAATGGTAGAATAGTGTTTATAGTGTTTGTATCTGGCTGTGGTAATCATATAACGGGTTGTCGGGAAGTGTAAAGTGGAGACTTAGTTACCCTACTTCAGAGGTCTCCACAAGTCCTACGGAAACTGACGAAGGCTCAACAATCATTCCAGGAGAAAGCTGAAGGTATGTGCTATAAGCATATATAATTTTATTATTCTAGGACTAATAACTGATTTTTAGCAAATATTTTTTGAGAGTCTCTCGGAGCCCAAATAACCCCGCGGGACACGCAAGTAATTGGTAAACAAGCCCGCGGTGTAGGGGTTAAGGAAATGCTAGGGTTCTTCACAAAGTTTGGTCTGCCCAAGGAGGTACAGTCAGACCGAGGAAGTAATTTCATGTCAAATGTTTTCAAGCAGTCTCTGAAAGAGTTGGGCATCACCCAGATCACGTCTTCAGCTTACCGTCCCCAGACCCAAGGAGCGTTGGAGAGATATCATCAAACACTCAAATCGATGCTCAAGAAATACTATTTGGAACATCAGAAAGACTGGGATAAAGGTTTTCCATTCGTTGTGTTTGCCGCAAGAGAATCTCCAAATGAATCACTGGGCTTCTCACCTTTTGAACTACTGTTTGGCCATGAAGTAAGAGGACCCCTTAAGTTACTCAAGGAATGCTGGCTGTCGGAGGAAGATGACATCAACCTGCTGGAGTATGTGATGAAGTTCAAAGAACAGCTGTCCACTGCTTTACAGCTGGCGAGAGAGAATTTAGGAGCTGCTCAGGAGAAGATGAAGACTTGGTATGATGGGAAGTCCAGGTTACGCCACTTTCAGCCAGGAGATCAGGTTTTGATTCTGCTACCAGTTCATGGGCAACCTCTTCAAGCCAAGTTTAGTGGCCCTTATTTCGTGGAGAAGAAACTCAGTGATGTCAACTATGTCATCGCCACACCAGATCGTAGAAAGAACAAGCAACTATGTCACATCCATGCTAAAGTTATATCACAGGCGGGACGAAAATAATCCAGTCTGCACTGTAGCTGTTCCACCCGAGTCTGCAAGTGAAGCTCTCCCATGCAGCATGAGCCTGAGTGATAGTTTGGGGAAGAATCCTGATATCATGAATGATCTCCAGACTAAGCTTTCTCATCTACCTCCCAAGGAAAGGCAGGAGTTTTCGGCATTACTGCAGGAGTACCCGCAAGTGTTCCGTGCTACTCCAGGAAGAACCACTGTGTTGATGCATGATGTCGATGTTGGAGACGCAAAGCCAATTAAATTGCCTCCTTACCGTGTGAACCCAGTGAAAGTTCCTCTCATCCAGAAGGAGCTTGGCTACCTGTTGGACCACAAGATGATTGAGCCCTGTCAGAGCGAGTGGAGTTCTCCTGTCACTCTAGTCCCTAAGCCAGGTGGGTCACAGAGGCTTTGCATTGACTACAGACGTGTTAATCAGATAACCAAAACAGACACTTACCCTCTCCCTCGTGTGGAAGATTGCATAGACAAGATCGGAAAGGCTAGGTACATAAGTAAGTTTGATTTGTTAAAGGGATACTGGCAAGTACCTATGACTGAACGTGCTAGGGAGATCTCATGTTTTGTAACATTAGGAAAGGCTTTTGGATGTTCTGTAATGCCATATACAGATTGTTTTAGAGTGATAAGAAATTTCCTTTGTAAATTTCTTTTTTCTTTGTGGGGAGGTGTTACATAGCCTATGATTTCATCATCCTTTGTGTAATTTTAACGCACAGTATGCTGCATGTTTGATCACGAGCGTGTTCTGCCTCAGTCCCCCCCTTCTACCGTTATAGTAGAGTAAGTCGTTCTCTCTGTTATCCAGAGCGGGATTTTCAGCTTTTTGTCCCCATGGCTTCATTTGCGCGTCCTTCTTACAAGTTGTATCAGGCTCTGCCGGCCCCTATATAATGAGCTCAGTCTCTGCATCATTGCCACTTAGATCTGCTCCTCATTTTGTTCACATCTCTGTCCTCCCCTGTACAGATATTATTATTGTGAGTGCTCAAGAAATCTCCAAACATCTAGCAGCTGGGTGCAATTTGAGTATAACTGTTATTGCATTTTTTTCTTGTACTGTATAGCATAAGTTTAATTTGTAGGCCTAGTGAAGTTTTTGTAATTCATGTAGGGATCTTTATGTCAGTCATTTTTGATAATAGTTTGTATCTGTAATAATTTATCTGGCATTCACTGAGTATTATCTGGTATCTCATTTTATCAGGGCTGACTTAGATAAATTTACTCTTGCTAATTTCGTGTTAATAGAGGCTATTGCAGTTAACCATATATTTAACCTGTTTATTTGCCATTACATTATCCTTATGAGTCCTGAATGTTTTGTTGTTAGTTTGAGCATTAAACTTTAACTTGTAATTTTACTTAACTCTTTTGTTTTGAACCTGGAACTTTACGGGACAGTAGTGATTTTTAGCAGTCTAACTTAAAGTGTACATTATCTTTCTCTGTTCCGTAACAATATATATATATATATATATATATATATATATATATATATATATATATATATATATATATATATATAAAGAGGAAGAGCCACTACGAAGCCTCTAGTACGACCTAAAATAGAGTCCTTACCGGTCCCTTCCCAAGAACAAGCGACCAGAGAACAAAGAACCACAACCACCGGATCTAAATTACTCGGCTGTTGTACGAGGGCACAGTAAGAGGAAAGAGGGAATGATGATGATGATGATGGCGATCATGATGGTGATGATGATGATGTGACATTTATATAGTACTATGAATCGTCTTGGACAAGGTGACATCATTCTTATTCTTTTTTTTTTGTCGACATTAACATGGTGAAACTCATCACAAAAAAGATTTTGCGAACTGCAAGAGTTAGGCAATAGCCTTTAGAAATCCGTCCAGCAAGAAAGATATTTGCTAAAATGACCAGTATCGTCTGAAAGAAGGAATAATTTAGTAAAAATTACCTGAGTTGATTTAAAGGGTTAATCGTTTTTTATCACAGGCTCACTTATTATTATTTTTTTTAAGTCCAATTTTTATGCATCCATACGAGTATACGTCATACCTTACTGATATGTCAGTGGCCTGCCGTCGCCTTTAAAATAGATTGCTTATTTATGAATCTGTATCTTCATGATATTCCCATTTCGATCCATGCTATATTTGCGCTGCGTTCGTCTACTCTCGACATTTTCCCACACTGATCTTCCCACACGTCAGCGTCCTAAAATTATGTCCCCATAAGATCAACTTATATGTACCGCAGTTAGACCCCGGATAACACCTATATCTTTGATCATACATAGAGAGAGAGAGAGAGAGAGAGAGAGAGAGAGAGAGAGTTTATTAAGGATGGGGGGAGGAGGGTAAGAAACAATAAGAGAATATTACCTAACTTGGAGAGATGAAGGATACTGAGGTGTAGCCGGGTCTGACGAGGAGGAGAGGAGATGGTGGCGGTGGTGCAGGTGGTGGTGGTGGCGGCGGCGGAAAGGAGATAGTGGAGAGTAGTGTGTGATGACACGTAATGAAGAAAGAACTTTTAAAAATTAACGAATTCAGTGAAGATTAGAACTGGAAGAATGATCACCAGATCAGCAGAGAAGATGACAGAGGAGGAGATGGAATGAAGAATGGATGATGAGAGGAAAAGACAGATGGAGGGAAGGAAGAAAAGAAGGAAGGGATTAATGGGGGCAATCGAAATAAGTCAATAGAAAGAAGGAAGAGTTGATGGATGAAGAGAAGGAAAGAGGAGTGAATGAGTGGAGAAAAGGAAAGAAGAATGACTATTGAGGACGGAAGAATGAGTGAGTGGAGAAAAAGGTACGAGATAGCAGAGACAGAATGGTTGTGAATATTATTAAGTCGGTCCTAGTTAAGGGTTGTGTAGGCCCCGGCACTGCTATGTCGTAGTTACCTACATTTGTGCTACATATGTTCCGTTACATACACTCTGCCAACTTTGAAAAACGTGGCAAGGAATGTATATGTTGACAGACAGAAAAACTAATATGAAAACCGAAAAAAAAAAAAATCCGAGTAAAGTTATTTTCAAAGCTTGTAGGCCCTTGAAACTTTCGTAGGCTTTAGGCACACTGCTCACACTACCCCTCCCCCCCTGGTAATCAGCCTTTGACTGTAAAGATGTAATAGCTTTAGTCCAACTTGATTTTATTATTATTAATTTTTTACCAGAAGACAGCCTAGCTGTCCGAAACTGATGGACCTTCAAATAATAACCATATCGGTGTATTCGTAGTTCTTAATTTGACCAGTGCAATGGACTGTGAAATCAAGAGACATGGAAGGATTAACGTCGCAAGGGAATACAGACTATGTCTGAAAAAAAAAATCAGTAACAAATCTGCTGTTCGAGGCTATAACTGTGCTGTCTGTTCTGTGCAAGAAAACTCCCACCCTTCACTCCCATCGAAACCCACAATAAAAAATTAGAACAGCCATCGTATCCTACAGGAATATAGCCAGAGAAATTTCATAAAGACGAAATGAATAATATCAACCTTTCCTTTAAACGTAAGAGAATGCGAAGTCAGGTTAATATCATCACCACAACGATACCTTGTTATTGTTTCATATGGATTACTGAAAACAGTACAAGTAAAATTTTATTTTACTGTTTCACCTGAACTTGTATAACTGGAGTTTAAAAACTAGATATGTATTCTAAGCGACGTTAAATGATAGTACTGTACTTCAGTCTCCATGGGAAACATTTCATGTGTAAAGAAGAAAATAATTCCTTTGACTCCAGATTTTGTCACTGATTACCCAGCCCTTACCTTCAGTGTAGTTTGATTATTCTCTTTTTGGCATATAATATCAATGATGGAAGAATCAACAACCCCCAACGACACTGAGAACAAAAGAGGGTAAAGATGGTAGAGACAGACCAGGCCCACCAACTCTCAGAGGTTACTCACTTGGCTTCCTACAGCAGGGAAGCCACTCTGGCTGAGATCAGCCGACCTGATGAGACTAATCACTCTGAGTCTAGCCTTAGCATACTCATCTTGTCTGATAGATGCACTGAAGGAGATTTTGTGCTCGCCACTGAGTAACTCTCTGTGCTTTTCAGCACCAAAAGAGCCCATCCCAACCTCTCTAAGCCCACAAGTACATCACCAATATTCCTGGCAGTAGCTCCTGAGAAAGGCGCTGAAAGAAAAAAAGTACCTATTCGTTACTGAGAGCTCAAACGTACCCTATACTGCTAGGAAGGACCATCCACTTCCACTAACCTTACAAACACCTCTGAACATTTCTTGGTAAACTTCATCCAGCCTCTCAGTGATTCTCGTCAGCTACTGTCATCGAGTATTTTGTACTACTGAGCCTTTGGGTATTAAACAAATGTAAGGTAGTTACTCAGATAATCTCAGATATGTAACGTCATGCATTAAAAGGCAGGCCGCAGGACAATTACACACCAATCTACCATATGAGGAATGTCACACAGATAGAAATAGGTTAATGAACTTACCTCACCTCCCATAGCGACAGTCTTTATTGTTCTACATCTGACTGGAGAGTGCTTATGGGTAAATATGTATGGAATTTCTGTCCTGTGATTTTTATATGCCTGGTCATATTTTAAAAGCAAAGCACGGTTTTATTAGCAGTATTTGTTTCTTGTCAACCCCACTGAGTTTCACCGCGCATACCTAGCGACACCGAACACAAATGTGTCATCCCACGGCCTGGCACGAACGTGTACTATATAGCACTCCAGTACCAACAATCAGAATGGCACCTTCAACTAACTTTATCAACACATCATAAGCTCTTCTGTTTGATCTTAAGGAATGGTATTTAATTAGCCAGATGGTAAAATCTACGAAATGCACACTAGCAACAAAAAGTTCTCGAAGCTTGACCACGAGGGATGTGATAATGAGCGTAACATAACTAGTCATCTGGAAATGGTTGGTATGCCTGATTCTGATGAAGGCATTTCCATGCCATTACAGTGACGTCAAGTGCAATATACTCCTGTAACCGAAAGCTGTATTTCTGTGGCATAGTTTGTTACTGATACTCCTAATATTACTGTCAGACTGTGAAAATGAAGGGTACTGGAAATGAACGGGCAACAACAGAGAGGTGAGGTGCCACATGTGGATATCAGGCCTCCATGAATTAACCGCTGTGTATAATACGTGTTTTGAGACAATTCTGACCGTTGCATCCAAGTAAATGAGCTACTTAGAGGGACCACGCACCACACCTATAACATTAGCCATTTCCATAAGTCGACGTCCTAATGTAATTTAATCATTATGTAACATCGTTTCAGTTGTCAGACTACTTTATCCAGCTGAAGGGAAAGAACGTACTGAGGTAATATATTGCCACCAAATACAACTAACTCTTTATGCAACAGTAGAATAATCTGAGTATTTATTACTGCAATGCTTAATTATAATGGCTATACATAATGACTATCGAGCGACAAATACGAAACAGTGTCACGATTACGCAACAAGCATATGATATGAGGCACTAGCAACTCTTCCATTCACCTAGAGAATGGTTTATCAGGGCTACCTCCTGCCACACACATTGTGAGCTATTTCTAAAATCTTCGTTCTCATTTCTTAGAATGCATAGTGCTTACAGGCCTCGAAAACTTTTTGGTGAAAGTGTACAGCCCAACAGATACCATGATGGTAGCGGTCTCCTTGATGTTGCCCGGAATGTACACCATTATAACGACCGAAAATGTAATAGGCGTCAGATTATGGTCAGAGGTTAAACAATGTCTCCAAGGAGGATCAACATCCATTCACGTCACTGACAAGACACACAAAAGGATTGCCTCTTTGGCTTTTCAAGTCCATATCGAAACCCTGCTGATTAGCATCTGAGAACTGGTGCTGGCAGTGGAAAGGGGAAGAAACTGGTCTGGGTTGCCAGCAATGCATTTGCTCCTGGTTTATTAGGCTACTAGATCACAGTCTGTTGACCAACGAAGCTACTCTCTTCCTGCCATTCATCACTGCCACCTACAAAGAAAGCACTTCTGGTGCCACTAAATCACACTTCCAACTGCTAGCTCTGCAACCCCATCAAGGATAATGAGAAATTGGCACATCTCTAAGCAAAGTTGAGTTTTGTTATTGGTACAGTCAAAATCCAATGACTTTATGAGGTCAAAGCAGGCAATGATCATAGGAAAGATTAAACAAACCAATCCAACCACTACAGATACAAGGCTGTAGTTCATGCACTAAATGTGTGATGGAATGATTACCCTCCGTCAGCCCTTTGTCCTAATCTAGTTAGGGATTTAAGAATACCCCGTTGTGACATCCTCACCCTAGGATATCACAAGCAAAGTGTATCCCCCAATTTTTGACGCCATTCTCATTAGCTGGGGAAGGCGCATGTCGTGTGGGCAATGACCTACTATTTGAAAGGAAGCATGTGCAATCACAGGTCAGGGAGAAACAGCATGGTGATCTGAAATTCATTAAAACAGATTTTCCTGATCTTCCACGAAAACCATCATGTCAAAAACACAGTGACGAAAAGTAATAGTCATAAAAAAGGGTTCTGAACGAGACAGCGGTACGACGTATTAGGAACAGACGGTAGGTAGTGACATGTAAAGTTGTATGGCACGTAGGACTACTGGGTCTCAGGGAGTGGACGATTAAGTGTACGTGTACGTGCAGAGTAGGGTAAAACTACCTTACCGCCTCTCCCTCCATTTCTGTCTCCAAACCCCATACTACCTGTGCAGATTATTTGCCCTAGAGATCATAGTGCAGTGAATTATTCTAATGTGAAAAATATACTCATCAGATATCGTACTTTAGTTAGACCCAGCTTCATTCCTCTTCTTGTTCTGGTCAAGACTGTTGTGTCGGCATAAAAAAAAAAAAAAAAAAATAACAGTCACTAAGTGAACTTGATTCTACCATGTGCCCAAATCCCTCTGACAACCTTTATCGAGTCCCACTTATCCATCAGCAGGTTTGCATTATCAACCAAAGGAGCCACGACGAGGTGGAGTGTTGGTCCCTTAACTACATACCTAATGTCCATCTTAACGTGGTGAAGATTTTCTTTTGGAACATATCTACAGTATGTAAATGGTAAAATAAGACAATACTATGGCTCTACATCCTTTCCATAGCACTTCCTCATTACTAGCTGCACATTCTAGCTAGTCTTTGGCCACATATCCGTACTCAAAATGGGGAGTCGGCAATTTCCGACCAAGTTAAAATGAACACAGTACAGTATTATCATTATGCTCCACTTGCCCAATACAAGCCACGACAGCCACCTCAACACTGACCTCCTCCAGCGGTTGAAGACTGATGTACAGTAGACAGCATCGCTCACAGCATTCACTGCTTTACCCTGACATGACTCTCTCTAACCCTGTTATTTCATTCAGGTTTTGTGAATTTTTATTTCAGTCTCTTTGTATCTATATAGAAAAACTAATTGGTAGCAAGAATAAAATGAACAAAGGTGCCATCGAACTGAAGAAAGTAAAAATGTAATGCTGAGAACTTGACCTGTCGAAAAACTGTTGCTTGGTACGCTTCCGCCAAGCCTTGCGCACGGACTCGACATACAGTCTCCATGATGCTGTTCACTGTGGGTTGAAAAAGAAAAAAAAAAGATAAAATAAGTAGGCCCCATATAACCGTAGCCTTTGTCCCCCTTGGCATTGCTGACCTAATCGGTTGAATCATCCCATCGTACTAAATCAGTGACAAAAGCTTGGTTGAAATCCATCCAGGGGGTTCAGGAGAAATCGTGCAAACACCCACATAAATTTGGCCACTGAGGCCTTGACCTAGCGACTAATCAGTTCATCGTCCCTTCAGACTATGTCGCTAACAAAAGATTACTCGAGATTCGTCGAGGGTTCAGGAAATATCGCAATCACACCCATATGACCTTGACCCTTGACCCCTTGATCATGCTAACTTAATCATTTCATCGTCCCTTTAAAGTCCATCACCGACAAAAGCTTGGTCAAAATCTGTTGAGGGATTCAGAAGATATCGTTCCCACACCCGTATGACCTTGACTTTTGACCCTTTGACTTTGCTGACCTAATTAGTTCATCGGCCCTGCATACTGTATCACTGACAAAATTTTGGTTGAAATCCGTAAAGGGGTTCGCGAGACATCGTGCCCACGAGGATAAACTAGGTCGACTCCATATGACGCTGGCCTTTGACCCCTTGACCTAGCTGACCTAATCAGTTCATCATCTCATACTGCATCGCGGGCAAAATTTTATTCGAAATCCGTCTTTGGTTTCAGGAGATATCGTGCCCACAACAGTGTTATGGACGCTTGGACCCACGCATGCACACACGTTCGGGTGGACGGACCAATCACTTAATGCCCCCTCCACCATAAGTGGATGGAGGCATTAAAAAGAAAAAGACTCAAGCTACCCTGGCTATAGCTTTAGGTAGGTAGGTAGGTAGGTAGAGAGAGAGAGAGAGAGAGAGAGAGTTACAAATAGAAAATCTCACTAACCTTATCAACAGGCGAGGGTGCATTGGATGAGAGTGTTGGTGACGTAAGACCATTGCAATCAAAGGCCCCCTGCTCTAAGAAGGTCACATTCCGCCTACCGCTCTCACCTGCACTGTTCAGGGTGGACTGGCGGGTATAGCGGATCACGGGGGGCTGTGGGGGTTGGAGGTGGAGGAGGTTAACGTGATGGCAGTGAGTGGAGTAATAAAATAAATACATTTATGGATGTGTGCACACATACGCTCTCTCTCTCTCTCTCTCTCTCTCTCTCTCTCCTTTAGACAATATTCGTTGCACTGAAGAAGGGTAAGACAGGCCAGTCTATATGCTAAGGTATCCCAGGGTTCTGACTAGTGACTTTGAAGGATCGTGCGGGAGGTCTGCGACCAGTTTTCTCCTCTAAACGCTCTTTTCAACAAATCACAAATTATTGGAGTAGTTCCTTTGGAATACCAGCATTACGAGGAAGCAAAAGTGGACATGACTTAAAACATTTCCATAAAATACACTAGGTATTTCATTACACAGAATATCTGCGTTTCCTGGTATCCGTAACCAGCAGAGGTAATAGATATCTCTTCGATGAAGTAAACCCACGCTTAGGTAAAATTTGTTATACCTAATTTAGTGGGGAACTGTTTCCTCTTTTCCCGAAAATTTTCCAAGATTGGTCTTATTCCCTTTGATTGGGTGCAATTTCTTTTACCCGCACTGCACGTGAAAGGGGTGGATGGAGATAGCCTCTGTCTTTGATTCTCTCTCCTTATCTTGGTAAAGGAAAGTGTCGCCGGTAACTTTATCTGTGGTTACTCGTGCGATCTTTGAGGTATTACTTGTCCTCGTAGACTAACCCTATAATTTAGTGTTTGTCTGTGTCTGTCTGACACACACACACACACACACACACACACACACACACACACACACACACACACACACACACACACACACACACACACACACACACACACACACACACACACACACACACACACACACACACTTGCATGCTTTAGTGTAGTATGTGTGACGTGATCGTCAGTGGAGTGGAAAAATTAGGTTCCCCCCGTCTTTATCGAGATAGCTCAAATCTTTTATTCCTCTTAATGCAAGGTTATTTGAATCATCTGAGAGTGTTTCATGTGAGTATGTGTTATTAATGTCTCCACTAACCTTCTCGTGGTCGAAAGAACCCTATAGTCTTATTTTAGCTAACGCCACATGATTTTGCTTAGCTGAAGTATGGCACAGGAGCCTGAGGGCGGTGCAGCTTGGAAGTTTATTAACACCTCTTCCTTATTGGTTATATTTGTATATGTTCCGTCATTATATTCTTGTGTGTTATTCACGCAGTGCATGTCGATATCAAAGAGACTGAAGAAGCTAAAAAAAGAGAATATTAGTGGGTAATAATAAAAAAAAAAATTTAAAGGAGGAGGTGCTATGGAGCCTCCTTAGCCGATGAGAACACGGAACACTGGCCTGAGAGTGTTAAACAGACGGTCTTAATCCAAACCCAGTGCCACATTAGACACGTTGGTATTCGACAGTACACTGACGTAATGGACATCATTTTGTAAAAGGACAGTGGTGTATCGTGAGAAGGGTGGTCATTACATACTGCCATATTCTTAGAAATGAGAGAGTTGCAAGTTTTGACGGTAACTTAATAGAAATATGAGTATTATTGTGAATACTGTGATTACCCTGCAGGCCACATTGTAAAACACATTCAGCAGCGAGATGAAAGAGCCAAATGCTAAGTTACACAAATGACTACTGGTGCCATAGATAATGAGCTCACCTAAACCTTTATATTCTCACGTTTACGGATGTGGCCTTCAGTAGGAATAGAAGTGTTTCAATGACATTTTCTCCAAAGATAAATAATATTCACTAATAGACAGATACTGCTCTATTTCTATATTACCTTCAATCCAACCACTATTCCTATCTCTAAAAGTATTGAAATTCTTGGTGTTTCACTTAACTGCACCTTCAGTTGGACCTCTCATATTACATTATATGCTAAAACCACTTCAAACACAAACACACATATTTACACACACACACACACATGTTCCAATACCTTCCACTCTCTCACTCTCTCTCTCTCTCTCTCCACACACACACACACACACACACACACACACGTTCCAATACCTTCCACTCTCTCACTCTCTCTCTCTCACTCTCTCTCTCTCTCTCTCTCTCTCTCTCTCTCCACACACACACACACACACACACACACACACACACACACACACACATCAATGCAGGTACCATGTGTATGTAATAACGAATGAAAACATCGCGTTAAGTAGCTTCATTTTCCAAAAACAGTTTCCCTGAGGCGTGGTCTGGTACTTTGCAGGTCAGTTATTACCGTATACTGAGAGAGAGAGAGAGAGAGAGAGAGAGAGAGAGAGAGAGAGAATATCCATCCACCATCAAATCCCTTTTTGGTCCACTAAGACCGTCGGGGTTTGGGATTCGGCTATTCAGCCCCAACATTTCAGTCTTCGATGACCAACCTTACTCACTTCTAATTGGTATTTGCTTAAAAATAAACCCTAACTTTCCCTTATATATATAATACTTTAACAGCCTCATTCGTTTGAAGGTTGTATTTTAGTAAACCACTGTTCCTCCTTATCTGGATAAATGGTTATAACCAAACGTAGTTAAGGGCTTTCAGCGAAACAGGAAACCATCTGACTTATAACCCAGTGCTATCACCCAAAGGAGGCAGTACATCGCTCGAGCGGTTGGGTAAGGTGATCGATAGCTGTGTGTGTGTGGTGGGGAAGGGGAGCAGGTGGGATTTTGTCTGTGTGTAAGGGGAGGGCCAGGTGTGTGTGTGTGTGTGTGTGTGTGTGTGTGTTTACTTGACCTCTGCAAGTGTGTGAGTGTGTGTGTAAACCCGTATCACGTATGTACACATCAGCGCCCATTCCCGACTGATGGTCTTGTTTACCTCAGCTGCTGAATTTCACCTGGTTTCCTGCACACACACACACACACACACACGCACACACACACACGCACACACACACACACACACACACACACACACACACACACACACACACACACACACACACACACACACACACACACACACACACACATATCCTTCCTCACCCTGAACACAAAACCAGCCTGTAATACTCACGGATCTTCGCCTCTCGTGCCGAGACGTACCTCGCCCCGCCTTATACTCCTGATACTGGGACGTCACACACAGCATCGCGTACGTCTGGGGAGACAGGGAGAGAAAGTCTGAACGAGAGACAACGGCGGAGAGGATGAGCAAGGAGACCGAGAAGAGAGAAGTCGATAGAGGTGTGTATAAGGGTGGAGAATGTGAGAGAAACGGGAAGACAGCGGGAGAAGCAAGAGCGAGGAAGGGAGTTACAGAAACTGTCAGGCTTGGAGAGAAGAAGGGTTGCATTAATGCCTGTCGTCTGTACAAATGTCATTTAGCAAGACACTTAGGGTATTGTAAATATTAGAGAGAGAGAGAGAGAGAGAGAGAGAGAGAGAGAGAGAGAGAGAGAGAGAGAGAGAGAGAGAGAGAGAGAGAGAGAGAGAGAGAGAGAGAGAGAGAGAGAGAGAGAGAGAGAGAGAGAGAGAGAGAGTTACATAGAATTACATTAATACACACGCCACACAGGCTTTACGGTCCCTGCTAGGCTGTTCGGCCCTGACACTATTACAGTATTCAAGTTACAAAAGCAGGAGTAAAGGATAGCACGCAGAAGGCTCTCCCCCCACCCTCCAGACCCTCCGGCTTTTCCTTTCCGGGGGAAAAAAAATGCGAGAAGTAGCACCTTGCGGGGTTTAAAAGCCTGAATGAAATCAAAGAGGAATGGCAGACTAGAATATAATGTAAATGGAAAAGTTGGGCATACAGCCTCATTTTAATTCTAATCTGAACCAGTTGCACGCACTTTTTACCACTTTTAAGATAAAAATAGAAAATTTGAAATGTGTACTTATTTGCTACGTATGCATGCAAATATCTGCACACCCATGCATGTGCACATAATCCTTTAGGTCATACACGACAATGTCAATACTTAGACACATACATATACATATGCATATACACCTATATAATTATCCTTACTTAGTGTCCCGAGAGAACAGAAAGATAGGGATAAGTTGAGAAGGCGATGTCCACAGTTGGTACAGCAGGTCAGGTAAAGTAGAATCAGATCACGGGTGGCAACTCTACTCTCTCCTCCCCAGAGACAGGATAAACACGTATTCGTATACATACATCTTCATATGTACTGTGCATGTGCATACACATATAGGTACACAATTACTTTCGTATTTATATAATACGTATTACATCAAGAAGTATATATAAGCTCTTCTCAAAGCAATTATGATAGTAGATTCGACCACGTTCGTAGGAAGCTTATTCCAGTCATTACAATGGAGAAGGTGAAGAAGTTTTGGGTTGTATCAAGAAGTCTTCCATGCTTGCAGCTTCATGCTAATTTCTAGCGTTGTGGACTCAGTAATAACGTAAATAAATTGATTCGACATAACTAAGTTGGGTGTCTGATAACATTCAATTAGTTGATCCCTAATTCTTCATTTTCTAAAAGAGATTAAATTCAGTCCTTTAAGCCTCTCAATGTATGGTTTATTCCTCAGGGACGGAATTTGTCTGGTAGCCCCACGTTGCACAGCTTCGGGCTTCTCAATAATTATCTTTGACTAGATATGGTGCCCAATATTGAATCCCAAGCTTTAAGTGTGGCCTAACTAAGCTCTTGTGTATAGGATCACAATATCCTTGTCTTTATAAGTAAAATGCCTTTTGATGAAACCTAGGGCTTTGTTGACTTTATTCGCGGCTAGGATACACTGACTATAAAATCTGAGATTATCTGAAATTACTATTTCCATCTTGTGAATACTCCCTATATATCTGGCCTTGAATATCGTAACTGTGCTTTTTTTTTTTTTTTTTTTTTGTCACACACTGCAGTACCCAGCATTCATTTACACTGAACGGCATTTTGCCATATTTCTGACCATTCAGCCAGGTCATTTTGAAGGATATTTCTGTCCAGTTCAGTTAAGACAGAATCTCGTATTTTTGTGCTATCCGCGAATTTAGAAATGAAGTTGTCTAGGTAACAGCGATATTGTTCACATATACTTATATTATGAACAAAACTGGTCCCAATACTGATCCCAGAGGAACACCACCCGTCACGGGGGCCCAGTCTGACTCGACTCGGTTTGTTGCGGCACTTTTTATTTTCTTGCACGTAGCCAGGAACCTATCCACCTGTGAATATTTCCATCGCTTCCAAAGAATCTTAGCTTTCTCATAAATTTATTACGTGGTACTTTGTTAGAGACTTTCTGGAAATCTAAAGATTATATCTAGGGACCTGATACTACTATTAATTGTAAAAATCTTATAAAACTCAATTAAAATTTTGAGGCATAATCTCCTATACATAAAGCCGTGCTGGCTGTTGCTAACTACGTAATTAGATTCTAGGCATTCAACTGTCCCACGTCTTATAAATGAATCAAGGATATTTCCCAAGACAAAGGTTAAGCTAATTGCCCTATAGTTGCCTGGTTGATATTTTTTTTTTTTAAATACTGGAGTTACGTCGGCCAGTCCCCATTCCTTCAGAATCTATATTTGCTGTAATGATTTATTATAAATAAATGTAAAGGGATCACATATTACATCTGCTAAATTCTTAAATATTCTAGAATAAATATTATTTTGTAGGATTAGATTAACGTTTTATATGTGTAGATTTCGGCATGACTGTTTTGTTTACTTTCTCTCATTCCTTAGGAATTATTTTTTGTCATTATTGTTATTGTGCATTGCTAATATGAGTGCATTATTGCCTGAGAAAATGTGAGTTCTTTCCATGGCTCTAAAGTATGCATTGTTACGTGAGAAAGTTTGAATTCTGCCCAAGGTGGTGGGGTGTTGTGGGCAGTACTGGTAGGTGGAGTTGGAGGGCAGGTATTTAAAGTCAGTCAGTGGCGGACGGACAGTACTACACTTTGATCTTAGTCAAAAGGACTTTGGCATGCACCCCCCTAAACGCCCTCTCGTTCTCGGGGGACATCAGTTGGACCTCGTTCACAATCATCAATATTTGGGAGTGTGGTTCGACAGAAACCTATCCTTCACCACACACATTCGTTATCTGCGGAAGAGAGCTGCCCCCAGGATCAATGCACTCACAGCGCTCTCCAACCGCACTCTGGGAGCTTCGAGTCGTGTCCTCCAGACCTTCTATATTCATGCCATCCGCTCCCTTGTTGACTGTGGTGCCATCTGCCTTGTAAGGCTCTCTGGTGCCCAAGTTCGTGCACTTGGGACCCTCCAGAGCAGGGCACTACGTGTCATCCTTGGAACCCCACAGTGGACACGGCTCGAAAACCTCAGAGTCGAAAGCGTCCTTCCATCCCTCCAACACAGGATTTGGAGTCTATTGACAGCAACTGCAGCACAGCTCTGCCTGCATAGACCCTCACATCCTGTCTCGGGCTATCTTGCTTGGGCCACTGCAAGACCACCCAACCTGCACCCAAGAAAGGACTGGGTACACCTCCTCACCAACATCATTCACAATCTGGGCCTCTCCCACACCTTCAATGAAGGCCCAGACCTCCGCCACGATGCCTACTCCCCCCCTCCACCCTGGCGGCCCCCCACTATGCAAAGCATCACTCCCACATCCAACAGTCCCAGAGCATCCCATCCAGCTCTCCTACGACAAGATGCCATCACGAGGATCTCCTCCCTCCGGACTCCTAACACTCGGGAGTACTACACAGATGGATCTGTCTCACGTGACGGGATCTGCAGGTGCCGCATTCGTCAGTGAAGATCATGTCAAGACCTGGCGACTCCCCACGGGAGCCACCACGTATGCAACAGAGCTTGCGCCATTCTTGGCGCCCTTCAGCATGCGCTACCGCTCTAAGAAACGCGCATCATCATCCACACAGATTCGCTCTCGTCCATACTAGGTCTCCGAACATGTCACTTCGCAGACAATGTGAACCTGTTGACTAAAATTCATGCTGTGGCCGATTCCATCTTTCGCCAGGGAGGTGAGATCCTCCTGCATTGGCTGGCTAGCCATGTTGGAATTTCAGGCAATGAACGTGCTGACTCCGCAGCCAAATCTGGGACCACCCTACCGCAGACTACGTTCCCCCTCATGCCCAGCCTCTCCCAAATAATGGGAGCGGCAAGACAACGAGTGCACGAGCTCACCATCACAGAACATGAAAACCTCATAGCTGAGGGCTCGTACTCCGCCACCTGGCTCACCAGAGCCACTGCATATAGGCCACTTACACCCCCACCACTCGTGCCTCATTCACTTGTCGCCCGCCTCCACCGACTCCGACTTGGCTACCCATGCTACTCACAAATTACCCGCCTCAACCCCACACCTTGTTCGCACTGCCGCCTAATCGATGAGTGGCCATTACTGCACTATATTCTCGACTGCCCTGCCACTGCCACTCTCCGCTCAGCCATCAGTGGCAGTCTCACCAGATACATCTCTCGTGCCTTCACTGCAGAAGAAATAATCCAACTCTCTCCTCCTTCTTTACTTCTCCACTTAGTTTCCACCTACCCCCCACCTTCTTAGCAACCTTTCCCCTGTGCATTAAGCACCACCACCCACCTCTTTTTCCATTTCATACAATGCTCATCTCTGACGGGCTTCTTCTGCCCGTGTCCACTCTTCAGATGAAGGTGGACGAATTTACATCATCATCATCATCATCAGACGGACAGTAATAGAGTCAGTGACAGAGTTAGTGAGCCGGATAGTGTGAGCTAATCAGTGTAGGATGGAGCAGTCAGTCAGAGAGTCAGTAAATGTTTGAGTTAGTAAGTCAATGAACGGACAGTGAGCGAGTAGTAGTGTGTGTGAAGGACGAAGCTAACGTGAGAGAGAACAGTCGGTGCTTTTCATGTGCACCTCAGCTGTGTCTAGAAGGAATAAAACCCAGAAGTGTTCAGCAGCCTTTAATTAACCGTCAGACTTGTCTGCATTTCGTTCTCGACGTATCAACTAACCTTATAGCAATACTACAAAAGGTTCCACTATTTCGATTTTTTTTTTGACCATTTAAAAACAGTTTATTTCAGTGTTACATATGAAGATAAGTTGATTTTTTTTTTTTTTTACCAATTAACTATGAAGATAAAAGTCACTGACAATACAGTTACCATTAATATATATTTTTCTTTTGATAAGCAGTTTGCATATATATTTTCATGTAGGTAAATGCTTCAGTTTGTGAGAGTATGGTGATAATGCTATATGTATAAAAATTATGTGTACAAATGTAATTTAGGTGTTTGAAAATACTTGTGTTTTCTTAATGATGCTCTATATAAATTAATATTGTATTCATTTGTTGTAATCCATACTAATTGTCTTGTTCATATCCAGTTTCTGTATTGTACTCATACAGTAACTTATTACATAGATCTTGTCTTTTTCACCATAGTGATTATGTTCAACAAAAAGTTGCAGAGACATGTCAGTCCACGTACTATGGCTGACTGTGAACAACTTAGTATTCCTAGATTTAGGTACAATTATTGCATATTGGTTTCCTGGGAGATTCATTATTTATGTTTCTCTTTTTCTTATTGTTTTTATTTTGCAGTTATTTTCATTTTGTGTTTTACTTGATTAAATGCAAGGAACAAGGAAACAAAGGCTGGAAACCGACATGAGTGCTCCCTCTTAGATAAAAAAAAATAACAGAGAGCCGAAATCAAGATCAGTTCGAGATGAGTGGACACTATGCATTTAAAAGACTGGAGGTCAGTACGAAATACAAACAGAGGAAGACAATTCCAGACCTGACCTCTTGCATACATGCATGACTTGGAGTAACTTTTAACTCTTGCATTACAGAGCTGGACAGAAAAGGGATGAGAGTTTGCTGCCAGACAGGTGTTACACACTGACTGTAGTGGTGGCTGGAGGCAAGCAGACTGTCCAGAGGAGCGGTTACCATTGAAATTGCAATAGAGATGCAGAAGTGCTTAGGAGAGACAAAAGGTTGAAGGCAGCCAGAAAGAAAAGAAAAATTAATAGTACAAAAGGACTTAGACTCCACCTTGTTGAGAGATCCTGTATGTGGAGAGCTGTAATCGACCCAAGGGCAAATAAAAACCTGTGTATAAAGTCAACATCTGTTTGGGGGTGAAGACGTCACGGAGACGTAATATGATCTTTCAAAGATTAAGCCCGTGAGAATAAAACCATAAGTACTCATATGTTTAGAGATGATGCAGAAGTGAGTTGAGTATTATTAAAAATAAATTGTATCTCTGTGGAAGATTTTTACTGGTCGAAAGATGTGAGAGCTTAGTTTTTGACGCAATACAAACAACACGAATAACCCCATTCACAGATATGAGCCAAGTCAGACATTAACCCATTAGTTCCCAGGGTTCCTGTGTCAGGGACTGTGCTGGAAGGGAACGAAGCATGCTGCCCTTTGCAGTCGCGAAGCTTATAGGTCCCTACCCTGGGGTTCCTTTCTTTATCAACTTTTGAAAATGCCCTGTTCCGTTCTATATTGAGGTCACTGGGCGCGAATGGGCGAAGTGTGCCACAGCCTCATCCCTTGCTTGCTGAAGTAACTGTTGAAATGGACGCTGCAAGAAGCGAATGAAAAAGAGGAGAGCGGAGTTATCAACGTATGAGTGGATAGGGTTAGATGTACAGCTTAGATGATTACTGATGAATGGAATTGAAAAGAGTTGGTGATAGGACAAAACCATGAGGAACAACGCTATTGATAGCTCTAGAAGAAGAATGGTGGCCATCTCCAACAGTAGCTATAGAACGGCCGAAAAAATAAAAAATAAACTAGAGGTGAAGGCACAGATACAAAGATAGAAACTGTAAGAGGACGGTTTTAAGATTAAAGATTTTTGCCAGTCTCGATCGAAAGCCTTTGAGATGTCAGGTGCAATGGCAATGCTTTCGCCAAAGTACAGAAGAAGGATGACCAGGAGCCTGAAAAGGTGGGAAGATTGCCAGTGGTGCATCCCTGGTAGAGCCCACACTGGCAGCCTGAAAAAAGCTTGTGATAGGAAGGGTGTTGTATTTTTTTTCTTTTTTAATAACGGGTTCAAAAACTTTAAAAATACTATGTGTTAAAGCAATTGGGAGATAGTTAGAGGGCTGGGAATGGTAACCCTTATTTAAGAGTCTGAATGATAGCAAACTTTCAGCACATAGGAAAGGTACAAGTCGACAGATGAAAGGGAAAGAGTTTACCTAGGCAGAGTGTAAGCACTGAAGCACAGTTCTTGAGGACAATAGGAGGTACCTATCAGGCCCATATGCTTTGTTAGTATTGAGGCCAGTGAGGGCAAAAAGTATATCAGCTGAAGAAATTTTAATGTCAGTCATGAGGATGCCAGAGAGGAGAAGGTATGGCGGAACAGCGCCGGAATCGTTTGAAGTAGAATTGGAGGAGAAAGTCTAGGCAAGGAGTTCTGCATTTTGCAGTAGAAGAAACATCAACAGAACCATCAGATCGCAAGACAGGAGGAAGAGAGGATGAAATAAAGTTGTTGGAACGGCTGTTGGCAAGGTGCCAGAAGCGAGTTGGAGAACTGAGAGCATTAAGTACGAATGATTTTATTTTTCGCAAAGTAGAGAAGGGGCTTGGAAAGCTTCTGGGCAGAGACATGATACAGATGAGATTCAGGGTTCAGGGGTAGGTTGGGTCTGATACCTTTTGTAGGCTCTCTCCTTGTTGTGGACAGCATTATTTTGAACAATCATGATTAAGCCATTTTTTTTTTTTTGTATGTGTGTACATTAATCACTTAACAAGAAAAAGGAATATATGGTTCCATGCCCGGGAGAATAATCTCCATAATGCATGCGTCATACACTGATGGCTCTCAACCATGGGAGCAATAATCGTTCCAGGAAAAAACAAAAAAGTACTGCCTGAAGGACTCTAAATCAGCAGCTCCAAAATGCCAAAGCCGCTGCTTCTTAGGAGGGTCCACAGGCCTTACTGGAGTAATAGGTCAGGTTAATATAAAAAGGTTGTGCTCGAAGGAGCCCAACAGAGAGAAAAGATTAACAAAGTAAGAAGTCAGGTATGTTGTAACTCTCTTCAGGGGAGTTAGGGATATGGGTAGGATGCTGTACTGTTGCTCCAGGTCATTTTGGAATGAAAAGATGTAGGCTTGTTCACCAAGTGGATCAGCAAATGGAGAAGTGAGCCAAGAGTGTGGTGAACATTACAGTCACTTAGAATGGAGATTATGGTCTGTGTATGATTTCATGGTGATGTGTTTCACAGTGCTCTGTAACCTATAAAAATAACTTGATTAAACTGAAACATTGAAATTTACACATTTTCATCATATAAATAATTATCCTAGTCATAGAAGCAAAGCCATGCTCATTCATATACTTCACAAGGCATCCAGTCATTAAATCATGCATAAGAAATGGTCCGTCTGTCAAAATTTATTTTTTATATGTAAACGCCCATCAAATTGAGCTGATTTAATGAAATTAAATTATAAAAAGCAGATTTCCAAATACTCTAATAGGTCTATGGCTATTATAACAGTAATAAATAAAGATATTCTGGGACTCTCCCTGCGATAACACACACTACCAAACGCATACACACTGCAGAGTTCATGTAAGCAAAGCTTACGCTCCTCTTCCATTGTGTGCAAAGGAACACTTATCATTGTCCATCTGTATACTTGTAGATAACATACAGAAACAAAAGAACGTATGGGCAGAATTTTCCAGACTTTGCTGCCCCAGACCAGTTCAAGCCGTCTGACAGCTGAGGAAACTAAGTCTGGATCAGAATATGTAACACCGTATAAAACTAAACAAATTTTGTACACACTTATGAATACATACACACGTTCATATTGCACACACAATATTATAAAAACGCACATAATCTCTTTCTCTGTCTCTCTGTCTCTCTCTCTCTCTCTCTCTCTCTCTCTCTCCAACTTACGTGTAGGACCATGAGAAAGAAGTCCACGGTGAAGGTGATAGCCACTACGGGGTTCATTGTCAACTGAAAGTGAGAAGAAAGACTGTTAGGTACCTAGGGGAACACAAGAGGAATAGGAAAACGCTTTTACTTTCAACACACTGAAGACAAAAGTTGTGACTGTGTGAATGAAATTGTATGAAAAAAAAAAAAAATAGTGGTACATGTGGAGAAGGGAAAGGGCAAATTATGATGAGCTAAACTGAGGTCATTCAGATTCAAACGGCCGTTTATCTTGTCCTCTGGCGCCACGAAGACATGTTACAGGAGTTGGTTCTCGGGCAGATACGTCAGAGTATTAATGAGACATGGACAAGGAGTCATGAATAAGTATTTAAAGTTAATTTTTAATTACCTTAGATATACAAGTTGATATGACTATATAATTAAACAAGTAGCATTTAATTGCCTTAATAAATTATAGAGTAAATGTCAGAGCGTCCGTCAGGAACGCAGTAACTGCAATATGTATGCAGTACCTATTCCGTTCGGAACCACACACACCACAAAGCCAGTCAGGAGACAGGACGTGTGTGCTGGGCATTCCCCAGGTCCTGTTCTCCCCACTTACTGTTTTTTTAATCAGCCCATACCCCACTGACCGGGCTAATGTATGGCCCGGCCTGCACTATATGTGCAGGAAATCTTTCAACGAACGAACGAACGTTCGGAACGCACATGGACTTTGTGCATGGTCATGAAATATATGGACGTGTATGCTTTCTCTCCTCTAACTGCAGGGTTGCTCCACTGGCACTGGGTATGTTTTCTCTGTAAGGTGCTTTCTGATGGTAGGCTAGCAAGTACACATTTTCCTCCCTTCCCTGTTTAGAGATGCAATAGGTGTTTGTATTTATTTACTGAGGTTGCCTTTGTTTAGTGGAGAAGTATCTAGAGAAGGGAAGGAAAGTGTATGCTGCCTTCATGGACTTGGAGAAAGCTTATGACAGAATAGATAGGCAAGGTTTGTGGAAGGTATTAAGAATATATGGAGTGGAGGGAAAATTGTTGAGTGCTGTGAAGAGTATGTACGAGGGAGCTAGGGTTACGGTGCGAGTGGATGGTGAGCTGAGTGAGTTCTTTGATCTCAATGTGGGACTGAAACAGGGTTGTGTGATGTCTCCATGGCTGTTTAATATATACATGGATGGAGTTGTAAAGGAGGTGCAGGGTAGGGCAATGGATGTGGGGGTGGCTCTATTGAATGAGGGTGAGATTTGGAAGCTTCCGGTGTTGCTGTTTGCTGATGATACAGTACTGTTGAGTGAAGATGAATGGGAGCTGCAAGGTTTGGTGAATGAAAATGGGACAGTGTGTAGGAGGAGGAATCTGAAAGTTAATGTAAACAAAAGTAAAGTTATGGTGTTTGAGAGGAATGAAGTCACAGAGTGTGCAGTGAGGTTGGATGGTGAGGATATGGAGAATGTGAGTGCATTCAAGTACTTGGGTAGTGTGATGAGTAAGGATGGAACTTTGGGGGATGAAGTGCGTGAAAGGGTACAGCAGGCAAGGAAGGTTGTTGGTACACTGAAAGCAGTGATGAGAAATAAGGAGGTGAGTATGGAAGTTAAGAAGTCACTGCATGATAGTATTGTGATCCATACCCTGATGTATGGAAGCGAGACATGGACCTTGCAAGAGGGGAACAAGTCAAGAGTGAGAGCAGTGGAAATGAGTTACTTGAGAGGAGCATGTGGAGTGACGTGGAGGGACATGTTGACGAATGAAGAAGTGAAGGAACGCTGTGGGGTGGATGTGGATGTGGTTGAGAAGATTAGGAGAAATACACTGAGATGGTTTGGACATGTGAAGAGAATGGAGAATGGAAGACTGACTAAGAGGGTGTATGTAGGTGAGGTGGGAGGAGGGAGAGGGAGAGGTAGACCGAGGATGAGGTGGAGGGATGGAGTTGAGAGGTATATGAGGAAGGGGGGGGTGAGTTGGGGGGAGGGTAGTCAAATGGTGGGTGACAGAGCAACTTGGAGGCGTTTTGTCTGCGGCCACCCTTTGCGGGATTAGGGTGTCGGGCTATAGATAGATAGATAGCCTTTGCTTACTCAGCTCTGGAATGATCCCCTCACTCATCGCTGCAGGGTGTGAACTGACAGTCGCGGCCTCCCTAGAGTGGGTTGAGAAGGTAATCTCAACCATATTTCACCACAGCTGTCTTTTCCTTGCTGGTTTTCTCCTTCTTTCCACTTCTACAGCAAAGGGAGGTGGTTACTATGGCAGACTCACCTGCTGCCTCTGACGGAGTGACTGATACACGGACTGACTGCCCCCACGTTGAACGGCCTTAGACTAGTACCCCACCTGATGTCCTGTTAATAATGCTTTGTTTGATACCCTCCATACAGTTGGGTCTACTTCCTTGGCCAGTCAAACTTCTTTCATTATCATGAAGGGGACTGATGGCTGTGCTGGTGAGGTGAACTAGTTGAAAAACTTGCTAATGCGGACGTCCTAGTAAAAACTGCCAACTCCTTCCAAGTTCAGGACTTGCTTAAACTGCACAAGTTTCAATATTATGTCAACTCAAGGATCCTGTCTTCCATTAAGTACTGCAAAGTTATTATCACCTGTAAGGACCTCATGGTTGTAGAAGGAACGAGATAATACGTGAACTTGCTCAGCAAGATGCAGGGGCGTAGCCAGAAAGTTCACAAGTGGGGGGCAGTAGAAAGATGTCTATAGATTCTTGAGGTGCTGTGAGGCGATCAAACCGAGCCTCTGCAGCGGGGCGGTTTGGGGGGACACTGTGAGCCCCACCAGGAAAATTTTCGATAATTAAGTACTTTTAGGGGTTTCTAAGGCCTATGAGAAGTAGATTGTAGCACCAGTCGAGCAGGGCAGTACTCACAAGGTGTATGGAAAGTTGATTACAGGGAGAGCTGGAGCTCCAGTTTCATCAGCCCTCGGGACTTGTTCCTGACCATCCTCCCTTGCTGAAATTTTTCAGTGTTTCAGTAACACAGACAGTAGGGCAACATGCTCTCCAATACAAATTTCAATATCTGTTAACACCAGTCTACATGCACAGGACACAATACACTTCCTTTAAAAAAAAAAATGGCACATGATAACCAAGCCTCAGAGTCCCCGGGGGGGGGGGGACAATAAATGCCCCCATACGCCCCTCTCCCAGGGACGACTAAACGAGATGCCTGGAACCACTGTCTGACTCACTTCTTCATTTTTGCAACATTCGCGACCTTTCCTCAAACTTTCTCTCTGTCGCGTACCACCTCTCCTTCTCTAAACCTCACCTTCTCTTCCTGACAGAGACCCAGCTGTCTGAATCAACTGACAGCAAACCCTTTCCTATTTCCTCCTTCTTTCTATATACTCATTTCAAAGCCAAAGGTGGCTGTTGTGTATATGTACGCAACGACTTATCTTGCTCTCATGTTCCTGAACTTGATTCTTCTGAATTCTCTACTCTCTGGCTTCGGCTTTCCTGCCATTCACTAACTAAATATATCTGTGCTGTTTACTTATCTCCTGATTCTACTGACTATCAAAATTTCTTCAACTATCTTACTTCTATGTTGGAACACATTCTATCCATTTCTCTTTTCTATGAAATCTCCATTCTAGATTTCAATGTTCACCACCACCTTTGGCTTTCCTCTCCTTTCACTGATCTACCTGATGAATAAGCCTACATCTTTTCTATCATTAATGACCTAGAGCAGCTTGTACAGCACTCTACCCATATCCCTTACTGCTTTGGAGAGACCTCCAACATACTTGACCTTACCTACAACCAATCCTTCTGCTTACACTGTTAATCTTTCCTCTCAATTAGACTCCTCCAATCACAACCTTATTACTTTGACCTGTCCTATCGCTCCGGTACAGCCTGTGTACTCTCCAAAGAAACCTCAACTGTGGCACTTTGGAGCAGCGGATTGGGAGGCCCTCAGGCAGTACTTCTTTGATTTTCCTTGGAATGATTATTGTTTCCATGGCCAGGAGCCATCTGAGTGTGCCTTGCTCATTATGGAGGTTATTCTTTCGGGCATGGAAGCATACTTTGCCTTCTCATATCTTTTGACTAATGCAAGAAAGCCTTGCTTTTATCACGCTTGTTCTAATGCTGCCCACAACAAGGAGAGGGCCTATAAAAGGTACCAGAGCCAACCCACCCCTGAATCACATCTTGTTTATGTTTCTGCTCGGAATCATGCTAAGTCTTTTCTTCGCTCTGCTAAAAATAATTTCATCCATACTAAATGCTCTCAGCTCTCCAACTCGAATTCTTCCCGCTCCTTCTGGCACCTTGCCAGAAACCTTTCTAACAACTTTACCTCATCATCCTTCTCTCCTATTTTCTACTCTGATGGCTCTGTAGTTATTTCTTCTACTGATAAAGCAGATCTCTTTGCTCGGACTTTCTCTTACAGTTCCACCTTAGACGATTCCGGTGCTGTTCCTCACTTCCCCCTCTGACTTCCTCATGGCTGACATTAAAATTTCTTCACCTGATGTATTTTCTGCCATCACTTGCCTTAATACTAACAAGGCATAAGGGCCTGATGAAGTCCCTCCTGTTGTCCTCAAGAACTGTGCTTCTGTGCTTACACCCTGCCTAGGTAAACCCTTTTGCCATTGTCTTTCAACTTGTACCTTCCCTTCTTGCTGGAAGTTAGCTTTCATTCAGCCAGTCCCAAAGAAGGGTGACTGTTCCCAACTCTCTATTGTCCAATTGCTTTAACATCCTGTGTCTCAAAAGTTTTCGAGTCAGTTCTTAACAGGAAAATTTTAAAGCGTCTTTCCCATCACAATCTTCTTTCTGATCGTCAGTATGGGTTCTGTCAGGGATGACCCACTATGGAATATCTCAAATTTGTTGTATGCTGATGATGCAGTACTGCTTGCAAGTACTGGACGAGAACTTGGTAGGCTAGTGCAGAGTTTTGCTGATGTCTGTAAGTGTGCCGGTCTTTTTTTGACCTTTTTTTTTTTTTTTAATTAAAATGATAGTCATTGATGTGAAATCAACGAATTTCACCATTCAAATAGTCACTGAAATGGGATTTATTGAGTCCTGCATACTCGTATACAGATATTTCCGCTCTCTCACCGTTTTCTATGTAACGTAGACTCAGATATTTATGCTGGGAAGGTATAGCAGTGTTCAGTACACTTTTCTGGTTACTTAATACTTCAACATCTGTCACAATTTGCTTCTCTCTCTCACTCTGAATGCATTGTCTTACACTTACTTGACGATTGGTACAACCTGACTTCACTATGTACAGTCCTGGCACTTACAAGAAGGTATTTACAACTTGACTTCACTATGTATGGTTCTTACACTTACAAGAAAGTATTTACAACTTGATTTAACTATGTTTAGTCCCTGCACTTACATGGAAATATTTACAACATGCCCTCATTATGTACAAAACGGGGTGAGGCTCACAGGCAGAGTGAGGCAAAGCGAGGATGAGGGGGGGGGAGCAAGTGGGTGTATGGCCTTGACCGCCTGGGCCATGATAGAGGAACAGTTAACATACATGCCTGCCAATTTTTACCCGCGAATCTAGAAAAATGCAGTCACAGTGAATGTTTTAATTTTAAGTCGTTTTTAAACGGCATTGACACTGACTGCAGATTTTTCTCAGACCATTTTAAAGCGTCACTGGCATGCAGCAGGTTAAGGGACAAAACTTTCCGTGCCAAATTGCTCCATAACACAACATCAGTTATTTTTATAGATGAAACAAGGTTCCTCAGAGAAGTGTGCTTGGTCTCACTTTTATTATTATTATGAACAATGATAAATTTAATCAGCTCCAGTCCCAAGTAATCTTAACTCACTCAGTACTGACGACTGTGCAATATGGCACTCTTCCTATAGTGCACAATTTTCGGCTAGGTGGATTCAAGTGGCCTTTGATTCCATCAACCAGTGGGCCTTGGAGTGGGGATTTAAGTTTTCCATCCCTATGTGTGCTGCTGTAGTTTTTAACACCCGTAATGTTCTTGATTTGCATTTGACTTTGGATAATCAGGCGGTACCATTTCAAAGGTCTGTCTAATTTCTGGGTTTCCATTTTGATTGGAGATTGAACTTTAAGTATTGTGTTAACAGTTTAATGGCTCCTTGCAATAAACCATTAAATGTCCTAAAGTGCCTACTGGGTACTGCTTGGGGAGCCAACAGAAAATCCTGACAAATAGTGGTGTACCAGTTCCTTACGAGGTCTAAGGTGGATCATGGCTCACATGTATATGGGTTGGTATCTGATGTCACAGTGAGGAGACTGGATGTGTTGCAGAATAAATGTTGGCAAATGCATCTTGGAGCTTAAGGTGTACACGTGTAACTTGAATGGAAGTATAGGCGAATGCACCTCCCTTCTGTACTCGACAAGACCACCGAATTTTATCATACAGAATTCGAATCTTCAGAAAATCTGGCACTGACCATGTGGCCTGTACCCTCATGCGTCAACAACACCATATCATCTGGGGGAGTTCGTCAGCTTTCACCTCCACTTACTGACTCAGTAGCTTGGTGTGGGGCTCAGTGACTGTGACAAGTGGGTGTTTAAAAATAAAGCACCTTGGGAGTCATGTAACTTCACTGTTGGTGTTACATGATTGCCAGCGGAGTTCCACCACTTGTTCTGTAACATCATTGTGCATCATATGAGGTCCACCAATTGTACACCAATGGCTCCAAGTCGAGTCAATGCATGGGTGCTACTTTGTGGCTGGCAGAATGTGCCCTCAGGTTTTGGTGTCCAACTAATACTTCCGTGTTTACTTCCGAATTTTAAGCTATTGACAAAGCCATAGACTACGCTCTCAACTCAAGGCATGAGTCATTTGTGATATTATCATGTTCTAAGACATTTCTTTAGGCCTTTGCTTCTTGCACTACTGTCTGTAATAAGATCCAGGATGCATCACTAATAAATGCATTCGTCCAACAAGTCATTCACGCTGATCTGGGTGCCTGATCATTGTCATATCTATGACAACGAGCAGGCTGGCTTACATGCAAAGTCAGCTGTAGAACTCGAGGAGACTTGTTGGCTTTCCTAGTGATCTATAGTCGAGTCTCTTTCTCGGAAACAGTCCTATACATCTTCTGTGGCAAGGTCAGTAGATTAGACTGAATATTCCAACCAGCAAGCCCCTCCATGTTTAGTGGGATAATGAAAATCTTTGCAGTCTCCTGGAAGAAAAAATATTGGCCCGATTGCGTTTAAACTGCACACGTCTCACCAACATGTCGCCATTTAATGAAAAACTATTCTCTCCACACTGTGACATCTGTGGTGCTGTGTTATATATCGGTCATATCATCCTGCACTGTCGGCAGTTTATTCGTGAATGTGCTTCATTTATAATTTACTATGACACAGCAGACAATCCATTCACCATTTCAACCATCTTGGGTGATAGGGATCTTGTTATAACTGATAAATTGGTGGCTTTCTTGAGGGAGACTGGATTCATCAGAGTGATGTGACCTTTTTTAGTGTTTGGTTACGGTTTGTTATATATATATATATATATATATATATATATATATATATATATATATATATATATATATATATATATATATATATATAGAGAGAGAGAGAGAGAGAGAGAGAGAGAGAGAGAGAGATCATCATCATCATCATCATCATCATCATCATCATCATCAGCCATAACTAGTCCACTGCTGAACAAAGGCCTCCCCCAACCTTTTCCACGAATTCCTTGACTGAGCCAATCTTTGCCACGTTTTCCCTGTAAATTTCTCTATCTCATCTCTCCATCTCCTGACTGGCCTTTTTCTGCTACACTTACAATCTCTTGGTATCCAGTTTGTCAGCCTCTTGCTCCATCGGTTATCCCTTATTCTTGCTATATGGCCTGCCCACCTCCATTTCTGTTTTTTTATAACTTATATAATATCTTTGACTTTAGTCTGCTTTCTCACCCAAGTTGATCTTTTCCTGTTTCTTAAAAATATTCCCAACATTGACCTTTCCAATGCTCTCTGAGAACGGATTAACCCATTGGATCCCAGAGTTGCTGGAAGAGGCATTGTTCTGGGAGGGTACTAAGCGTATCGCCCTCTGCCTATCGGCTCATAGTCGCGAAGCTCAGTGGTCCCTACCCGGGTGTTCCCCACTGTATTTAGTTGTGAAAATTCCCAGTTCTGTCCAGTACTGTGGACACTGGGCTCCAATGGGTTAATTTATTTTCCATCGATTTTGTCAGTTTCCAGGTCTCACAACCATACGTCATAACTGGAATTATACATTCGTTATATACTTTTCATTTCATACAAACTGGCAAGCTACTTTTCATAATGTCTCTATGTTTACCGAAAGCTTTCCATCCAATTGTAATGCGTCTTTTTATTTCGCTATAATGATCGTTTGTTAATTTTAGTATTTGTCCCAAGTAGTTGTACTCCTCAACTTCTTCAAGAATTTCATCGCTTATTCTTATGACGCTCTTTGGTGTTTGTGGATTAAACATTACTTTAGTTTTACTCAGGTTCATCTTCAGTCCTACTTTCAGACTTTCTCTGTTCAGGTCATTTAACATTTCTTGCAATGCCTCCGCTGTTTCTGAGATTAGGACAATGTCATCTGCAAATCTTAAATGGTTTAGCTTTTCTCCATCTATGTTCACTCCTTTATTTTCCCAGTCTAACTTTCTGAAAAAACTTTCTAGGCATGCTGTAAATAATTTTGGTGAAATTGTATCTCCCTGACGCACGCCCTTCTCAATCTTAATTTTTTCCGAGTCCTTATATAATTTAACTGTTGCAGTTCCCTCTTTATATATGTTTTCGAGCAGTTTTACAATGTTCTCATTCACTCCTTGTTCTCGTAGTGAATTTATAATCGCTATCTGCCCCACTGAATCAAAAGCCTTTTCGGAATCAGCAAAACCTAAGCACAGTGGTTTATTATATTCTGTAGTTTTCTCAATTAGCTGATTCACTGTATGTAGATGATCGATGGTTGAATACCCGCTTCGGAATCCTGCCTGTTTACGAGGTTGGTTTTCCTCCAAAACTGTTGTTATTCTGTTCGTAAGGACTTTAGTGAAGAGTTTGTAAATGACTGATAATAATCTAATGGGTCGATAGTTACTAAGATCTTTTGAGTCACCTTTTTTGTAGAGTAAAATAACTATTGCATTACACCATGTTTTGGGAATTTTCTTCTGTTTGATACAGTGGGTAAATATGTGAACAAACCTGTTTTGTACTTCTACTCCTGCATCCAGCAGTAAATCTGTTACTATTCAATCTTCTCCCGGAGCCTTCCCTCTTTTCATATTTTTAAGAGAAATATTTACTTCGTCTGGTGTTACCTCAGGTATTTCATTTTTGTAACTGAAAAGTTAGCTGTTGGTACTACTGTCTTTGATGCATAGAGTTCTTTGTAAAATTCTTCAACCTTTTCACGATCTTATCTCGGCATTTAATGATTTCACTGTTTTCTTCTTTCAGTTATGTCATTTGTTGCTTTCCTCGCGCCATTTTACTTCGGGCCTGTTTCAGACTTTTTCCATTTTTGATGGTTTCTTTGATCTGATCCATGTTTCTCTTTCTTTTTTCTTCTCTTTGTCTTTTGCTGATAAACTTAATTAATTCCGTTCGTTCTATTTCGTCTTTCTTTGTTTTTACTTCCCTTTCTCTTCGCTTTTTCATAACCTTGAGTGTCTTTTCTGAATATTTCTTGGCTTAGGTTGTATTAGGTTTTCCTACTACCTCCGCTGATGCTCTTAGCACTTTTGTTAGTCTTTCATTCAGCTCATCAATGTCACACTCAGGATTACTTAGAGCATGAAATTTGTTCCTTATTTCCAACTAAAAGGCTGCTTTGTTTTCGTTTATTAATATTGGGCATATCTTTATCTATTACCCCTGGGGGTAGTTTTTTTTTTTTTTCAAGAATACTCCCCCAGTATCCCTGCTTGTCGTAAAAGGCGACTAAAAGGGTTGGCGGAGGGTTAGTGCCCCTCCCCGGAAAACAACTACCTAAAAAAAACAAAAAAACAATAAGCCTCGTTCAAGGACTGACCAAACGATGACGACCAAGGACCGGACAAAGGACATGGTTATTGGAACCTGGAATGTAAGGGGAGCGAATGATGAGGTGAAAGAGAGTGAGATTGTCGAGATGCTTGAGGGTGCGAAAGTGGATGTATGTGGAATAATTGAAACAAAATGGAGAGGAGAAAATGTGAGAGAATGGGAGTATGGATGGGGTATATGTGCAGGAGTAGGTGAGAATGAGAGGGCAAAGGAAGGAGTATGTATAATTGTGAGTAAAAGATGGAAGAGGAGCATAAGACAGTATGGATCAGTTGGGTCAAGGATTGTGTGGGTAAAATTGAGAGCTGGAATACAAATGTGGGCGATTGTGTGTGTGTATGCGCCAACGCAAGATCGTGCTAGAAGAGTGAGAGGAGAGTTCTGGACAAATGTAGAAGTGTGCATGGATAAGTTTGGAAGGAATGAGAGAGTGTTTTTGATTGGCGATATGAATGGTAAAGTTGGGAATGTGAAGGTGGATGGAATAGTTGGTGAGTGGGGTGTGCCTGCTGAGATAGATGAGAATGGGAGTGCATTAGTGGACATTTGTGCTGGGAGGGGGTTGGTGATAACCAATACCCTCTTCAGGCATAAAATGATCCACAGGTATACATGGCGAGTGATGAAAAGGGTGGGTGGTGAACTGAATGAAAGGAAGGCAATGATTGATTATGTGTGTGTGGATGAAAGGATGCGAAGATGTGTAATGGATGCAAGAGTTTATAGAGGTTGGGAGAGTGGACTTTCTGACCACTACTTGGTGGTGGCCAGAATTAGAATTCAAGTAAGATGGAGGAACAGAAGAAGGGAAAGACGAGAGGAAGGAGTAGTCGCAAGGAGAGTGGAAAGGTTACAAGAGGATGAGAAAATGGCAGAGTATAAGAGAGAAGTGGAGGAACGATTGGGCAAATATGAAATGGAGCAGATGGGAGACGTGGAAGGTGTGTGTAGGATATTTACAGAAGAAATATGTGCAGCATGTGATGTGGTGTGTGGAAGGAAGAGAAGACGGAGGGGGGTGCAAGGAACAGCGTGGTGGACTGAAGAGGTGAAACAGGCTGTGGCACAAAAGAAGAAAGCATACAATGAATGGATGAGAAATAGGGGCGTGGAAGAAGTTGAGAGGCGGAAGAGAGAGTTATATGTAGAAAGAAAGAGAGAGGTGAAAAGATTAGTAAGAGAGAGTAAGAAGAGAGTGGATGAGGAATTTGGAAGGAATTTGAGTGTAAAGTGGAGGGACTGTAAGAAAATGTTCTGGAAAGAGGTGAAAAGAGTAAGACAGGGTGGATGTGAAGTTAGCAGGGGAGTGAAAGATAAAAATGGTAGATTACTAGCTGAGAAGGGAGAAAAAGTGAGCAGATGGAGAGAACACTTTAAGGATTTGTTGAACGTAGAGGATGGAAGTAATGCGAGTATAAGTGGCTGGGGAATGGCTGGGAGAAGGAGGGAGGTGAGAAGACAGGAAGAAATCAGTAGGATAGAAGTTGTGGAAGCAATGAAGAAAGTTAAATCGGGGAAAGCCCCAGGAATTGATGGAGTGTGTGGTGAAATGCTGAAGCATGGGAGAGAGATAGTAGTAGAATGGATGTGGAAGATGTGCAGATTGGCCTAGGAGGAAGGTAGACTCCCGGAGGATTGGAAGTCAGGTATAATTATTCCCTTGTACAAAGGAAAAGGGGAAAATGAAGTGTGTCGTAATCATAGGGGCATTTGTCTTCTTAGTATAATAGGAAAAGTGTATGGTAGGATACTTATTGACAGAGTTAGAGAAAGAACAGAGAAATTAGTTGGAGATGAACAGGGAGGCTTTAGGAAGGGAAGAGGTTGTGTAGATCAGATATTCATTCTTACATCTTTAGTGGAAAAGTTTCTAGAGAAGGAAAAGAAGTTGTATGCGGCTTTCATGGATTTGGAGAAAGCATATGACAGGGTGGATAGACAAGGATTGTGGAAAGTGTTAAGAATATATGGAGTAGATGGGAAGTTGTTGAATGCTGTGAACAGTATGTACGATGGTGCGAAGGCTGCAGTGCGTGTGGATGGTGAACTAAGTGAATTTTTCTCTTTGAAAGTTTGGTTGAAACAGGGATGTGTCATGTATCCATGGTGGTTCAATCTGTACATGGATGGGGTAATAAAAGAGGTACAAGGTAGGGTAGTGGATGTTGGAGTGGCCCTGGTGAGAGAGGATAGTGTTTGGAAACTCCCTGTACTATTGTCTACAGATGATACTGTGTTGTTGAGTGAAGACGAAGGGGAGCTGCAAGGCTTGGTGGATGAGTTTGTGAGAGTGTGTAAGAAATGGAATCTAAAGGTGAATGTAGGGAAGAGTAAAGTGATGGTCTTTGAGAGAGGTGAAGTCAGTGAATGTACAGCGAGGTTGGATGGTGAGGAATTGGAAAATGTGAGTACGTTTAAGTAGTTGGGTAGTGTGATGAGTAAGGATGGAGGTTTGGAGGGTGAAGTGCTTGAAAGGGTACAGCAGGGAGGAAAGGTTGCTGGTTCTTTGAAAGCAGTGATAAGAAACAGGGAATTGAGCATGGAAGTGAAAAAGTTACAACATGACAGTATTGTGCTACCAACTCTAACGTACGGATGTGAAGCTTGGACGTTGCTGGAAAGACACAAGTCAAGAGTGAGAGCAGTGGAAATGAGTTACTTAAGAGGAGCCTGTGGAGTCACATGGAGAGACAGGCTGAAGAATGATGATATAAAGGAGCGTTGTGGTGTGGATGTGGATGTGATAGGAAGCATTATGAGGAACACACTGAGGTGGTTTGGCCACGTGGAGAGGATGGAGGGTGAAAGACTGACGAAGAGAGTGTATGTGAGTGAGGTGGAGGGGGGAAGAGGGAAGGGGAGGCCGAGGATGAGATGGAGGGATGGGGTGGAGACGTATATGAGAGAGGGGCGTGTGAGTTGGGAGCAGGACAGTGAAATGGCGGGGGAAAGGGCGACTTGGAGGCGATTTGTTTGTGGCCACCCCAAACGGGATTGAGGCGTCTGGCAATAGATAGATAGATAGATATCTTTTTATCTTTAATCATCTTCTTTCTTTCACTTCTGAAACTGAATCTGGCTGTGCAACCCACCATTCTATGATCACTACCTATATATACTTTGTTCATAATTGTGCCATTTGTGATCCTGTTATTCTTATCTGCTATAATGAAGTCGATTTCATTCTTTATTTCTCCATTTGGGCTTCTCCAGGTCCACTTTCTCCCTGTTCTTTTGTGAAAGAATGTGTTCATTATTCTCATGTTAAACATTTCAGCAAAATTTATGGGCATTTCTCCTCTTTCATTCCTTTCTCCCACTCCAAATTTTCCCATACACATGGTTCTCCATTTTTCGACTTCCCAACTTTTGCATTGAAGTCTCCCATGAGTATAGTATATGTTGTCTTTTCTTCTTCCATAATCTGGGTGATGTAAATGTTTCTATTTCTTTATCTCATTGTTGAGAAGTTGGTGCATATATTTATATATATATATATATATATATATATATATATATATATATATATATATACACAGTATATATATATATGGAGCCTATGTGGTACAGTGGTAGAGTGTGTTTCACACGCTGGTGGACGCGGGTTCACCTCCCGCCAAAGTTGTAAAAACTTTGGGAAGCGTTCACCAGGCCACTAACGGCTTTGGTGGACATAAGGGATGCTGTGGTTGAACCAGTGTCGCATGCTTTCACACAGTCGGCTTAAGGCGGGCCGATTACACTTGGTTCATAGACTACACACACATCCAAAGCCACTACAACACTACAGTCACACTCACAAGCTCTTCTCACCCTACATACAGTCTCTACCAGACAGCCTAAGCCACTGGGTAGAGATACCTTGGCGTATCGTCCCTGCTTTGGTAGGGATAGGCCGATCCTGCAGTGGATCTCAACGGGTAATGATGATGATATATATATATATATATATATATATATATATATATATATATATATATATATATATATATATATATATATATATATATATATATATATATATATATATATATATATATATATATATATATATATATATATATATATATATATATATATATATATCCACGCCCCACGCTGCCACAGGCTCCAATAGCAGTAGTTCAGTATAGGAAGGATGTCTCCCAGTTAATCGTTCTTCGTAGGGTCTGTCTTTCAATGTACAGATCAGTTCTGGGGTCGTAATAACAAAAGCTTCTCGCGTTCGTTGTCTTTATTTACCAAGTAAGTGAACTGTATGCTTGCCAACTACATTCACTGATTTCACAAGTACGGGAGTTACACTAACTTGTAAAAGGTCACTAGTAAAACTGAACTGACTGATACTCCTCTATTCTCTCTCCCATCCTTTTACCTCCTTGCTCGAAACTTGAATATTCTGGGACATTCTTCTTGCAAGAACAGTTTTCTATGACGGAGATCTCCAACATATTCCACAGGTTTCTTACATTACATAGCACTCTATATGCTTTGTCATACAAAATGAAATCAAATTACATAATTTCAGAAACAATCACCTAAATAAAGTGTTAAAGAAAATGAGAATAAAAATTGGTGCATCATCATCATCATCATCATCATCATCATCACCATCGTCATCATCATCATCATCATCATCATCTGGACCGCCTTTCCCACCCAAGGGCAGGGTGAGGAGTAGCAATGTCCAAACAGCACAAATTTGCCCAGTTCAAATAGGACACACTTCCATTCACTCATCATTCAAGTCCCCGGAATCTTGGCTCTACCGGATGCGCCAAAAACATTCACCAATTTCTGCAACTTCACACAAACGTATCCGATTGAGTCAATCCGGACGCTGCCATGCTCACAAGGGGTGCCAAAATCCCTGATCATGCACTTCTCCTCACAATATTCATCCAGCCAGCTCGATCTCTTGTCAGTTCCCTAGCCTCACCGGCTTCCAAACCTCTCTTCCTGAAACACTCATCCACCATATCTCTCCACCTTCTCCTTGGCCTACCTCGCCTCCTCCCTCCTTCAAATTCGCTCAGGTATACTTTTTTCACCACTCAATTGTTATCCATTCATTCCACATGACCATACCATCTCAGGACACTCTTTTCGATTCTGGTGTCCACCGACTTCCTCACTCCACACCTTGGTGCATAACTTTACAAAATACCACCCCTCATATCAGCAGATTATCTGGCAACTCTGACAAGTAACTGAAAAGGCGCAAAACATCAGGAGTTTTCCACTAGCACTCCTTCTTCCCAACACAACCTTATCCCCAATCAACCTGTTGTCCTGAGAAAACAACACAGTATTTACAAACATATTCCTTAATCCAAACTAAACACTTAAATATACACAAGATAGTCCTTCAACTTATCAGCTTTTCTCCTACGCCATTTCTGACGACTCGCTGCTCCTCCACATATTACACTCCTCCTGGAATGACATGGTCCTCTTCATGATTCACTTCTTCCAAAGGGAAAATGTCGCCAGCCTCTTTTTCCTTAAACTCCTTGGTCCTCTTCGATATCATCAGCAACAGGTGTCCATGATTCCTCGGGGATGTCCCAGCTGTACTGTCGTGGCCCATGGTACTGCCACAAACGATTTACATGTATCACCTTTGGGAGAGACTTTCTGCCTCCCCGAATCTGGTACATTACATCTGACTGGCGGCCCATCACAGTGTAGGGCCCATCTAATGGTTCTACAGATTCAGTGACTGTCCTTGTTCCCCTGAGGATTGCTTAACCAAAAATTGAAGCTCACCTCAGATGCCTTGGCATCATACTTGCGCTTCATCACATCACCTGAAAACTTCAGAGCACCTCGAATTTGGTGATGTAGACCCACCTCAGCCAGTCTTTCCTGAAGATGCTTCACATGGCTGGATGTGTCTGTTGGTAGCTCTTCACCAGGTGGCCTTTCCATTAACAGGTCAACTCGCAATCATAACTCGTGGCCCAGCATCAGTTTTGCAGAGGGTGTCATAAAAAAAGACTTTGTAGTTACTTGTAGAGAAGTTATATATATTAGACTTGTGGACGAGCAGTTGTTATACTTGAGTTTTTGTAAGTAGATAATCTTGGTTCCCTTTTTGTCATGCACTGACAGGAGAGGTAAAGATGAATATGGGACTATTTTTATTTGTCTTGGAAATATTAACAAAGTCTCTCACACACGATTGAAGTTAAGTAGAGTCCCGCCTGCTACCTCTCTGTCTCGCTCTCTCTCTCTCTCTCTTCCAAGTTGCTAAGCCCTTCTCCCTACTACCTGCCTGTTCTATGGCTAGCTTCCTTCTGATCTCTCTTTCCTAAATTCTGGTGTAGCAGGAGTTGTGTCACGTGTGTCCACTGTGGTTGGAAAGTTCTAGAAGCCTGTGTGTGAGTATATGTGTATGTGTGTGTGTGGTCACGAGGCGCTGTCGTGTGCCTATAAAGCATTCCTTGAGTTAAGAGTGTGTAAGGATGTTTAGCATTGCTCGATTCTTGCAGACACAGTACCTTCTCATCATCTGACTTCCTGCTTCTATCTGTCTCTCTATCTATGTATTTATCTATCTATCTATTATGATTTGTAATTATAATATGGAGTCCTAACATATGCTCGGTACGCGCCACTGGAGGTCCTCCAACAGCAATTATCATTGACATATGCTAATCTATTAGTACATAATATTGATTATAATATTGTATACATATAATATTTATAGTAAATTGCCTTGATCTAGTAATATTACATTTTAAACAAGTTGTATACATATTTGAATAAATGCAATGGTAATACTGCTAGGTTATACATTACATATTGAGTTATCCCTTTAGTAATGTCTAATATTCACCTAACTTGTAAGATGATTCTGGTAAAACAGAATTGTGGTATAATGGTATGACTTTACATAATATTGTAGTAATATTGTGGTAATACATAATTGTAATATTTTATGAATCGTTACATAATATTGTGGTAATGCATAATTGTGTTGGCCTTATAATTGTAGTTACATTTTGTTAATGCAACTGTTACATAAGTGTCTTGGCCTTATAATTGTAGTTAAAGTTACATAAAAGTTACATCTTGTTAATGCAACTGTTACATAATTGGCAAAGTGTAACATAATGCAATCGTTTGTCGTTACATAATTGTTACATATCGTTTGTAGTTACATAATTGTAGTTAAAGTTACATAAAAGTTACATCTTGTTAATGCAACTGTTATATAAATGGTACATATTGTTTGTAGTTACATAATTGTAGCAAGTGTAACATAATGCAATCGTTTGTCGTTACATAATTGTTACATATCGTTTGTAGTTACATAATTGTAGCAAGTGTAACATAATGCAATCGTTTGTCGTTACATAATTGTTACATATCGTTTGTAGTTACATAATTGTAGCAAGTGTAACATAATGCAATCGTTTGTCGTTACATAATTGTTACATATCGTTTGTAGTTACATAATTGTAGCAAGTGTAACATAATGCAATCGTTTGTCGTTACATAATTGTAATAATTGCAGTCCTGACATATGAAACCGGTCATGCTGCGGTCGATGATAGTGATGATGTGCCATGTCACTTGCTTGTGGAGACAACAATTTGCTTTTTTGTTTGTAGTTTATGTGGTATTTTGGCATATGTAGTAACATTTACACTTATTTTCATTTGTTTGTTATGTGATCTTACTCTATTTCTCTCTTTTTTCTTTCTTCACATAATTTGTATGTATTGATTTTCTATAGTTTGTTTTTCTTCGCTTGTGTACGCTTTTTCTATGTTGTTCATGGTTGCATAATTACTGGTTAATTTCCTTGGGATACTTTTTTAAAGTTTAGTTTATATTGCACAGGTATTACTGAAAATGATATTATATAGTCCCATATTTTGTTGTTATATATATATATATATATATATATATATATATATACAGTATTAACTATATACACTGACTTGTTGTTCACTTGTACCTAACGTGGGCAATATATGTGTGTCAGCACTGTGTGGAAATCATTGTCTTCACGATTGTGTTGAAGATGTTCACTCTTGCTAACGTTATTTGTGTTGGCCATTTTTTTTTTTCTCTAGTTTACCTTGTAACTTAATTTATATGTTTCCACTAGGTAGCTTTAATTAATAAATGTTTAATACAGTTCTTTTAATCGCTCACTGAGGAACTATGATGGTATATTTTCTTTATCACTTTGTAGATATTATAATGAATAGCTGTATGTATGAAACACGTATTTTATGTAGGTCTAAATGGTAACACTCGTTGGTAGTAAATAAATGTTATAATAAATGAATGAATATATACAGTGTAGAATATTTATTGTTGGTGATTATTTAGTGTTTGAGTTATGCAGATAACTGAAGTAAGTATGTGTATTTAAGCTGTAACTATACAGCACGTTTTATATGTTTGTGCAGAAGCTTATTGTTTATTACTGTATATTGTATAAATGAAGTAACTATGTAACTCACTCATTTTTACCGTGGTGGGAATGGTGTTAGTGATGGTGCAGGTGGTGAGTTGACTGACGTGGCGTCTATTCAGCAAGCACGCATGATGACGTCGACTGCCCACACTGGTAGCTGTGGTGAGTAAATGAGTAGCGATGAGTAACTTGAGTGAAGACGAGTGAGTAAGATGAGTTGTGAATATGGACTTGGTATTTGCTTCGTCGTCTTGACCTCTTCACTCCTGCGTCAGCGATGGAGGTTGGGTGGATGTAGCAGAGAGAGGAGGGTGAGGTCTGATGGTTGTGAGTTATGAGTCGTGTCTCACTCTTTGTTTGTTTGTTTTGTATTTTCTTACTTGATGTATTCGTGGTCCTTTTATCTTGTGATTTACTCGTTGTAGGATGAAGACTGCCGCTACTTGTAGGTGCATGTAGAAGATTATACAGACGACTCGTAGAGTTGTTACTTTGTAGTTGATTGTAGATGGTTGTAGTTCGTTGGTTCGTCGTAGAAATTTCAAGATTGTTTGTATCAGTACTTTGTTAAACTACTTGCAAGGCGTCCTGTGATCTCTTCACCTCTACATCAGCGTGATGATCGGGGAGACGGAGGGGGCTGGTTGGAGAGAATACTATCAGGAGCTATTTGTGAGTTGTTGGTTGTGAGAGGTATTCTTGTTTTCAATCTTGATATTTTGTAGGAATTCACTGTTGATTCGTAGACGAGGTTCGTATACGTTCGCTGCTACCAAATGTCATAAAAAAAGACTTTGTAGTTACTTGTAGAGAAGTTATATATATCAGACTTGTGGACGAGCAGTTGTTATACTTGAGTTTTTGTAAGTAGATAATCTTGGTTCCCTTTTTGTCATGCACTGACAGGAGAGGTAAAGATGAATATGGGACTATTTTTATTTGTCTTGGAAATATTAACAAAGTCTCTCACACACGAGTGAAGTTAAGTAGAGTCCCGCCTGCTACCTCTCTGTCTCGCTCTCTCTCTCTCTCCCTCTTCCAAGTTGCTAAGCCCTTCTCCCTACTACCTGCCTGTTCTATGGCTAGCTTCCTTCTGAGCTCCCTCCTAAATTCTGGTGTAGCAGGGGTTGTGTCACGTGTGTCCACTGTGGTTGGAAAGTTCTAGAAGCCTGTGTGTGAGTATATGTGTATGTGTGTGTATGGTCACGAGGCGCTGTCGTGTGCCTATAAAGCATTCCTTGAGTTAAGAGTGTGTAAGGATGTTTAGCATTGCTCGATTCTTGCAGACACAGTACCTTCTCATCATCTGACTTCCTGCTTCTATCTGTCTCTCTATCTATGTATTTATCTATCTATCTATTATGATTTGTAATTATAATATGGAGTCCTAACAAGGGTAGCCGGTCGACTTGTGGGATGCAGACCGATATGCCATCAGCAGCGCAGGTAATTTCTGGTGCCATTCAATCAGTCCCTCTGCACAATACTTGGCCAGTCCTTGTCCCACAGTCCAGCTGAATTTCTCGACCAACCCAACTGACTGTGGCCTTAGTGGGGTCGTCCTAGTCTTCTCGATCCCCAGTAACTTCTAGGACTCAAGGAGCACAACAAACTTAATGTTTCTACCCTGGTCTGAATGTAGCTCTTGCGGCATTCCAAAACCACTGAAGAACTGGTCAACCAACCCCAGAGCAACAGTTGTGGCTTCCTGGTCGGGGATGGAATAGGTTTCTGGTCACTTTGTGAGTAGACTGTGGCAACACGTATATACCGGTTTCCTCTTTCAGTGGGTGGCAGATGTCCAGCTATGTCTACTGCGACTCTTTCACTTGGTGCACCTACTTGGTACAGCTGAAGATGGGCACAACCATGTTTCTTGGGTTCCTCCTTGACACAACATACATCACAGGCCTGACACCACTCTTAAGCATCATGACACATACCAGTCCAGTAGAATCTCTGTCTCAGCTGACTTAAAGTTTTCGTCACTGCCGGATTCCCACTACTGATCTGGTAATGAGACTCTCCTAAAACCCAGACCTCATTTTCCTAGGAACCACCAGCTGCCAATTCTTGCTTAGGCCATCAGGTGTCTCTCACTGATCCTCCAGTAGTCTGTTGTTCAAATGAATGTCCACTGACTCCAGTAGCTCTAAGTCACAGGGCTGAGCCCAGAAACCTCTTCCTATGATGGCCACTCTGTACTCTGCTCCAGCCACTCTAGCACTGGCTGTAAATCTGTATCCTCCATCTGGATCCTCTAGGTTTTCTTCAGTTGACACTGGCCATCACTGCAGTACAGCTGCATTTCTTGCTAGGGTCTTCTTTCCTACTACACTGCTTGCAAATTGGGTCACAAGTCCGGCGACTCAGGATGTCAGTATTGACATGTACCCACCCAGGACAGTGCTGCTTCTCATAATTGTGCTGGTTCAGCGTCCAGAGCCAGCATGCCAATTGTCCTTCTGGACTCTTTAATGTCTCCAGCCACTAGAGTGCTGCATGGTCCGTCCTGATGATGAAGTAGGATTCGTACCAGTAGGGATGGTAGAAGTTAAGGATCTTGAACATTGCCAAGAGCTCCTTACAGGTGAAACAATACTTCCGCTCCTGTGGGCTGAGCTTCTTGCTGTAATACGCTACCACATATGCTTTGTCAAACTTCTGCAGGAGGACTCCACCAATGCCAAGGTCATTAGCGTCACAGTCCAGGAAGAATGTTTTACTCTGATCTGGGCACTGCAACATTGGAGAGGTTGCCAACGTATGCTTGAGTTCATTGAAGGCCTTCTGAGTTGCAGCATTCCACATAAAATTCTCTTTCCTAACAACTTGTGCAAAGTCCTTGACAAAATGCAGGTAGTAGATAGAGTCACTCATAAAAGAAAGTATTCCCTTTTTAAGAGAGGCCTTGTAACTTGCAGCATTCAGGTCTGGTAACACTGCACCTGACGTCAGGGATGAGGGTGAGGAATGGGGTCTGTGGGGTGAGTTGATCTGCGTGAAACACTGCTTAACGTCATATTTCGAATCAATCACAACAATTCTCTTGAAATATGTAATGTACAGTCGTCAGCACAAATTCGCTGCAAGCCTGCTCGTGTGATATGGGTCGTTTTGTCTGGCAACGGTGTATGGGAACTAGTTGCCACACAGGCTTTTATACGCTTTAAAGACGTGTTTGTAAGAATTAGTACTATAAATCACCCAGAATACAATATTCTTTATACCTGATTAGCGTAAAAATGTGCAAAAGACGACAGATGAATGTTGTCGAATGGTGAAACTCCTGTTCTTTCCCTCGTATCCATCCCTTGTCCCTCCCCTCCTCCTTCCCTCTCCCGCTATCCTTCATCTCCACTCCTCTCTCTCTCCGCCCTGCCTACCTTATATGACCCACAACGCTAATCTACGTAATAAACCGCACTCTTCTCTATTTCTTGTTTATTCCTGGAACCTTTTTGCTCCTCAACATTCGAGAGTTTCATGCCATGCAACAGTCTCTTTCTCCCACTCGGTACACCAAACATGATGCAGCAGTTCGCAACTTCTTGATTCAGTGAACAGTATGAGGAGAATGGGAACATTTTCCTAGGGAAGAGAGAAGGCGAGAAGTTGGAGGAGTGGACACAAATGTTTGTTTAATTTCGCCTACTGATATAATAGGCACAGACTTCCAGGCTCACTCAAACAAATACTAGCAAGGAATACATCACAAGAACGAGACCTCAATGTTTCTGTATCTCCCGGCTGTTGGTAGTGACAAAGGGTGGAGAACAGAAAGACAACTGGAGAGGAAAGGGAAGGAGACAAGGAGGGTAAGAATGGGACTAGAACAGGAAGGAATTTTGATAATAAACCTTGGATATAGTTGGTAGTACTGCAAGCAACTGGGAATATGGCAGACTGGGTTTAGAAAACAGTCAAGAGAGAATTGCGATGCGCCAATCAGGTTAGTGCCGTGGATAAATGAATGAAGGTGGAGAGAGTGGGGAGAGGAGACAGTGGAGAGGCATGAAAGTGAGTGAGGGAGAGGAGGCAGAGGGAGGGGTGGGGGGGGAACATCAGGAGTAAGGGGGAGAGAGGGGAAGGGAGCTTAGACACGGTTATAATGAAGAATACCAGAGTATTACGCTCATACGTCGTTCCATAACACTGTCAGCTCTTGCAGTTTTTTACACTAATCAATTACGGTATACAGAAAATTGTACTCTAGGCAGTCTCTAGTACCATTTTTGAAAAACCCGTGGTTAAAGTGTATAAAAGTGTATGTGGCAACTCGTCCCTTTACACTGTTGCCAGACAAAAGGACTCGCATCACACTAGTAGACTTGCAGCGAATTTATGCTGACGACTGTACTTGCATAGTCATACACCAACAACATAACTCTCCAGCCACCAAACGTTCCCATTTCCACAATATTTATGTGCTGAATGTTCTACACCTTCAAGGTTTATATAATTTCTATCTCTCTCTGTCTCTAAACCTTTGAGGCAATGATCCACACTCCTAGCCAAGGCACTCATGAACATAATTTCTCTCACAAATGTCACTCACGAACATAATATTTTTCTCTTTGTCTTTGATCCTTTCAGGCGATGAACCACATTCCTGTCAATGCACTCACGAATATACAGGCATGAGATGTATTGTGTTCTGCAATCATCCCCACTTCAGTCGGGAAAGGCCGGTCCTACAGTATATATATATATATATATATATATATATATATATATATATATATATATATATATATATATATATATATATATATATATATATATATATATATATATATATATATATATATATATATATATATATATATATATATATATATATAAGATATACCGTTCGCTTTGGACAGACACACTTTGGACGCGTGTGTACTTTTTTTTTTTTTTTTTAACACTCGTGGCCGTGAATCGAACCCGAGACTTCTAGATGAAAGTCAGGTACTTTTATCACTACACCATGGCGTGATAAATGCGATGCCACATCAATTCTACGACGAACCAGGTAAATCCTTTATGAGAGGATATATTTCAGTCACAAACTTCAGGATTATTATTTAACCCCACGGAACTCGGCAAGTGACAGAGCAGTTTTAATCTATGCCACGCTGAACACAAACGTCTTTATGCATTGGAGAGACACACATTACACGAGAGTGTGCAAATGTTTTTTACGTTCCTTGCCGGGAATCGAACCCGAGACTTCTAGATGAAAGGCAGGCCAAACAATATCCTCTAAGAAAACGGACTGGATATCTATTGCTAACCATTATGAGATAGCTACCAAGTCGGAAGTGATGAGGATAATATTGAATTTTTTAGTTATTAATGATCATTTACCTGTTGAGGCATACAAACTGTGTGATGGAAACATGTCTGAAATGCTTATGCGTAAAAGACTAGATCTTGAAGTTAAGGATAGCTTAAGTTAGAAAAGGAGAGACTTCTTAAGTTAGAAAAGGAGGAGACTCAAAACAAACGAATGGAAGCGGAAAAGCAAACGCAGTTTGAGCAAAAGGTGTTGCAGTTATTGGTGCAGTCAAAGGAAGCAGAGACACCTGATGTGCCGCCTTGTTTTGATGTAACTGAGCATTCAAGGCTTGCCCTTCGCTTTGATGAAGATAATCCAGATGCGTTCTATTTACAGTTTGAAAAGCTGGTAGAAAACCTGAAGAGGCCTAATAAGTACTGGAGCTTTTGGTTCAAACTGTATTAGTAGGAAGGGCTAGACAGGTTTTTGTTGCTTTAAAAAAGTCTGAAGCCTGTGAATATGCATTTCTTAAAGATTCCATTCTGATAGCCTATGACGTGGTTCCTGAAAAATATAGACTAAAATTTTGCAATTTTAAGAAGTCAGATACTCAAACCTATTTGGAATTTGCTAATGCGACAGACAGGCTGTTCCAACGTTGACTTAGAGCCAGTAATGCAGAGACCTTTGAGGACCTCAAGTCTTTGATGTTGTTAGAGGACTTTAAAGATTCTATACCTAGTGCCATTGGACTGTATCTGGAAGAACGAGAGATAAATTCCCTGTCTAGAGCTGCCACTTTAGCCAATAACTTTTCCTTAACTCATTATGCTGTGTCCCAGAATCACCAGTTCATAGGAAAAGGGTAGCAGGAGTCTTTAAATACATATGTAAGCTCTGGTGATCGGAATGGTGGGTTGATGAATGGAATGTCTGAAGTTGGATGTCTCAAGTCTACTGTTAATGGCTCTAAAATTGGATTGCAATGAAACCAGTACCAATGATAAAGTATCCACTTGTTATTACTGTAAACAAGCTGGTCATATACTGGCAAATTGCCTCAAATTAGCAAAAAAGAATGTCGCAAAAGGACCCACTTTGCCTGTCAACGTTATACATCACTCAGATTCTGTGACTGGGTTCATGGAAAGTCTGTGTTTGAGCCATTTATATTTCCTGGAGTTGTGTCCAGTGATGAGACCTCCACACTGCATCACCCTGTCCAGATTTTGCGCGATACTGGTGCTTCTCACAGTGTAATTGCTAAATGATGTGTTCCTAATATTCAAGAGTATTATACAGGCAAGTTTGTGATCTTACAGGGAGTGGGAGGGGGGGTTGTCACTGTTCCTTTGGTTACTTTGTTTTTGCGCTCATACTTTGCTATGAGATGTGTAACAGTTGGGGTCCAAGATCCTTTGCCAGTTGTGAGAGTTGCCCTTCTTTTGGGGAATGATACTGACGGAGGGGTAGTAGTCCCTAACCCTGCAGTTTGTGTCAAGCCAACTAGTTTAAGACCTACTGAGACTTTGGAAAGGGATTATCCACATTCGTTTCTCAGATGTGCTGTAACACGTAACATGTCCAAATCTTCACATAATGATGAATTTGTATGTGATCTAAGTAACTTGTTTAATAATGACTCTGTGGTAGAGGCTGGGGAAAGAAAGTCTATTCGGACCAGACCACCTAATACTGAATTATTAGATAAAATTCCCGTTACTCTTGAAATGGTTGTTGAATAGCAGAAATCAGACCCGAGTTTAAGTGATTGCTTTAGTCAGGAGCTGGATGAATCTATGGATGAGTATCCTTGTTATTACTTAAAGAAAGGTCTTTGGATGAGGAAATTTAGACCTGTGGATGTATCAGCTGATGCAGAGTGGGCCATCAGCCATCAAGTAGTAATACCCACTCCTTACTGACAGCAGATTTTGAGTTTAGCCCATGTCTTTACTGCAGGCCATCTTGGAATCCGCAAAACTCATGACAAACTTCTAAGATATTTTTATTGGCCTAAAATGAGGAGAGATGTTGTAAACTATTGTAGATTATGTCACACTTGCCAGATGACTGGAAAGCCTAATCAGTATATCCCTCCAGCCTCACTGCATCCTATTCCCATTGTGGAGGAACTCTTTTCTCTTATAATTACTGTGTAGGTCCTCTCCCCAAGACTAAATCTGGCAACAAGTACTTGCTAACAATAATGTGTGCAACAACGAGGTACTCTGAGGCCATTCTCTTGAGATGCATTACCTCTCCGAATATTGTAAAGGCTTTGACAAAATTTTTCGCACAGCTTGATGTTCCTGAAAGTGTTCAGTCGAACCAAGGCACAAATTTTACAGCAGAACTTTTCCAACAAGTCATGAAAGAACTGGGAATTCAACAGTATTTAGCAGCAGCCTACCATCCTTAATCACAAGGGGCCCTTGAGTGGTTCCATCAGACGCTCAAGGGGATGATCTGCAAGTACTGTTTTGAGGTGCAAAAGGTCTGGGATGAAGGTATACATCTGTTATTTGCTGTAAGGGAGAGCCTTCATGAGTCTCTCGGGTTTAGCCCTTCTGAGCTTGTGTCTGACCTTGAGGTATGATGGCCTTTAAGACTCTTGAAGGAGAGTTGGGTTTCTGAGAAAAGTTGTATGCCTTACTTCAGTATGGCTGGAAAACTGATGATAGATTAAAACATGCCTGTGACTTGGCTAGAGCCAATTTGGAGGTTTCGCAGGCTGAAATGAAGGTAGTTTATGATAAGAAAGCAAAGATGAGAGAATTCCATGTAGGGGATCTGGTTCTTGTGTTCCTCCCCACTTATGATCACCCCTTAAGGTCAAAATATTTTGGACCATACAAAGTGAAAGAAAAAGTGATGTGAATTACATAACTGAAACCCCAGGCCGCCAGAAACAAGAGCGCCTGGTTCACATTAATAACCTGAAGAAATACTTTCCTAGAAAGGGGGATGAAAGACTGGTGGGTATGTCTGTAACTGTACAATAGGTCCCAGAGGAATGTGAATATAGCATCATGAGTAATCTGCATTCCCCTAAACTTCAGCATCTGTCGACTGACCAGACAAAGAATGTCGAGGACCTGCTGTTTGAGTTCAAGGGTCTGTGTTGAGATGCCCGTCAACCCAGTAAAAGGATCCATCATGATGTAATCCTGATCGATAATGCTCAACCTATCAAACAAGCCCCACTACAAAGTAAGTCCTACCAAGAGACAGTAGATGAAAGAGGATTTCTTATTAGAAAATGGTTAATTGAGGAGAGTGACGGTGACTGGGACTCTCCTTGCTTACTGGTTCCAAAGTCTGATGGGAGATTATATTTATGCACAGACTATAGAAAAGTAAATTCCATATCACGGGCAGATTCATTCCTGCTTCCCCGTTTGGATGATGTTATTGACAGTGTGAAGGCAGCCCAGTTTGTGACAAAGATAGATTTGTTGAAAGGATATTATCAGGTACAAGTAACAGACCAAAAAATATATCTTCGTTTGTTACACCAGATGGCCTTTACCGTTACAGGGTAATGCCATTTGGAATGAAAAATGCTCCTGCAACTTTCCAGCATCTAATGAAATCTATTACATCTGTGCTGGAAGGAATGAGGGCATAGCTTGATGATCAAGTGAATTTTTTTTTTTTTCATGCAAGAAGGCCAAAAGCCTGCAAACCGTTCCTTCCAAGAAAAAAAAAAATACAAAAGAGAGTGAAAAAGGTCCGTTCATTTCGAGATGTCTGGACACACTACGTTTGAAACACTGGAGATCATAGGAAGTAGGAAATAAAGAGAGGAGACAAATCCAGCGTTGACCTGTTGCATAAATGAAGGACTGGGAGTAATGGTTAACTCTTGCATTAGAGAGTTGAACAGAAAAGGGATGAGAGTTTGTTGCTAGACCGGTGCTACGCACCCGTCGTAGAGGTGGAGGGATGCAAGCAGACAGTTCAGAGGGGCAGTGACCATTGAAGTAACGATAGAAAAGAGATAAAGATGCAACGGTGCAGCAAAGAGACAGAGGTTGAAGGGAGTCAGTAAAAAGAGAAGAGTTAATGAGACGAAAAGCCTTTGACTCCACCCTATTGAGAAGAGCTGTATGTGAGGAGCCTCCCCACACATGAGAGTTGGACTCTACACAGGGGCGAATAAAACCCGTGTATAAAGTCAACGACTGTGCAGGGGTAAAGAAGGTACGGAGTCGGCTTAGCACAACCAATCTCTTGGAAGCAGATTTTTCAAGAGATGCAATATGATCTTTCCAAGAAAAATCCCGAGTGAATGAAACCCCAAGCATGTTCAAGGATGATGCAGGACTGAGCTTGGTATTATGAAACATTAGTGGGTACTCCTGTGGAAGATTGTGTCGGGTTGGTCGGTGTAAATACTGTGTTTTTGATGCATTAAAAACAACAATATTTTTACCCTAGTCAGAGATACGAGTCAAGTCAAATGTTAGGTTTGCCATAGCCTCATTCCTTGTTTGTTGAAGTAACTGCTGAGATGGACGTTGTGAGAACCAAATGGAAAGGTGAAGGGTGGAGTCATAAGCATACGAGTGGCCAGGGTTAGATGTACAGCTTAGAAGGTCATTGATGAATAAAAGGAAGAGAGATGGTGATAGTACAGAGCCATGAGGAACACCACTGTTGAAAGATTTAGGAGAGAACGATGGCCATCTACAACAGCTGCTACAGAACGACGAGATTGGAAGGTATAGATGAAGGCACAGATAGAAGGATAGAAACCGTAAGAGGGCAGTTTGGAAGTTAAAGATTTATGCCAGACTCGATCGAAAGCCTTTGAAATGTCAGGTGCGATGGCAAAGCTTTCTCCAAAGTCCCGAGAGGAAGATGACCAGGAGCCTGAAAGGTAGGTGAGAAGGTCACGAGTGGAGCGTCCCTGATGGAACCCATACTGACAATCAGAAAGAAGGTTGTGATAGGAAAGATGTTTTAAAATTTTACTGTTAAGATTAGACTCAAAACCTTTTGAAACACAGGATGTTAAAGCAATTGGACGATAGTTAGAGGGTTGGGAATGGTCACCCTTCTTTGGGACTGGCTGAATGAGAGCAAACTTCCAGCAAGAAGGAAAGGTACAAGTTGACAGACAAAGGCGAAAGAGTTTACCTAGGCAGGGTTTAAGCACAGAAGCACAGTTCTTGAGGACAACAGGAGGGACTCCATCAGGCTCATATGCCTTGTTAGGATTAAGGGTCAGTGATGGCAGAAAATACATTAGCTGAAGAAATTTTAATGTCACGCATGAGGAAGTCAGAGGAGGGGGGGAAGCGATGGAGGAACAGCACCGGAATTATCTAAGGTGGAATTGGAGGAGAAAGTGTGAGCAAAGAGATCTTCTATATCAGTAGAGGAAATAGCTACAGAACCACCAGAGTAGAAAAGAGGAGGGAAGGGTAATGAGGTAAGGTTGTTAGAAAGGTTTTTGGTAAGGTGCCAGAAGGAGCGAAAAGAATTCGAGTGGGAGAGTTGAGAGCATTTAGTACGGATGGAAATATTTTTAGCAGGGCGAAGAATAGACTTAGCACGACTTCAGGAAGAAACATAAACAAGATGTGATTCAGGGATGGGTTGGCTCCTGTACGTTTTATAGGCCCCCTCCTTGTTGTGAACAGCAATAGGACAAGTGTGATTAAACCAAGGCTTTCTTGCATTAGTCAAAGGATATGAGAAGGAAATGTACACTTCCATGCCCGAGAGAATGACGTCTGTAATGCGCAATGCACACTCAGATGGCTGCCGGCCATGAATGCAATGATCATTCCAGGGAAAATCAAAGAAGTACTGCCTGAGAGCCTCCCAATCCACAGTGCCACAGTCAACGTTTTTCTAGGGGGTCCACAGGCCGTACCGGAGCGATAGGACAGGTCAAGGTAATAAGGTTGTGATCGGAGCCCAACAGAGAGGAAAGATGAACAGTGTAAGCAGAAGGATTAGTTGTAAAGAAAAGGTCAGGTATATTGGAGCTCTCTCCAAGGCGATCAGGGATACAGGCAGGGTGCTGTACAAGCTGCTGTAGGTCATTAAGGATAGAAAAGATGTAGGCTTCTTCACAGGTGGATCAGTGAAAGAAGAGGAGAGCCAAAGGACGTGGTAAACATTGGAATCTCCTAGAATGGAGATTTCAGATAAAGGAGAAATGGATAGAATGTGTTCCATCGTAGAAGTAAGATAGTCAAAGAATTTTTCATAGTCAGTAGAATTAGGAGATAAGTAAACAGTACAGATATATTTGGTCAGAGAATTACAGGAAAGCCGAAGCCAGAGAGTAGAGAATCCAGAAGAATCAAGTTCAGGAACATGAGAGCAAGATAAGTCGTTGTGTACAGATACACAACAGTCACCTTTGGCTTTGAAATGAATATAGAGAAAGTAGGAGGAAATAGAAAAGGGTTTACTGTCAGTTGGCTCAGACAGCTGAGTCTTAGTCAGGAAGAGAAGGTGAGGTTTAGAGAAGGAGAGGTGGTGTTTGCAGACAGAAAGTTAGAGGTAAGGCCACGATTGTTGCAGAAATGAAGAACTGAGTCAGGCAGTGGTTCGAGGCATCTTGCTGAGTCGTCACCGGGAGAGGGGCGGATGGGGGTCATTTATGCCCTCCCCCTCCCGGGACTCCAAGGCCTTGTTATTTTGTGCCATTTTTTTTTATTTTGAAATGGAAGTGTAGTGTGTACTGTGCATATAGATTGGTGCTGACAGTTAAAGAAACTTGTGCTGGAGAGCAGGCTGGCCTACTCTCTGTGTCAGTGAAACACTGAAAAAGTTCAGCAAAGGGGGATGGACAGGAACTAGTCCCGAGGGCTGATGAAACGAGAGCTCCCTGTCATCAGCTTTCCATCCACCTTGGGACTGTCAGATCGACCTGGCTGGAACACATTAACAGACTATGTAATCTCTTTTCTCATCTTGCAGAATTGGGGCTGACCATAAATCTGTGAAAGAGAGCATTTGGAAAGGCTACGGTAGTCTTCTTGGGCCATGTTATTGGCCAGGGTCACACTGCCCCTGCTGCTGCCAGAGTTCGGGCTATACTAGAATTCCCAACACCAACACACCAAATATCACTCATTCGGTTTCTGGGTTTGGTTGGGTATTATACTCTCAATCCGCAGCTCTAAAGGAGGTACTGTACTGTCCGAACTTTGCTGAAGTTGCTTCTCCTCTTACAGACTTGGTGAGCCCTAAGACAAAGTTTGAGTTGTCTACAGTGCCAGTCCTCCTTCGACAGCCTCCTTGCTTTGCTCTCCAGTGCCCCTGTGTTGCAGTCTCCTGACTTCAGTAGGCCCTTTACGTTTCAAGTTGATGCAAGTGACGCTGGTGCTGGAGCTTTTCTTCTTCAGGATGGTTGGGATGATGAAGCACTTCACCCAGTGTGTTACATGTCTAAGAAATTTAAGAAACATCAGAGGAACTACTCAGTAATCGAAGAAGAGACTCTGGGTTTGCTCATGGCCATAGATAAGTTTCGGGTTTAAGTATGTGACACTAGTTTTGCGATTACTGTTTATAGTGACCATAATCCTCTAAAATTTCTGAGTAAAATGCGGAACAATAACCAAACGTTGATGAAGTGGTAACTTTTTTCTTGCAGCCCTATAATCTGGACATTTGGCATAATAAGGGAAAGGATAATGTACTGGCTGATGCCCTATCCGGGAGTAATTCAGACCATGTAAAATTCTATGAATTTTATCTCTAAGGGGAAGGTGTAACGGCAATCACTATTCAGAGACTTATGAGGACCGGAGCTGTTTTGATTCGCAGTCTGTCTGTGGAGCTTCTCTTGTCAACATTCGAACTCCTTGATTGTATATATAAAGTGACCAGTTTGGCGGGAACAGTTGTGCCTGCTTCCCGGCTCCTGTTTTTATATATTTATTTGTGTTTTATGCTGGTGATTCTGTGTGTTGTTCAATACACCAGTCCTGTATGAGACAGCCCTAGCATGTACTCAATATGAACGGAGGGTGTTAGTGCCGAAGTGGTGACATGTGGAGCTGTGTAGGAGGATTAATGGACCTTGGGATGGGCCACTACCTCCGAGAAATATGCCCTGAAGCCTTTGGCCAGATTCGGACACGTAAAATAAAAATCTAAGTGGCATTATGTTGTGTTCTTTTAGAAATATGTGGTGTTAGGACCATGTTGATGAATTTGCTATTTTTTGTGAGTGTGTTTCTGACTGTTTCTAAGTGTAACACAGTGCAATTTTTATAAGTCCGTTTGAGTTACCTTCTGTTTTACTTGTTATAAGTGTGCAGTGTTTTGCTGATATCCCCTAGAAAATTAAGCTACTGTAACAGTGTCGTACAATGGATATTTGCTATTCAACTCTCTATTTATACTAACAAAATAAATTATATATTTTTTCATATGAGAGGTAAAAATATAACAGTTGAATATTCGTGTAGCTATTGGCGGTAAAGTCACAAGTAAGGTAGAACATACAAAGTTTTTAGGTGTCATTACTGATTCGAGATTAACATGGTCAGAACATATTAAAACAGTAAAAAATTAACTATCAAAAGGTTTCGGTATACTACGAAAGGCTTGAAAAGTAGTGAACGTGTTCACATTATAGTCGGTTTGATTGAATTGTGCATCTGAGATGTATGAGGCAAGTAGGGTGCGTTTGATTCGCGGCTGCTGGTTGGCCACTGATGATATCACTGAAGTAAATGCAGGCATGTATTGTAGTGCAACATGGAGACGTAGGTGTACATCGTGGGTGGATAATATAGTGCAACATGCGGACGTGGGTGTACACCATAGGTGGATAATTTAATTTACCTGAAACGTCACTCATCGTTTTGTAAAACTTTATAATCAACTTTAATTTTCTTTGATAACAAGAAACTTTTAAAGCTAACTTTGACCTTTTTAGCTTCAGAAATCATTCCATATTTAAACTGGTTGCTTATTTTTCAAGCAGTTTATAAACATAAATATATAATGTTTTCAGGTAAAAAGGGCGGTGGATTTACATCATCGGCGGCCAATCAGCAGCAGCGAATCAAACACACCCTCCTCGCTCCATACATCACAGCTGCACATGTCAATCAAAGAGGGTATAGTTATCCATTATAACAGGTTTCTCTATCCCTATTCTCCGGCATTGAAGTATTGGGTACATCAAGCATCAGCTTTATGGAATCACTATTTAGAGTAAAAAAAAAAAAGTGCCACTCGTCATACTTCTACTCGATATAGAGATCAAACTGCACTCATGTTAATGAACTTGCAGTTATTGCCATTGTATGATATTTATAAATATTGTGTTATAGTACAAAACTAGACATTATACAGTTGAGACTGGAATTTGCTAGTTAGGTAGTGCTGGAGTATTCCCGATGATTCTCGTAGTTCGGTTATGTATCAGAGTTGCCAATTAGTCTGCTGATTGTGATCGTTGTTATTTTGTAAGTAGTACATTATTTTCTGTGCTTTTTTTTTTTCTATAGTGTTTCATTTACTTGATTCTTTGTTGAATTGTGTACTTTTATCTCAGTTGGTATGCTAAATAATTTCGAGTGTTATGCAGTGTAAGAACACTCTGGCATGTTTTGCATGTCTCGGATTTGGTAGCTGTAGGTGCTAGAGTAAACTAGAAGCTTGGAGGGTAATGCAAGGCTATATAAGGTTGGGAAGTGGACTAGAGTAGTTATGGTTAGTTTCCTGCCTAGTTTGAGTGTAGTTCAGTGTCGGTTCAGTGCAACGAAGATTGGATAGCTTCCGTACTTGTGAAAACAGTGAAGTGAAGCTGGCAAGTATTAAGTGTAATTGCAGTTAGTGAAGATTATATAGTTTTGGCACATGTGAAAATAGTGAAGTGAAGTTGGCAAGCATTAAGAGTAATTGCATTTAGTCAAGACTGTATAGGTCCGGTACTTGTGAAAACAGTGAAGTTGCAATCATTAAGTGTAATTATTTTGAAAATAAAGACAATGAACTTAAGAAGCCAGTGTTTAATTACCATGCCTGAGCCAATCTTGTTGTACACCGAATAGCTGACCATATGAAGAACAACTCACTGGGTAACGACCTTCCTATACTGAACTACTGCTCTTGGAGTCTGTGGCAGTGTGGGACGGGGATGTAACAGTGGTGTTAGGAGTGTGGATCATTAGAAAAGTGCTGCAGTGAGTCAAACCTTTGACATGGAGGCAGAAGGTGTACAGACAAGTGGCCAAGCTAGGTAGGAGGAGGCATGTCTGGCAGCAATCATGAAGTTATTACAGGCATGGAATGTAGAACATAAAGAACTCAAAGAAAACTTACAGGCAATAAATGAAGGATAGGAAGAATACAACGAGCAATTACAAGCACAAACTGTACAACTACAGGCCCAAAATGAAGAAGAAAAAGAGCTCAAGAAAGAAATCAAAGAGTAGTTGCAAGCACAGAGTGAACAGATAGAGGAACAATGTGAAAAGCAGAAGGAACAATATGAACCGCTTCAAAAGGCACTACAGGAGCAACAGAGGGAACTACAACTGAGGATACAAGGTTATCTAGATGATTTCATGGGGGAATGAAGGAAGAACAACCGCAGTCGAAGGAGGAAGTATACACTGAGCTACAGCAACATAAGTATGAGGAAAGCAATAATGTGATGGAGTGCAGACAGCATGTAGACAACCAACTGAAGATTAGTGAGGGAATAGTGACGGAGTGCAGGCAGCATGTAGATAACCAGTTCAAGCGTGTAGTAGACCATGTGAAGATAATTAGAGAGAAAATTGAGGCTGCTGTAGAGAAATATTGCACTACTGTACAGGAAGCATATGAAATGAATGGACAGTGTATGGCGAATTTCGACGGATCCCAAGCATCTAAAAGTAGCGTTATAGGGCTGAATAATCAGAATACAGAATTTTAAGTCCTGGACTTAATTATGATACCCCAGGTTTTAGGTCCCAGACCAGTGAAGTGCACGGCTATAATGGGTGTCCAATTAAAAAGAAACCTCAGGAATGTGATGGCAAAGTATCTTGGGAATCTTATCTTGTGCAGTTTGAGTTGCTGGTAAGTCAGAATAGTCGGGATGATTGGCAGAAGGCACTGCAGCTTGCTACAAGCCTCAAAGTTGCTGCAATGGAAATTCTTGGTCAAATATCAGTGGAGGATAGGAACAGTTATCAGTCCCTAGTAAAAGTGCTGGAGCACAGATATGGGACCATCTACCAGCCTGAGGTTTACAGAGCAAGATTCCGGACCCATGTACGGGCTCGGGACGAGTCCCTCCAGTAGCTTGCTCATGAATTGGAGAGTATGCCATACAAGGCATACCCTGCAGCAGCACCTAACATGTTGGCTATTCTTCTGGGGAACCAGTTCATCGATGCTCTTGATAGTGCAGAGTTGACAGTGCAAATGAAGCAGGCACAATCAAGAAGCTTGCAAGAAGCACTAGCCAGGGCTCTAGAATTCGAGTCCTAAATTAGGTCCAGTATATCCACTTTTCAGGTAGGTCGTAGTACAGAATTCAAGGGAAGAAAGGGGCAGGTACGTGAAGCAGAAAAATTTGAAAGAAGTTGCTGTCACTGTGAGAAGCCAGGACATAGAAAAGAGGACTGCTACAAGTGGAAGAGGGAACAGGAGAAGACTAGAGGAGGTTGCTGGTTCTGCGAGATGCCGGGACACAAGAAGGTGGATTGTTACAAATAGGAGAAGGAGCAAGAACGGAATAGTGAAAGGAAACACACAACTGCAACAAACGAGTTTTGGAAATGTGGTGAGGTGGGACGCTTAAGCTACGATTGCCCAAACGAGAAAGAGGGGAAGAAGAGAGCTGCAGAAGACGAGAAGGATTAGAGTAAATTAGTAATGGATGATGAGAAGAGGCAACAACCAGCCAGTTTCCCCCAAGAAGCCCTATCGCTGAGGAAATGCAAAAGAACCGTCATTGTTAGTGTGTGAGAAGACAGAAAAACAGATGGCAAGCAGTGTAGTAGCAATGGGAATCTTAGCAAGAAATGCCACTGTGCTGCAGTGACAGGACCAATGTTAGTGGAAGAAGACCTGAAGTGGATGCAGACAGAAGATACAGATGTACAACCAGTGCTAGAGTGAATGCAGCAGAGTACAGTGTGACCATCTAGGGAACAAGTTTCCAGATTTAGCTCTGCGACTAATGCTACTGGAGTCAATGGGACCTTCTTCATTTGAACAAGGGACTACTGGAGTATCAGCGTGAGACATCCGATGGCCTCAGCATATATTGGCAATCGATGGTTACTAAGAAAATAAGGTCTGGGATCTTAGATGAGTCTCATAACTAAGATCACTTGTGGGCACCTGGGAGTGAAGAAAACTCCAAGTCGGCTGTGACAGAGTTTCTACTGGCCTGGCATGTGTCAGGACGTTGAAGAATATTGTTGGGCCTGTGATGTATGCTATGCCAAGAAGGGACCCAAGAAACGTAGTTGCATCCTCCTTCAGTTGTACCAAATGTGTGCACCGATGGAAAGAGTCGTGGTGGACATTGCTGGACCTCTGCCACTCACTGAAGGAAGTATGTGTCACCATGGACTACTTCACAAAGTGGCCAGAAGCCTATGTCATCACCTGCCCAGTCAAGAAGGTGCAGTTGTTGCTCAGTTGTTGGTTAAACAGTTTTTCTCTTGTTTTGGGATGCACAAGAGAAACATTCAGACAAAGGTACAAACTTCGAGTGTGAATGTTCCATGAGTGCTGCAAATTACTTGGGATCAAGAAGACCAGGACGACCTAACTAAGGCCACAGTCAGATGGGATGGTTGAGAAATTCAACTTGACCCTGGGACAAGAACTGGCCAAGTTCTATGTAGTAAGACAAATGGAATGGGACCAGAAATTACCTGCATTACTGATGGCTTATCGGTCTGCATCCCGTGAGTCTGCCCGCTACACCCCTGCAAAACTGATGCTGGGCCACGAGTTATGATTACCTGTTGACATGTTAATGGGAAGACCACCTGGTGAAGAGCTGCCTGCAGACACCTCCAGCTATGCGATACATCTTCAAGAAAGGCTGGCTGAGGTACAGTTGCGAGCAGCTGACTCGAGGCCTCCTAGTCCACCAACATGTTTGGTGTTTTATCTTATAACAATGGTAGCTATGACCTTGACCGAGATCCAGTGGGCTGTTCTGGCGAAACAAACCCAGTGATAATTTGTCAATGTGCAGTTTTAACTGGTCTCCAATCAGTATAATGCAAGTAAAAGTATTATACTGATAATGATTAACGTGTCATACATGTGGTAGATATATTTATAACCATAGTATTACCACATAGGCTTCCAAGTAGTGGTTCATTCATTCATGTGAGACACACGGGTATCGGTAGTGATTTATTTTGTTCGACCATCGTCATGAGCCAAACGACCCTTACCAGTTTTCAAGAGATATGCCGTAGGGTTATCGTTTCCTCGCAACCTCGCATTATTATCACAAAAATACCGCCATGCCAGCCATCCTTCACCGTGAACTTCACTTTCGTCGACCTCTGAATCCGAAGCAGGTGGGAAAGTTAAAGGTTCACATCATAGTATGGGGAACAGGGGGAGGGGGATGTGGGAGTTATAAGGAGGATCGTGGGTGAGGAAGGGAGGGACGAGGTGGGACGTCTGATGGAAGGGGGTGTGGGTGGCATTGGTTACCTCTTATATATATATATATATATATATATATTGTTACATAGCCTATGATTTCATCATTCTTTGTATAATTCTAACGTACAGTATGCTGCATGTTTGATCACGATTCGCCTTGTGGCTTCCATAGTGACCAGGCTTGCGTGTTCTACCTCACTCCCCCCTTCTCCCCCTTATAGTAGAGTAAGTTGTTCTTTCTGTTGTTCAGAGCAGGATTGTCAACTCTTTGTCCCCTATGGCTTCATTTGCGCGTCCTTCTTGCAAGTTGAATCAAGCTCTGCCGGCCCCTATATAATGAGATCAGTCTCTGCATTATTGCCACTTAGATCTACTCCTCATTTTGTTCACATCTCTGTCCTCCCCTGTATAGTGTATTATTATTGTGAGTTCTCAGGAAGTCTCCAGCCATCTAGCTGCTGTATAATTTGAGTATAAGTTTTGTTGCCATTTTTCTTGTACTGTGTGGCCTGGGGTGTTGATTCGTGGGCCTGGTAAGGTTTTTGTGATTCATGTAGAGTTTTGGTGTCAGCCATCATTAATAATATTTTGTATCTGTGATAATCTCTCTTGCTTTAACTTAGCATTATCCGGTTTTCTCATTTATCAGGGTTGACTTAGATAAATTTGCTCTTGCTAAATTCATGTTAATAGAGGCTATTGCAGTTAACCATATATGTAACCTGTTTTGCCATTACATTATCCTTATGAGTCCTGAATGTTTAGTTGTTAGTTTGAGCATTAAACTTTAACTTGTAATTTTACCTAACTCTTTTGTTTTGAACCTGGAACTTTGCGGGACAGTAGTGATTTTAGTATTCTCACTTGAAGTGTTCATTATCTCTCTCTGTTCCGTAACAATATATTATATATATATATATATATATATATATATATATATATATATATATATATATATATATATATAGCTGTATTTCCAATAATTGATAGCAACCTTACCGCCCTGAAAGTAGCTCTCCCTCCACGACCCCACAATTCCACACCCATTGTCCTCCTCTCTCCCAGACCCTCCAACTCCTCCTTCCCAACCTTCCTCACCCAACGTTCTCTTCACTCCCACATCCTCCTCCTTCTCCCAACCCTTCCTCACCCACCACCCTCCTCAGTCCCACCTCCTGCTTCCTGTGGTATGCACCTTTAACTCTCCCAGTTGCATCACATTCGCTGATAACAGGTTTATGTGTCTCAGGTTGACAAGGCGGGGAGAAGGGCATCACGAATTATTTGTAATCATGCTAGGTTGCGGGGAGGCTGATAATCCTACGGCATGTCTCTTGAAAACTGGTAAAGGATGTTTGGTTCACGACGATAGACGAACAAAATAAATCACTACCGATACCCGTGTGTCTCGCATGAATGAACACACCACTATTTGGACGCCCAGGTTGTAATATTATGGTTATAAATATATCTACCATGTGTATGACAAATTAATCATTATCGTTATAATACGTTTACTTGCATGATGTTGACTGGGGACCAGTTAGAACAGCACGCTGACAAATTATCACTGGGTTTGTTTCGACAGAACAGCCGACTGAATCTCGGTCAAGTTCATACCCACCACTGTTACCAGAAAAAACACCAACATGTTGGTGGACTAGGTGGCCTCGAGTCATCTGCTCGCAACTGTACGTCATCAGGTGCAAGAAGCTCTGAAGTTTTGGGGGCGAAGTGACGTGCCAAGGCACGTGAGGTAAGCTTCAAGGATGGTGACAAAGTTTGGTTATACATTTCTCAGTGTAAGAAGGGACCGTCACCGAAGCTGCAGAGCTGTGGGGCGGGCTGGACTGCCTATCAGACGTAACATACCAGATTCAGGGAGGCAGGAAATCTCGCCGAATCGTGGTACACGTGAATCGTCTGTGACAGGACCATGTGTTAGGACAGTAGAGCTGGGACTTCTCTGAGGAATCGTGCTCTCCTGCAGCCGAGGATGTTGAGGAGGACCAAGAAGCTAAAGTGCAAGAGGATGGTGACAGTTTTCCAAGAGAAGTGCATCAGCAAGAGGACCAAGACATTCCTGGAGTGGACTGTGTGGAGGAGCCAGGATGTCATCAGAAGCAGCATAGGAGAAGAGCGGATAAGTTGACAGATTATTTTTTGCGTAAGTAAATGTTTAGTATGGATTTAGGATTCTGCTTGTATACGTTGTGTAGTTTTGTCAGGACGACAAAAAGATTAAAGAGGGGGTAATGTTGAGAAGTAGGATTTGCTATTTAGGTAGGGCTGAATATTCTCGATGTTTCTCGTAGTTCGGTTACGTGTCAGTGTTCCCAATCCGTCTGCTGTTTGTGAGCATAGTTACTTTTGTAAGTTATACGTTAATTTTTGTGCTCTTTTTCACCATAATGTTTTATTTATGTGACTGTTATTTACCTTTATCTTAGTTTGTATGCTGAATCGTTTAGAGTGTTATGCAGTGTAAGAAAACTCTGGATATTTTGGATGTCTGTGATTTGGTAACTGTAGGTGCTAGAGTACACTAGAAGCTTCGAGAGTAGTGCAAGGCCAGATAAGGTTGTGGAAGGAACTAGAGCAGTTTCAGTCAGTTTGAGTGTAGTTCAGTGTCAGTCCAGTGCAGTGAAGATCGAATATCTTTGGTACTTGTGAAAACAGTGGAGCGGGGAAACATAAAAGTGTAATTGCATTTAGTGAAGATTGTATAACTCCGGTACTTGCGTAAAGAGTGAAGTGAAATTGGCAAACATTAAGTGAAATTATTTGGAAAATAAAGACAGTGAACTTAAAGAGTCAGTATTTACCACGCCTCAGCCGATCTTATTGTACAGTCGTGGCCATAAAGAATCACCTATCCTCCTGTACCTCGTGCCTCAGGCTGGCTCCTTTATGCGCGGCAAGTCACACTAGAGTAAGAGGGGCTGAGAGGGAGGGGCCAGAGAGGGAAGGGAAGGTGGGTGAGGGGACGAGCGATGATGATGGGCGGATTGAAGGAGGGACGGGAGGGTAGGCAGGGGAAGGAGAATGAAATGTGAAGTTGTGGCCACATAATTTGTCTATTTTCTTTCATCCAGAGCATCATATAAAATTACTATTCGGTAGATAAAGCTGCATTACACCTTGTACAGAGGCGTCAGATATAGCGTTGCCACTCCCTGGGTTTTTCTACTAGATATTGGGTTTTTTGCCTCAATCTTGAAGTCTTGGAGTTTTTCAGTTGAAATCCAATTAATCTTTTAGTTTTTAAGCACATAAATAATTTAACAAAACTTATAAGACATATGTAAAACAGAGTAAATAATAATACAATAAAATTTCAATATAAAAATTATTAAAGTTCAATCCTTAACGGAGGCAATATTTATGCTGGATTAAAATAACAATAAAAATAATATAATCGCATTAGTCCTGAATCATTCACGACCAGGAGGGACGGGACGGCCAGGGAAGAGACAGGATTGCCATCTGGTATTTTTCATTACCAAATCTGGGCGAGTTTGGTAATGAAAAATCCGTTTGATAATGAATCAGCATGATTAATTACCAAATGGATTTTTCCACATGTATGAAGATACAAAGGATGGAGACGGTGGATTCTCTGGTCTCTTTGATTAACTTGCTAGCCAACATAGCCTGAAAATAATCAACATGCTGCAAATTATGAATTGAGTGATAATTATATGAAGTGACTCTGAGGACAATCCTATCCAAGTCCTTCTACACTGATGTAAACTGAATTTTCCCCAGTGGTAACACTGGTCAGATAACAAACTTTAGGTAGGTGGTGATATCAAGGACTGGCTCGTGAGAGAAGTATGCTGCCGTGACAGATCAAATATTAGTGCAGAGCCATCGAGATTATGTTGGCCCAGATTGTCAACGCGAGGAAACCAGAGAACGAAAGGACACGGGCCCGCCTCCTCCAGCACACCAAGGATGAGTGAGAGGCGTTAAGACGAAACCAGCAAACCATCAACAACATTGTTTCCCCGGTGCCGCGAAGCCTGCATGAGGTTTTTAAGGCATGAGGCCACTGGACTACTTACTAAGGCGTTCCTGGTTGCTTTGGCTTGACCAGTGTCGGTAAACACTGACACAGATACATTTTGGGAGTTTGGGTAGGATTTTGTTTATTTTCCCTCTGACAGATTATGAGAGATACCGTTACCATATCCCCCCATCAGCACAAACATCAAATTTATTTACCTTTTATGCACAATTTTTTTAAAATAGCCTTTTCATATAGAGATTTCATTAAATAATTATTGAATTGACATGATGGTGACTGTATAGAGGGAGTGTATACCGCGAGGGTGGTAATATTTACTGTGGGCACAGCCATGTCAAAGGTTGCATATAATATTTAGTTCCAAATATTTAATTACATGTAAGGGTAGAGGACGTTTCGTAACAAAAACATTACTGAAGTCACAGCCATCCAGATTCCATTCTGCGTCTGAAGTCAAAATACACGGATAAACACAAATATCTGGCACTGCACTAATATTTGATCTGTCACATCAGTGTATTTCTCTCACGAGCCAGTCCTTGATATCACCACCTATCTAAAGATTGTTATCTGACGCCGCTATACAAGGTGTAGTGCAGCATTATCTACCGAATAGTAACTCCTTTATATCAAGCTCTGGATGGAAGAAAATAGACAAATTATGTGGACACGCTTCGCATTTCATTCTCCCTCCCCTGCATACCCTCCTGCCCCTCCCTCACTCCACCTCAGCACCATCCCTCCTCCCCCCACCCACCTTCCCGTCTCTCTCTGGCCCCTCCCTCTCAGCTCTTCTTACTCCAGTGTGACTTGCCGCGCATAAACGAGCCAGTCTGAGGCACGGGGTACAGGGGGTTAGGTGATTACTTTTGGCCGCGACTGTACATTGAAAGGTCGACCATAGGATGAACAACTCACTGGGCAACGTCCTTCTGATGTTGAACTACTGCTGTTGGAGCCTGTGGCAATGTGGGACTGGGACGTAACAATATTGCTAAGAGGCGAGATTTGTTAGATTATAGGTAATGGAAGGTTGTCAGTACTTCTTTATTTTTTTCAGTTACGAGTCAGAGTTGAAGCTTTCATTTGAGTAATGTAAGTGACCAGTTCAGAGAAAGCAGTTGGGTATGCATCCTTGATCAGTTGAAGCTCTTGAGCTTCATCTTGCTCATGGGCATTTTGGTATATTCTTTCTTGATAATATAGGTCTGGCAAGCAACGAGGGTGATACGTCAGTTCTTGTGCCACAACATCTGCACTTCGTCTGGCAAAGAGTACTCCATCGCTAAAATCTTCTCACAATCATTCAGCCTTAGGGGAGGCGGTGGTTAAATCGGTAGAGAGGTAGCCTGCAGTCCTAATGGACCCAGGATCGAATCCCGGCTGGAGCAGGGAACAGTTAAGGATTTGAATTTCCTAAAAGCAGACTTTCCTGATCTACCAGATGACCCACCGACGTGTCGTAAAAATACCTCCGCTGATACCAGTACACCAGCCCTGTATGAGACAGCCTTAGCATGTATTCAATATGGACGGTGGATGTTAACGCCGAAGTGGTGACATGTGGAGATGCAGGAGGACTACTGGGCCTTGGGATAGGCCACTGCCCCCGAGAAGTAGACCCTGAAGTTTTTGCCCAGAGTTGGATACATAAAAAAAAATAATAACTGTCATTGCATCTTATCTCCCGAAGCTTCTTCCTCACATAGAAAGGATTCTGTTGCTTTGGGGTCTCTGACATTCGTGGTATCTTGCTACTACTCAAGGTAAAGAGAATATAAGGTAGTTTCACGCAGGGAGGGAGGGGAGCAAAAACGTGTCTCGGTCTGCGTATGACGTCACAGATAATCACGACTGAGGTCTCAGCCTGGTAGTCAGGCCCATCACTCATCTACCTGCCCTCTGATATGAGCTCCCTGGCCTATATGGGTTACTTTTATTTGCATCCTAAACTGCATGCAGAACAATGAAAAGGTTAATGCTATGTTTTGGGGATATTATATAATATATCTTCAAGAAGAACTATCTGTTATAAGAGAATATAGTAATGTCGTATACAGGGTCATACAGACACGGATCCGACGTCACAGGTGCCTGTAAGCTAGCTGATTAAGAGAAAAACAACTGAAAATATTGACAGAGATCACTGGTTGAAAGCATTGCAACACCAAATATTTACTAAATGATCCGAACTCTCCAGATTACATTGGTATACAATTACATTCGTTTTCTTTCATGCTCCCATTCTCTTTCTTTCTCTCGCACTGTATTATCTTTCACGTCACCTGCGCGAGCCAGGGGCGGTGAACCTATCTCTTTTATTCTCTTTACATTGCTACTACTGCTTTATCTGTAGCAATTGCAGAGGTTTCCTTTTTCTGCGCTCTGTTTACCTTAGTGTTGTTGAACAGAAGTCTGGAACACTCATGATACTGTGCCTTGTTTCTCCTGAAGGTTTTCTCTGTCCCATCATCTTCAACAAGTCTAGCAGGGTCAAGCTTGATTGGCAGTGCACTGATTGAATGAAATAGAGGAATATTCCTTGCCAAGCTTTTGTAACTAGCATCTTTTTTAGAAGGATTTGCATATGGAAACTTAAGATTTTCCTTCTTATCCTGTTGACAAGGTCAAAGAGGAGAGAGGCTTTGGATGGAAGAAGGTTGGAGATAGGGAAGTGGAGGAGGGAAATGAGGTTGATGTTATGGGGGATGAGAGTAGGCGAATGAAGGGGTAAAATATATTGTAGGGAAGAGAGAGGAGAGGGATGAGAAAAAATGATAGAGTAGAGGAGAGATGGAGAAGGGAATGGATGGGAAGTAGAATGAAGAGAATTGGAAAGGTGGAGGGCGTTAATGCAGGGAGGAAGACAAAAGGATGGACACTGGGTAAGGGATATGAATGTCGTGAGGAAACTAGAGAAGGTGATACGCTTGTGAAGTCGAGAAGCAGAAGGAGACAGAAAGGAAGGGATATCAAAGGGATGGAGAGGGGAGTGAGTGGGAGTAGGGGAAGGACAGGAGCGGGACTGGAAGGTAAAAAAATGGTTGTGGAGTTGAAGAGGGTAAAGTAAATAGGAGGGAGGAGGGGAAAGCATGAAGTGGAATGACCAAAGAAGCATAAGATAAAAGGGAAAATAAAGATGGCAGAAAGGGGGGGGATGAGAAGGGCAAGGAGATGGATTGAAAGGAAGGAGGCGTTTCGCAAGTAAAGGATGAAATGGGAACGGTAGAAAAGACGACAGTGGGGATAGGAGAGGATAGGTAACATGAGGGAGGAGGGAAACAGTCGGAGGTGAGGAAGGAGAGAGAAAATGAATAGGCTAGGGAGGATGGACAGTGGACTGGAAAAGTGGAAGAAGAGGAGAATTAGAAAAAATAAGACGGTAAGGTGAAGAGGAGAAAGGGTAAAGATAAAGGAGGAGAGAGTTGAGGACTAAAAAAAAATTGGGCCGTATAATTAGGGTAATTTAATATAAACACAGGGTGGAAGGGAGCTCGCAAATTTAATTACACATTTTTTTTTTTTTAAGACGTTGACTACCAGAGAAGGAGGCGAGTGAATACATGAATGGATGGATAGATCGGTGAATGTGTGGATAGATGGATGGATGGATGGATAGATAGATAAATAGTTAGTTTGGATGGCTTATTGATGCACAGCTAATTAGGTGTATGTATACACGAATGGATGGAAGGATAGATTGACTAACGAAAGGGGGGTAGATGGATGGATGGCTTGATGGCCTAATAAATACATAGGCGGATGGATAGAGAAATGAATGGATAGTTACATGGATGACTGGTGGATTTATAAATGCTAAGGTGTCAAATGGATGGATGGATGGATGGGTGGATGGATGAATGGGAAGATAAATGGATGGATGGATGGAAGGAGAGATGAATGGATGGATTAATGGATGAACAAACACTGGGGTGAAATGGATTAGTGAATGAATGAAAGGATGGATGGATAAATGGATGGATGACCTGCTGAATGGGTGCATGGATGGAGGGATGAAGTGATAGACGAATAAATACTTAAGTGAATGGATAGATGAGTAGACGACTAAACAGATGAAAGGATGGCTGGAGAGATGAATGGGTGTAAATAAATGAATGCATAAAGCGATGAATACTTAATTGGATTCTTAGAAGAATGAACTGATAGATGATGAACTGATTGGCCGATGGATCGATAGCTAGATGTATGGAAGAATAAAGAAACAGATAAATATTTTGGTGTGTGCACAAATGAATGGCTGGATGGCTGGATGGAAGAATAGACGGATAGATAGATGGATGGATAAACAGATGGGTGAATATACACTTTTGTAAGTGGAGATTAACGGATAAATAAATGGATGGGTGGATGGACTGGTGGATAAGTAAATGCTTACGTGGATGAGTCATTGAATAGTACAAGCACTTGATGTGGAAAATGTTATGTTGGGAATTTTTCTGGATTTAAGTAAAACATTTGACACAGTTAATAGGCTGAAGATTCACACTATCGTGACCATGAAATAGGATACAAAAACCTACACTGGTAGACGAAAAAAGATGTATTCCAAACAGTTTCGGCAACAGCTGTCAACGATCCACTGAAGAGGGCGACAGCTGTCACCGAAACTGTTTGGAATACATCCTTTTTTCGTCTGCCAGTGTGGGTTTGTGTATCCTATAAAACATCTAATGATAAATCGCCATGTATTAGTAGCAAAACTGGAAAACTGTGGTATACGAGGTGTTGTGAGTAAATGGTTCAGCAATTATCTTGCTGGTAGAACACAGTTTGTACATTATAACGAATCGAAGTCCTCTTTTTAAAACTTCACATGTTGTGTACCACAGTGCTATACTTTAGGTCCTTTATTGTTGTTAAAATATGTTAACGATCTTTCTGAAATGTATCCTTCCTCATTCCCGATATTGTTCGCAGATGACAAGCATATTTCTTAACTGAATGTAAAAAAATTAATGAATTGGTACGTCGTATGAATGTAGAAATGGAGAGTGTCATACGATGGATATATGCTAATCAACTCTCTCTTAATACTGACAAAACTAATTACATGATTTTTCATAATATGAAAGGTAAAAATATAAAAGTTGATATTCGTGTACTTATTGGTGATAAAAGTCATAAGTATGATAGAGCATTCGAAGTTTTTAGGCGTCATTACTGATTCAAGATTAACATGGTCAGAACATAATTAAAACATTTAGAAATAAACTATCAAAAGTTATGGGTATACTACGACTGGCTTGAAAAGTAGTGAACATGTCTACACTAGTTACCCTTTATAACAGTTGACTGGGGTACATCAAGCATCAGCTTTATGGAGTCACTATTTAGAGTACAAAATAGTGCCACTCATCTTATTTCTTCTGCTCAGTAAAGAGATCACACTGCACCCCTATTAGAGAACTTGCAGTTATTGCCAATGTATGATATTTATACAGGTAAATATTGTGTTAAGGTATTAATGTACAAAACTAAACAATGTTGTTGAGAAGCGGGATTTGCTAGAAAGGAAGTACTGGAAGGTTCTCAGTATTTTTTTTTTTTTTCCAGTTATGAGTCAGGGTTAAAGCTTTCATGTTTGTGATGTAAGTGACTAGTTCAGAGAAAGTAGCTGGGTATGCATCCTCGTTCGGATAAATCTCTTGTGCTTCATCTTGCTCATGAACATTTCAGTGTGTTCTTTCCCAGTTGTACAGGTCTGCCAAGCAGAGAGGGTGATACTTCAGTTCTTGTGCCACAAAATTTTCCGCAGTCAGTCTGGCAAGGAGTTTTCCATTGATAAAAGTCTTCGCATAATCATTCAGTCTTTTATTAATATTCATCGTCATGGCAAGTCTTATGTCATCTCCCGAAGCTTCTTCTTCACATAGAAAGCATTCTGTTGCTTTGAGATCTCTGACCATTCGTGGCATCTTGTTACTGCTGCTCTCTTCTGTAGCACCTGCAGAGTTTCGCCTTTTCTGAGCTCCATCTTACTTAGTGTTGCTGAACAGAAGTCTGCAACTCTCATGATATTAAGCATTGTTTCTCCTTAGAGTCTCCTCTGTTCCGTCATCTTCAACAGATCTTGCAGGGTCAGGCTTGACTGGAAGTCCATTGGCTAAATGAAATGGAGGAATATTCCTTGCCAAGCTCTTTTAAATGGCATTTCATTTTTAGGAAGGATTTGCATATGGAAACTTAAGATTTTCCTTCTTATCCTGTTGACAAGGTCAGAGGGGAGGGGCTTTGGATGGCAGAAGGTTGGCGATAGGGAAGTGGAGGAGGGAAATGAGGTTGATATTAAGGGGGATGAGAGTAGGAGAATGGGGGAGTAGAATATAAGGGAAAGGAGAGGGATGAGAACAAATTATAGAGTAGGGGAGGGATGGAGAAGAAGGAAAGGGATGGGGAGTAGGAGGAGGAACATTAGAAAGGTGGAGGGCGTTAGTGCAGGGAGGAACACAAAGGGATGGAGACCGAGTAAGGGATATGAATGTGGTGAGGAAACTAGAGAAGGTGATACGCTTGTGAAGTCGGGAAGTAGAAGGAGAGAGAAAGGAAGGGATATCAAAGGGATGGAGAGGGGAGTGAGTGGGAGGGGCAGGGACAGGAGCGGGACTGGAAGGGAAAAAACTGGATGTGGAGTAGAAGAGGGTAATGTAGATAGGAGGGAGAAGGGGAAAGCGTGAAGAGAAATGACTGAAGAAGCATAAGATAGAAGGGAAAATAAAGATGGCAGAAAGGGGGGGGGTGAGAAGGGCAAGGAGATGGATTGAAAGGAAGGAGGCGTTTTGCAAGTAAAGAATGAAATGGGAACGGTGGAAAATACGACAGTGGGGATAGGAGAGGATAGGTAAGTAACATGAGGGAGGAAGGACACAGTCAGAGGTGAGGAAGGAGAGAGAACATGAATAGGTTGGGGAGGATGGACTGGATTGGAAAACAGGAAGAAGAGGAGAATTAGAAAAAATAAGACGGTAAGGTGAAGAGGAGAAAGGGTAAAGATAAAGGAGGAGAGAGTTGAGGACTCAAAAAATTTTTGGCCGTATAATTAGGGTAATATAATATAAACACAGGGTGGAAGGGAGCTCGCAAATTTAATTACACATTTTTTTTTTTTTTTAAGAAGTTGGCTGCCAGAGAAGGAGGCGAGTGAGTACATGAATGGATGGATAGATCGGTGAATGTGTGGATAGATGGATGGATGGATGGATAGATAAATAGTTAGTTTCGATGGCTTATTGATGCACAGCTAATTAAGTGTATGGATACACGAATGAATGGAAGGATAGATTGACTAACGAAAGGGGGGTAGATGGATGGATGGCTTGATGGCCTAATGAATACTGTACATAGGTGGATGCGTAGAGAAATAAATGGATAGGTACATGGATGACTGGTGGTTTTATAAATACTTAGGTGTTGAGATGGATGGATAGATGGATGGATGGAAAGATGAATGGATGAATGGAATGAATGATAGATGAATGGATCGATGGATGGATGGATGATGGCTGGATGGATGCATGGAAGGATAGATGAATGGATGGATGAATGGATGAACAAACACTGAAGTGAAATTGATTAATGAGTGAATGAATGGATGGATGGCTAAATGGATAGATGAACTGTTGAATGGGTGCATGGATGGACGGATGCAGTGATGGACGGATAAATACTTAGGTGAATGGATAGATGAGTAGACGACTAAACAGATGGAAGGATGGCTGGAGGCATGAATGAGTGGTAGATAAATGAATGGATAAAGCGATGAATACTTAGGTGGATAATTAGAAGAATGCTCTGTTAGATGATGAATTGATTGGCCGATGAATCGATTGCTAGATGGATGAAAGAATAAAGAAGTGGATAAATACTTTTGTGATTGCACAAATGAATGAATGGATGAGCGGATGAATGAGTAGATGGATAGATAGATGGATGGATAGACAGATGGGTGGAGATATACTTTGGTGAGTGGAGAGATAATCTGATAAATAAATAGATGGATGTTTAAGTGGATGGGTCAATAATTGGATGGGTTTATAGGAAGTGGAGGATTAGTTTGATATTAATGGCAATACTGATGATACGCTGGGTAAATGGAGGACAATAGAGAGAGGGTGATGTGAATGTGGATTGACGGCTACTTTTTCAGTAAATGATTGGAAAGATATAGAGAAAGAAGCTGCATATGTGTGTGTGAAAAAAAAAAATAAAAGTGTCACCATACTCCTCTCAGCAATATTAAATTGACTATACCAAATTATACTGCACTATATATGCAGATGGTACCACCAAATACATATATTGAGATGGATGTTGAAAGTTACACACACACACACTTGTTCTATGCCAGTTCCTTTAAGCAGTGATCCACTGGAGTAAGCTTTGAGCATAATTTTTTTTAAAGATTGTAGCACGAAATGTGGAAGTCACCTTTAATAATTCGCTTTATATGTCAATCGGGAAGAAGTGCTGTTCAGCAACGTCTGCCTACCCTGATTCTGTGTGCACTTAACCATTTCAAGACAGTGATGTATTGTTGAAATATATTATAGGTACTTTTAGACGATATAATTTAACGTGCAAGAGTGCCCTATTAGTTAAAAGGTTAATGTAGGCAATATACAACTGTGCTAGTTAGAAAAGCCTCCCCTGATGTAACATTGTCTGGTCTTTGCGAAAATAAAGTGAAACGAGTGTCTCCGTTGTGAAGGATATTAAGATAAACAGTTGCTAACAAATTTTAATGCACTTCATAATGATAACAAAGGATAAAATGAATAATGTCTTACAGAACCAAGAAATGGTGTCTTCGGAGCCCGTCAAACTTTCCAAAATATTGTGAATGAAATCCAAAATTGCTCGACTAAGTAGTGCAGCAAAGCTTCTGGCCTCAACTGAACAGTGTGTTCATGCTTTGGACGGCCTGGGCAAGTAGGAAAAAGTGCTACATAAATAGGCTTGAAACTCGAGGGTTTCTTCCAAGTCGACAGTCTCTCTCTCTCTCTCTCTCTCACACACACACACACACACACACACACACACACACACACACACACACACACACAAGTTATAGGCGACCATACAGAAATGTGAGGAGTGAGCATGATTGTTAATGTTAATATTTTAGCTTTTTATCAATGTGCTTAGATTTGTTGTACCTTTATTTATTTTCATTATAACCCACTTTTAGCACTCTGACATTTTTTGTTTGTTTGTTTGTTTTTTCAACAATGTGATGGCAAAAATTGACGCAACTAAAACAAATAACACTTATTCCTTATTCATAAGTTTTCAAACAATATTCACAGATCCTCTGCAGTTCAACAATGTTTGAAACAAGCCAGTTTTCATGCTAGGTTTGCATTTTTTAAAATTTCATCAGCAATTTGTCGATTTTTAAGAATAATTGCAACTTCAGTATCACCTTTTATTTTTCCCTTCGCCTTTCAGTGCTGAGTGAAGGTCTGCTATAAACTTCATAAGTTGAGAAATGCAGTTTTGGCTTACAATTGGACACTTTTTGGCTTTTATTAACAGCGTGGTGACAAATTTTGTGAAACGTCACTTATGTAGCCTCGGTTACTTCTCCATAAGGTTTCCAGTAACGTGAGTCGAACTGCCGTATCCTTCATGGTCACCAAATAATACGCTTTTCTGAGATAATACACTTGTGTTTGCTCAGTTTGGTGCTTTTCCTCAGCATTACTATGCCAAATTTTTAGTAGATTGACGTTAGTACCACCCATTACTTTTCCCTATAGTTTCCAACAATGTACATAGTCTGTTGCCTCTGTCCTTTACTATCTACCATATACAGTAGCTGATACCCCCTTTATCCATGTATTCATCAATTATACAACGCTTGTTTACAGTTTAGTGATACTGTTAAGTGTTTTGTAGAGCTGAGACGTGTCTCTGGAGTGGCTCAGTTTTGTTGCGAATGCCTTCCTGTTTTGTTTTCTTTCTATTAGAATTTTTATCAGTTTAGTTGTTTAACTGCAGAAACCTTCTAATATCGTGTGTGTGGGGGAGAGGGGAGTTGTGTCTGAGTGAGTTGTGTTGTTTTATGCTTTTACATTCTTATGAGTGGATGCTTTCTTTGTAAGTGATGTTTGATCACTTTGGTTTGGAGTGTATTCCTATGGTGAAAATGCGTAGGAGATCTGATTGCAGTTTGAGTTCCGTCTGCCAAATATGATGAGTGAAAGTGTAAGCAAACAAAACTTGTGGTGTCTGGCGTGGGAAGTAGGTGTTTTGTGAAGTGTCACTGAGAATGTTCATACATTTTGCTGAGTTGTGATGCATTGTCAGGGCAGCTTCTGTTTTCCTGATTGTCTTCATACCAGGAAGCGCTTTTAGTGTAATAGTCCCCAGCAATAACAGAGTCTGACATCTGTGTTGGGGAGATTAGTTGAGGGTTATAATATATTGGTGCGGCATGTGAGATGTCACGGGGAATGGAATTGCTTAAAATGTTTAGTTTGTGGCCAGGACTAACAGTGAGTGACTGTATTTCTACAGTAATGTGATGCAAATCTGGAAAAGTGATTTCTTTTTTGCGTTATTCATTTATAGACGATGGATGTATGAATGTAAGACATGAAAGATGGCCATGGAGTCTCCTCCATGACCATCTTTCCTGTCTGTGCGGTTGTGTGAGTAGTGTGTGACGTCTGGAGATCAGTGTGTGCTTTACCTTTTTTTCTCGTAGGAATGCATTGCGTATGTTGTGTATGTTGTTATCGTGAAAAATATTTTTAAACTGTGCTAATTTGTGGTGATATCAAAATTTAGTGGTCATATGTTTATGCAGCGTGTTTGAGGCGGTGTGCATCTATTGTGGGTCTGTGTTATAGATGTACGAGTGCTTGTGCGCAGGGGCTGAGTTGTTGTGGCAGTGTTTTTGTGAGGAGGGGTTTTGCTGGGGAGAGGAGGAACTATGCTTTGGAGTGAAAACAGGAGTGTTGGTGGCTGTGTTGCAATGTCACATATCTACGTGCTGCGGTGTTCTGTGTTATTTACATGTTTAATACAATGATTTTGATCCATTCTCTGCAGGAATTATACTGAACATATTCACATATTCTTCTAGTGTTTGTGATGGGTAGGGAGAAAACCAGATATGTGTAATTTGTTTGTGACCGGGGATTGCGTCAATGTCTTTGGCAAGTTGTAGAAGGAGGGAAATGAATGCTGGAGTCATTTTCTTGTATGAAGAAAGTGGCATAAGCAGCTGCTGTCCTGACACCGGAGACAGCACTCTGTAAGGGTAGCCCAGGGTCTTCTTCTCAGGATGCTCGGAAGGGTGTGAAAGTTTGGTACCCGAGCAAGAGAGGCATTTGTTTCTCACCACCCAGGGTTACAGTGCCACCTTGTGAAGACACTTCTTCTGCACCTGGGGAGTAGGTGCATGGTGTTAATAGGTTCATGGCTTGAATTTGATCGTGTGGTAAACTGTATCCCTGGAGGAATAAATCCTTGGGGGAAATAAACACGAGGTCTGTTTAAAAAAAAAATAAAGTATATGACTTTTAGTCGGTGAAAAATGAACACGCTCATTTCCTGAGTTCAGACTTTAATACCCTTCAAAGCATTCCCCTTGCAACCCAACAGATATAGCCCAGTGGTCCTTCCATAGCTGGAAACATTTTGCGAAGTCGGTTTTTAGGATTGCCAACAAGATCTTTGTCCCATTTGTCCTTATCTCATTTGTGTCCTCAAATCACAAACCATCAACAGCATTTTCAATTTAGGAAATAGCCCAAAATCACAGGGAGCCATGACAGGAGAGTAGGGAACATGCTGGACCTGTGTGATGCTGCGTTTGGCCAAAACATCCTAGATGAGATTGGATGGGTGGACTGGAGCATCGTAGTAGTGGAGCCAGCAGTCCTTCACCTCCCACAACTATCGTCTCTTGTGATGCATTGCATTCTGAAGGTGATGGAGAACATTCAAGTAGTACCCCTTATTGATTGTTTGGCGTTCTGGAGCGTACTCGTAACGAAAACATCCTGATAGTCAGGAAAAAAAAAAAACGTCAGCATGAACTTCATCTTGCTCCGAACCTGCCATGCCTTCCTTGGCTCTGGCAGTTCCAATGACTTCCATTGTGATGACGAAGCTTTCGCTTCTGGATCTTATCCCTACACCCGAGGCTGAGCACCAACTATTATCTACCTCATGAAATCTGAGCAAAGTTCAACATGTCCATAGTGAACGAAGATGTGATGAGCAAGAATACATCCTCAAACACACACAGCTTGACAGCAACTGGGCTGGATGGCATTGCCCGTAACGATTCAAGATCATGCCCCACTGAATTGCCTTCCCTTGCTCCTACTGGTTTAGGAAAAAAAATATGATTGGATACTTTTTGATGAGACCTCGCAGGTCCACTGGGTAAAAATGGGTTAGGGAGGGAAGCACGTCCATAGGAGATAATGGGTCCATGAGAGGATCAAGTTTTCCAATGGGGAGGAAATAGAATATAAATAAGTATATTGGTAACTTAGTTCCTTGGAGGAAGTAGGTCCATGGTGGAAAATAGATTAATGATGGACAAAAAGATCATGGAAAGGTCCATGAGTAAAACAGGTCCATAGGGAAAATAGGCCCAAGGTAAAATAGGTCCATGGGTAAAATACATCCATGAGATAAATAGCTTTATGGGGAAATAAATCTACGTGAAAAATAAGTATATGAGGATAATAGGTCCTGGGGGAAAATAAAGTTAGGGGAAATGTTATGTTCATGAGGGAAAACAGGTCCATTAAGGAAAGAAGTCCATAAGAGAAAATAGGTCCATGAAGAAAATATATCAATGGGAGAAAATTAATGAATGCAGGAACAGGTTACTGAGGAAAAATAGATGAATGAGGGGCTGACCCCTGGGTGGTGTAGCGATAGACAGGCTTATGTACGCAATGGGATTCTAAAACAGTCCATTTTTCGAGATCAGTTTGGCACAGTTTTATTCAGGGGTCCATCCATCCATCCATCATCCAATCCTACATTGCCCCATGAGGAGCGTAGGATCCCGGGCCTAGACAAGTTGGTCCTGACATTTAAGACGAGAGTGACCAGCCTCACTCATCCCTGAGTGGCATTACTTGAGCAATAAACCCCAACCACACCTTGGATATAAACCTTCACCGGCTCAATCCGATTGGAGTGCCGTAATTACCCACTAAACCACCAGGTGCCAAATTTGGTTATATGGTTACCACCCAGCGTAGTAAATGGTTTCCTGGTGTGCAGGAAGCCACTTGGCTTGTCATTCAGTGTAGAGTCACCCACAGGCAGAAGTAAGAGGAAAGACTGAAGGAAAGAAAGACAGAATTGGGAGTGTAAAGTCACCCGTAGGCAGAAGGATGAGGAAAGAAAGAAGGAAAGGTAGACAGAAGAGGATGGAAGGAAAAAAGGATGGAGGAGAGGAAAGGCCAGACATCCGAGAGCATCACTACATCGAGTGAGTGGATGGCGAGCGCCTCAGAGGTATATTTTTTTAAAATACTGCCTTCATTATCACTCATGACTTTTCCATAAACTTTTCCATGATGCGCACATATCTGCTGTAATTTAACCACTTCGCTTCACTGACAAACTGTTTATATCGTTCTTGCTGGCCTAGACATTTTTATTCGTCTTCTGAAACTTAAATAGATGGGGAAGCCATTGACCGCTTCACTACAAAGAATTTCTACTTAAATGAACGGAATGGTCTGATAATATCATGAACAAGCAGAAGCAGTCATTGAGTGCAACACCCATGACATCAGTTGGTCTAAGGGTGAACATCTAACTACATCCGACTTTGCCCCATGACCTTGACCTTCGAACAATTACTCTAAATAACGATTATCTATGGCCCTGTCTAACCCTGACTTTTCCACCAACTTTGAACTAAATTGGATTACAATAATTTTAGGCGACCTTGATCTTTGGCAGCCTTTTTTTTTCCCCCAAAGTCCTCAAAAATCACATCTCTTTATTCTTGCCTAACCTTCAGCTTTTCCACCAAGTACCATATAGTTAACACTGAATCAAAACTGCTTGAGTTATAGAGGAAACATTTGTCCCAAATCTGTGATCACTAGGGAGTGCAATTTCTCAACCACTTATGGATTTCTGCTTGTGGAAGGCCTGCCACAATGCTTGTCGCTCTATACTGATGCTTGGCCATCTATGAAACAATTGTACCAGTTCATAATTTGCGTAACACCAGTACATTCATTGCCAAAAGCCTGCTGAATCTTCCTGATGATTTCAAATTGTTTGTCCCAATTTAAAAGTTATGATGTAGTAACGTTGCTTAATTTTCTTGGTCATCATAGCACAAAGCGAAAATGCAATGAGCAAAAAGAACACGTTCTCACATACACGCTGCTCAGAAGCGACTGGGCCAAGGAGGATAGTAATATGTAGGGTGAGCTCCCGTCCACACAGTGTGCAGCCGTAAAGTCCTAACTGGCCACCGTTTAGTTAGGACGGGCAGTGCTAGATGGTGCCACCGTCACGTGTGTCGTCTGCAGTGAAGCAGACTCCTACGTCATATGGCACCTCATACGATGTTTCATAATGGTCGTGGGAGTATGAAATGTCATTACCGGAATTGGTTTACATGCCATCACGAGGCACATAAGTTCATTAATGATATGACTTCTGGCCTATTATGCTGTATCAGTGGTTTGACTAACGTATATATTATAAATTTGTGATAATGCTTTATGGTCTGTTGAAATACAATATATTTCATGGTACCGGGTAATGCATTCCTTTGGTAATTGTTTCTGTAATGCATACCGCAGATAATTACACATGTCAAAGATACTGTTTAATTAAGATGATATTTATACAATTCACCAGCAACCTGTTCCGTATAATATATATTATGTATGTATCATACTCATATCGATATATTAGGCTGATTGCTTTGTGTACAGAATAATATTTCACACGTTCGTCAAATGTGTTTTAGATAATTAATGTGTGACTCGAACCTCTGGTGAGTTATATACAACTACCTACATTAGTGCACCGGGTATTTAAGATGAACCGACATTCACAGTGCTGATACATGAGGCCTACTGGAACTCCAAATTTAAAGCCTCATCATATAATCCGTCACTGCATGCCAATATATGTTTACGTATATGTTTCTTGTCCACAATTCATATACGTGCTCTACATGAACTTTTACGTCATATTATACTTAAAACACCCGTATATCCCATTGGATCCCAGAGCTGCTGGGCGAGGCATTGCACTGGGAGGGTACTAAGCATACCGCACTCCATCTATCGGCTCATAGTCGCGAAGCTCATAGGTCCCTACCCAGGGGTTCCCTACTTTATTAGAGTTTGAAAATTCCCAGCTCTGTCCAGTACTGAGGACCCTGGGGTCCACTGGGATATTATAATTCACTCTCCCGTACATACATAATGGACACACATGTTGGCCTACAAGTATGGTCGTGAGGAATATTAGTGTGTACATTATGATTACCGTAATAGCCATAGATGTAGCTTTAGTACAGTTATCCCAGACAAACATTACCGTTACTCTATTTTCTATTCTGGCTGTGGGAGCAGAGAGAATGGGACCGCGCGCGGCGACACGCAAATATGCATTGTTTTATAAGGGAGTTCACCCTCCATATTAGACTACTATCCTCCTTGAACTGGACTGTGCAGCAATGCTGAACATATTCGAGCATTTGCAGAACGATTCATCATTCAAGGTCATGCGCCACTGACTCACATCCCTTTACTCCTTCAGGTTTACAGGAAAAAAATAATATATGGTTGGATGCCTTTTGATCAGACCTCGTGTTTCAGTGTGTGTGTTTGTGTGTGTGTGTGTGTGTGTGTGTGAATATCTATCTATCTATCTACCTATCTATCTATCCATCTATCTATCTATCTATCTATCTATATATATTCCTTCATTATTTTATGGTAGGTGGGGGCACTCATCATCCACCACTTAATATAGTGGTACCATGTTTTTAGGGTAGCTCTACATCGAATGGTAAGCCAAATGATTTCCTGTAAACCAGGAAATCATTTACAACGCTGGATGGTAACCTTATTACCAACCAACACGTGTTCCCTATGTGACACCAAGTGCGTTGGCTGAGGGTTAGTGCCTCTTCCCGGAAAACAACTAACTAAAAATAGGAACAAGAAGCCTCGGACCAGGATTGACCAAAAGATGACGACTAAGGAGACTAAGGACCGTACAAAGAACATGATCTGGATGGCGACGTGGAATGCAAGGGGTGTGAATAATGAGGTGAAAGAGAGAGAGATTGTCCAAGTGCTTGAGGGTGCATAAGTGGATGTATCTGGATTAACTGAAACTAAATGATAAGGTGAGAGTGTGAGAGAATGGGAGTATGGATGGGGTACATGTGCAGGAGTAGGTGAGAATGAAAGGGCGAAGGAAGGAGTGTGTATTGTGAGTAACAGATGGAAGGAGAATATAAGAGAGTATGGATCAGCTGGCTCAAGGATTGTGTGGATAAGACTGAAAGTTGGACTACAAATGTGGGCGATTGTGTGCATGTATGTGCCAATGCAAGATCGTGCAAACAGAGTGAGAGAAGAGTTCTGGACAAATGTGGAAGTGTGCATGGAAAAGTTTGAAAGGAATTAGACAGTGTTTTTGATTGGTGATATGAATGGATAAGTAGGGAATGTGAAGGTGGATGAAGTTGTTGGTGAGTGGGGTGTGCCTCCTGGGACAGATGAGAATGGTAGTGCTTCAGTGGACATTTGTGCTGTGAGGGGGTTGTTGACAGCCGATACCCTACTTCAGGCACAAAATGATCCACAAGTATATATGACGAGTGATGAGAAGGGTGGATGGTGAACTGAATGAAAGGAAGGCAATGATTGATTATGTGTGTGTGGATGAAAAGATGCGAAGATGTGTACTAGATGCAAGAGCATATATAGGCTGGGGGAGTGGACTTCCTGACCACCATTTGGTGGTGGTTAGAATCAAGGTCCAAGTAAAAGGAAGAAATAGAAGAAGGGAAGGACGGGAGGAAGGAGTAGATGTAAGGAGAGTGGAAAGGTTAAAAGAGGATGAAAAAAAGACAGAATATAAGAGAGAAGTGGAGGAACAATTGGATATATATGAATTGGAGCAGATGGGGGATGTGGAAGGTGTGTGCAAGATATTAACAGAAGAAATCTATGCAGCATGGGAGGTGGTGTGTGGGGTGAAGAGAAGACGAAAGGGGGTGCAAGGAACAGCATGGTGGAATGAAGAGGTGAGACAGGCTGTGGCACAAAAGAAAAAAGCATATAATGAATGGATGAGAAATAAGGGCGTGGAAGAAGTTGAGAGACGGAAGAGAGAGTTATATGTAGAAAGGAAGAGAGAGGTGAAAAAATTAGTAAGAGAGAGTAAGAAGAGAGTGGATGAGGAATTTAGAAGGAATTTGAGTGTCAAGTAGAGGGAATGTAAGGAAATATTCTGGAAAGAGGTAAAGTGAGTCAGACATGGTGACAACAAACTTAGTAGAGACGTGAAAGGTAAAAATGGTAGATTACTAGCTGAGAAGGGAGAAAAAGTGAACAAATGGAGAGAACACTTTAATGAATTGTTGAACATAGAGAATGAAAGTAATGTGAGTATAAGTGGCTGGGGAATGGCTGGGAGAAGGAGGGAGGTGAGAAGACAGGAACAAATCAGTAGGATGGAAGTTGTGGAAGCATTGAAGAAAGTCAAAATGGGGAAAGCCCCAGGAATTGATGGAGTGTATGGTGGAATGCTGAAGTATGGGGGAGACATAGTAGTAGAATGGATGTGGAAGATGTGTAGATTGGCCTGGGAGGAAGGTAGAGTCCCGGAGGATTGGAAGTCAGGTATAATTATTTCCTTGTACAAAGGAAAAGGGGAAAAAGAAGTATGTGGTAATCACAGGGGAGGCGGTGGCTCAATCGGTAGAGAGGTGGCCTGCACTCCTAACGGACCCAGGTTCAAATCTCGGCTGGGGCAAAGAAAAGTTTATGGATGTGAATTTTATTAAATCAGGCTTTACTAATCTGCCAGAAGACCCGCCGACATGTCGAAAAAGTACCCCCGCAAATACCAATACACCAGTCCTGTATGATACAGCCCTAGCATGTATTCAATATGGACGGTGGGTGTTAGTGCCGAAGTGGTGACATGTAAAGGTGTATGGTAGGTCGGAGGACTGCTGGGCCTTGATAGCAGGCTGTAAAGCCTATGCCGTCAGTCGGACACATAAAAAAAAATAAATTGTCTTCTTAGTGTAATAGGAAAAGTACGTGGTAGGATAGTTGTTGACAGAGTTACGGAAATAACAGAGGAATTAGTTGGAGAAGAACAGGGAGGCTTTAGAAAGGGAAGATGTTGTGTAGATCAGATACTCATTCTTAGATCTTTAGTGGAAAATTTTCTAAAGAAGGGAAAAAAGTTCTATGCAGCCTTCATGGATTTGGAGAAAGTATATGTCAGGGTGGAGAGGCAAGGATTGTGAAGAGTATTAAGAACAGATGGAGTAGATGGGAAGTTGTTGAATGCTGTGAGGAGTATGTATGAGGGTGCTAAGGCTGCAGTGCGTGTGGATAGTGAACTGAGTGAGTTTTTCTATTTGAAGGTTGGGTTGAAACAGGGATGTGTCATGTCCCATATGGTTGTTCAATCTGTATATGGATGGGGTTATAAAAGAGGTGGAGTAACGTGGAGAGACAGGCTGACGAATGAGGATATAAAGGAGCGTTGTGGTGTTGATGTGGATGTGATAGGAAGCGTTATGAGGAACACAGTGAGGTGGTTTGGCCATGTGGAGAGGTTGGAGGGTGAAAGACTGACGAAGAGAGTGTATGTGAGTGAGGTGGAGGGGGGAAGAGGGAGGGGGAGGCCGAGGATGAGATGGAGGGATGGGGTGGAGAGGTATATGAGAGAGGGGGGTGTGAGTTGGGAGCAGGGGAGTGAAATGGCGGAGGACAGGGCGACTTGGAGGCGATTTGTTTGTGGCCACCCCAAACGGGATTGAGGCGTCTGGCAATAGATAGATAGATAGATAGACAAGGTAAGGTAGTGGATGTTGGAGTGCCCCTGGTGAGAGAGGATAGTGTTTGGAAACTCCCTGTACTGTTGTTTGCAGATGATACTGTGTTGTTGAGTGAAGACGAAGGGGAGCTGCAAGGCTTGGTGGATGAGTTTGGGAGAGTGTGTAAGAAACGGAATCTAAAGGTGAATGTAGGGAAGTGTAAAGTTATGGTCTTCGAGAGAGGTGAAGTCAGTGAATGTACAGTGAGGTTGGATGATGAGGAAATGGAAAATGTGAGTACGTTTAAGTACTTGGGTAGTGTGATGAGTAAGGATGGAAGTTCGGAGGGTGAAGTGCTTGAAAGAGTGCGACAAAGAAGAGAGGTTGCTGGTTCCTTGAAGGCAGTGATAAGAAACAGGAAAGTGAGCATGGAAGAGAAAAAGTTATTACATGACAGTATTGTAATACCAACTCTGACGTATGGCACTGACGCTTGGACGTTATTGGAGGGACCCAAGGCAAGAGTGAGAGCAGTGGAAATGAGTTATTTGAGAGGAGGATGTGGAATCACATGGAGAGACAGACTACAAATGGGGAAGTGAAGAAGAGTTGTGGTGTGGATGTGATAGGAAGCGTCAGGAGAAACACATTGAGGTGGTTTTGCCATGTGGAGAGGATGGAGAGTGAGAGACTGATGAGGAGAGTATATGTGAGTGAGATGGAGGGGAGAGAGGGAGGGGGAGGCCGAGGATGAGATGGAATGATGGAGTGGAGAGGTATATGAGTGAGCGAGTGTGAATTGGAAGCCGGACACTGAAATGGCGGGGGACAGGGTGACGTGGAGGCGATTTGTTTGTGGCCACCCCGTATGGGAATAAGGTGTTTGGCAATAGATAGGTAGATAGATAGATTATTACCTCTTCCTTCTGTCTATGGGCGTCTCTGCACTGAGTGACCAGCCAAATTGTTTCTTGTACACCAGGAAACCATTTACTACGCTGCGTGGTAACCATACATCAAAATTATGGGACCTGGTGGTTTTTTGAGTAATTAAGGAGCTCCAGTCGGATTGATCCGGTACAGGTTTATATCCAGGGGATGGTTGGGGGCTTATTGGTCGCGTAATGCCACTCTGGGATGAGTGAGGTTGGTCAATCTTATCTTAAATGTTAGGATCAACTTGCCTAACCCTGGGCTACTAAGCTCCTCATGGGGCAATATAGGATTGGATGATGGATGGACATATATATATGTGTGTGTGTGTGTGTGTGTGTGTATATATATATATATATATATATATATATATATATATATATATATATATTGTTACATACCCTATGATTTCATCATCCTTTGTGTAATTCTAACGTACAGTGTGCTGCATGTTCGATCACGAGCGTGTTCTACCTCACTCCCCCCTTCTACCCTCATAGTAGAGTAAGTCGTTCTTTCTGTTGTTCAGAGCAGGAGTATCAACTCTTTGTCCCCTCTGGCTACATTTGCGCATCCTTCTTACAAGTTGTATCAAGCTCTGCCGGCCCCTATATAATGAGCTCAGTCTCTGCATTAATTGCCACTTAGATCTACTCCTCATTTTGCTCACATCTCTGTCCTACCCTGTACAGTTGTTATTATTGTGACTGCTCAGGAAGTCTCCAACCATCTAGCAGCTGTGTAATTTGAGTATAAGTGTTATTACATTTTTTCCTTGTACTGTTTAGCATGAGGTGTTGATTCGTAGGCCTAGTGAGGTTTTTGTGATTCATGTGTTTTTATGTCAGTCATTTTTGATAATATTTTAGTATCTGTAATAATATATCTTGCATTCACTGAGTATTATCCGGTATTCTCATTTTAACAGGGCTGACTTAGATAAATTTACTCTTGCTAATTTCGTGTTAATAGAGGCTATTGCAGTTAACCATATATTTAACCTGTTTTTTGCCATTACATTATCCTTATGAGTCCTGAATGTTTTGTTGTTAGTTTGAGCATTAAACTTTAACTTGTAATTTTACCTAACTCTTTTGTTTTGAACCTGGAATTTTACGGGACAGTAGTGATTTTTAGTATTCTCACTTTAAGTGTACATTATCTTTCTCTGTTCCGTAACATAAATTTAGCGACCTCTTATCAGGATATTCAGGATATTATCATAAGGATATTGGTTGATATTTTGTGACTGTGATTTAATCATGATGTCTACTATTAGTACACTTGATGAAGCCAAAGATTTTTGTCAAATGTACAAACAGTGTGTGATGTAGAAAACAGAACAAAGAATTAACTTAAGCTTGTTGCTCAACAATTGGGAATTGCAGTTCACTCTCATCATTCTAAAGATCAAATTGTTGGCATGATTAATAAAAGCTTGTTTAATGTAACTCCCCCAAATCAGCAAACGCAGACTGAAATAGCTAAGTTACAGCTAGCTCTGCAGGAGGCTCGTGTTAAGGAAGCTGAATTTCAGGCAAATGCTAAGGAGGCGGAGTCTCAGGCTCGTATTCAGGAGGCTGAATTTCAGGCAAATGCTCGTATTCAGGAGGCACAGGTACAGGCTCAGGCACAAATTGAACTTGCTAGGATTCAGGCAGACCATGAGTATCGCATGAAACAAGGTGGAACTGGATCATCTAGCTCTGATGATTTTGATGTGGCTAAAAATGTTAAACTTGTCCCTCCTTTTAATGAATCTGATTTAACAAAGTTTTTTCAGTTGTTTGAGAGGGTAGCTACAGGTTTTAATTGGCCCAAAAAGTATTGGCCAGTACTCCTTCAAACTGTTCTCACCGGTAAAGCTCAAGTAACTTATGCATCTTTGCCTCAGGATCAATCTGATAATTATGATGTAGTTAAAAGCTTGATTCTTAAGGCCTATGAGCTTGTTCCTGAAGCCTATAGAGTAAAATTTAGGACAACTTATAAGCAAGATAAGCAATCCCATGTTGAGTGTGCAAAAATCAAAGAAGATCTGTTAGAGCAGTGGTTAAATTCTAAGAATGTGGATTCTGATTTTGACAAATTTAAGCAGATGATTTTGCTGGAGGACTTCAAAAGGTGTATTAATAATAATGTAAGCCTATATCTTGATGAGAAAAGAATAGATAATTTGTCTGATGCTGCAGTTTTAGCTGATGAATATGTTCTCACTCACAAGAGATATTCTAAAGAAAAAAGGAAAGCTGAGAGTAAGTACGTTGCCTCTACTCAGAGTACAGGTAACAGGAAAGAGAATAAAGATGATGTTTCTCAGGAAGTAAATACCAGCTTCACCTCTAGATTTCAGAAAAGTAAATGTACTTATTGTAGTAAGCTTGGTCATACTACGAAGAAATGTTTCAGGAGACAGAGTGATGTGAACAAAAAGGAGTCTTTAAATATTCAGTCAATTGGTCTAGTGTCCACCCTTGAGAGTTCCCAGAATTCTTTAACTGAGTTAACTGAACCTGCTTTGAGGGGTAAATTAAATTCTCATGATGAAGCTCCTCTTTCGAGCAGTAACGTGGGTGACACTCTCAAGAGTTCATGTGCTAATTTCCTGTCTGATGGTTTTGTCAGTCCCCTGGACAGTAATGACAGGAAGTCAGTTAAAATATATCGTGATACAGGTGCTTGCCAATCCCTTATGCTGAAAAGTGTTCTAGGCTCTAATGTTAATTCCTCTGATGAAACTGTAATCTAACAAGGTGTAGGGAATAATTACTTCTCTGTCCCTCTGTGCAGAGTGAATTTAGAGTCTGGTTTTGTTAATGGTTCCGTTATGGTTGGGTTGGTTGAGACACTCCCAATGTCAGGTGTAACTTTCTTACTTGGAAATGAAATTGGTGGAAGTCAAGTGTGTCCAGCTCCTCAGTTGTCTAGTGAGCCAGTGGCTGTGACCCAGGATTGTGATGTTCCTGATGTGTTCTCTGCATGTGCTGTCACTAGGGCTAAGTTTAAAGTTACTGGTGACTTAGAGGATAATGATGATGATGATGTTATCCTAGCTGACACTTTTCTTGCTAATTTGGACCACTCACCAGATGAGGCAGTACCCCGTAGTGTTGATAATTTGTCTCGTCAAGAGTTGGTTGAGTTGCAGGTTGCTGACCCTGAGTTGAAAGGTCTAGCTAACTCTGCTTGCAGTGAGGAAGAGTCAGCTGGTGCTTCTACTTGTTATTATATAAAGTCAGGAGTACTTATGAGAAAGTGGAGACCCCCAACAGCATCAGCCGACTGTGAATGGGAGGTTATACATCAAGTTGTCATCCCTCGTGTTTGTAGGCAGGATATCATTAGAGTGGCTCATGATTCCAGTTTAGCAGGACACCTTGGAGTGAGGAAGACTGTGGCACGCATTTTGAAACACTTCTACTGGCCAGGTATCTTCAGGGATGTTTCCTGGTATTATAAGTCTTGTCACACCTGTTAAGTTGTGGGGAAGTGTAATCAGACCGAAAAGGTTGCACCTCTAGTTCCCATTCCTCCTTTTGAGGCGCCATTCACCCGTGTGTTGGTGGATATTGTGGGCCTCTTCCTAAGACTTCTTCAGGATTTTCTTATGTGTTGACCCTGATTGATATGGCTACTCGTTATCCTGAAGCCATTCCACTTAGAAATATCTCAGCAAAGAACGTGGTTAAGGAAATGCTAGGGTTCTTCACAAAGTTTGGTCTGCCCAAGGAGGTACAGTCAGACCGGGGAAGTAATTTCATGTTAAATGTTTTCAAGCAGTCTCTGAAAGAGTTGGGCATCACCCAGATCACGTCTTCAGCTTACCATCCCCAGACCCAAGGAGCGTTGGAGAGATATCATCAAACACTCAAATCGATGCTCAAGAAATACTGTTTGGAACATCAGAAAGACTGGGATAAAGGTCTTCCATTTGTTGTATTTGCCGCAAGAGAATCTCCAAATGAATCACTGGGCTTCTCACCTTTTGAACTAGTGTTTGGCCATGAAGTAAGAGGACCCCTTAAGTTACTCAAGGAATGCTGGCTGTCGGAGGAAGATGACGTCAACCTGCTGGAGTATGTGATGAAGTTCAAAGAACGGCTGTCCACTGCTTTACTGCTGGCGAGAGAGAATTTAGGAGCTACTCAGGAGAAGATGAAGACTTGGTATGATAAGAAGTCCAGGTTACGCCACTTTCAGCCAGGAGATCAGGTTTTGATTCTGCTACCAGTGCATGGGCAACCTCTTCAAGCCAAGTTTAGTGGTCCTTATTTCGTGGAGAAGAAACTCAGTGATGTCAACTATGTCATCGCCACACCAGATCGTAGAAAGAACAAGCAACTTTGTCACATCAATATGCTAAAGTTATATCACAGGCGGGACGAAAATAACCCAGTCTGCACTGTAGCTGTTCCACCCGAGTCTGCAAGTGAAGCTCTCTCATGCAGCATGAGCCTGAGTGATGGTTTGGGGAAGAATCCTGATATCATGAATGATCTCCAGACTAAGCTTTCTCATCTACCTCCCGAGGAAAGGCAGGAATTTTCGGCATTACTGCAGGAATACCCTGGGAGTGTTCCGTGCCACTCCAGGAAGAACCACTGTGTTGATGCATGATGTCAATGTTGGAGACGCAAAGCCAATTAAACTGCCTCCTTACCGCGTGAACCCAGTGAAAGTTCCTCTCATCCAGAAGGAGCTTGGCTACCTGTTGGACCACAAGATGATTGAGCCCTGTCAGAGCGAGTGGAGTTCTCCTGTCACTCTAGTTCCTAAGCCAGTTGGGTCACAGCGGCTTTGCATTGACTACAGACGTGTTAATCAGACAACCAAGACAGACACTTACCCTCTCCCTAGCGTGGAAGATTGCATAGACAAGATCGGAAAGGCTAGGTACATAAGTAAGTTTGATTTGTTAAAGGGATACTGGCAAGTACCTATGACTGTACTTGCTAGGGAGATCTCATGTTTTGTAACACTAGGAAAGACTTTTGCATGTTCTGTAATGCCATATGGTATGAAGAATGCAGCAGCCACATTTCAGAAGCTCATGAATGTTGTAACAGAGGGTTTGGCAGGGTGTGTTGTTTATATTGATGATGTATTAATCTTCAGTGACAGCTGGAAAGATCACCTATGCCATGTCGGTAAATTTCTTGAGCGTTTGCTTCAGGCTAATCTTGTAGCTAATTTTTCAAAGTGTGAGTTTGGTCAAGCTAAAGTTCAGTACCTTGGGTACGTAATTGGTGATGGACATGTTGCACCACCAGGAGCTAAGGTTCAGGTTATAAGTGATCTTCCCAGACCTAAAAGTAGGAAAGAGCTACAAAGATTTTTGGGAATGGTAGGTTATTACAGGAGATTTGTTCTTAACTTTTCAATTCTTGTATCACCACTTACAGACCTACTGAAAAAGGGAGTTAAATTTGTCTGGACCGATAACTGTGAATCCTCTTTCAGCAAACTTAAAGCTATCCTATTAAGTCAGCCAGTGCTCGCTACTCCAAATTTTGGTAAGCCTTTTAAGATGACTGTTGATGCAAGTGATACAGGAGCTGGGGCTGTTTTGCTGCAAGAGGATAATCAGGGTATTGAGCACCCTGTATCCTCTTACAGTAAGAAGTTCACTCCACCTCAAAAGAACTACTCAACTATTGGGAAAGAGCCTTTGGCCTTGATTTTGGGTTTACAGCATTTTTCATTTTATTTGTGTTCTGGTTTTGACCCCATAGTCATTTATACCGATCATAACCCACTGAAATTCCTTAGTAAGTTTAAAGATAAAAAATAGAGATTGACAAGATGGAGTCTACTTCTTCAGGAGTATTCATTAGACATACAACATGTCAAGGGGAAAGAAAATGTTATTGCAGATGGCTTATCTAGACTTTAGACAGATTGTTTTAGAGTAATAAGAAATTTCCTTTGTAAATTTCTTTTTTCTTTGTGGGGAGGTGTTACATAGCCTATGATTTCATCATCCTTTGTGTAATTCTAACGTACAGTGTGCTGCATGTTAGATCACGAGCGTGTTCTACCTCACTCCCCCCTTCTACCCTCATAGTAGAGTAAGTCGTTCTTTCTGTTGTTCAGAGCAGGAGTATCAACTCTTTGTCCCCTCTGGCTACATTTGCGCATCCTTCTTACAAGTTGTATCAAGCTCTGCCGGCCCCTATATAATGAGCTCAGTCTCTGCATTAATTGCCACTTAGATCTACTCCTCATTTTGCTCACATCTCTGTCCTACCCTGTACAGTTGTTATTATTGTGACTGCTCAGGAAGTCTCCAACCATCTAGCAGCTGTGTAATTTGAGTATAAGTGTTATTACATTTTTTCCTTGTACTGTTTAGCATGAGGTGTTGATTCGTAGGCCTAGTGAGGTTTTTGTGATTCATGTGTTTTTATGTCAGTCATTTTTGATAATATTTTAGTATCTGTAATAATATATCTTGCATTCACTGAGTATTATCCGGTATTTTCATTTTAACAGGGCTGACTTAGATAAATTTACTCTTGCTAATTTCGTGTTAATAGAGGCTATTGCAGTTAACCATATATTTAACCTGTTTTTTGCCATTACATTATCCTTATGAGTCCTGAATGTTTTGTTGTTAGTTTGAGCATTAAACTTTAACTTGTAATTTTACCTAACTCTTTTGTTTTGAACCTGGAATTTTACGGGACAGTAGTGATTTTTAGTATTCTCACTTTAAGTGTACATTATCTTTCTCTGTTCCGTAACATAAATTTAGCGACCTCTTATCAGGATATTCAGGATATTATCATAAGGATATTGGTTGATATTTTGTGACTGTGATTTAATCATGATGTCTACTATTAGTACACTTGATGAAGCCAAAGATTTTTGTCAAATGTACAAACAGTGTGTGATGTAGAAAACAGAACAAAGAATTAACTTAAGCTTGTTGCTCAACAATTGGGAATTGCAGTTCACTCTCATCATTCTAAAGATCAAATTGTTGGCATGATTAATAAAAGCTTGTTTAATGTAACTCCCCCAAATCAGCAAACGCAGACTGAAATAGCTAAGTTACAGCTAGCTCTGCAGGAGGCTCGTGTTAAGGAAGCTGAATTTCAGGCAAATGCTAAGGAGGCGGAGTCTCAGGCTCGTATTCAGGAGGCTGAATTTCAGGCAAATGCTCGTATTCAGGAGGCACAGGTACAGGCTCAGGCACAAATTGAACTTGCTAGGATTCAGGCAGACCATGAGTATCGCATGAAACAAGGTGGAACTGGATCATCTAGCTCTGATGATTTTGATGTGGCTAAAAATGTTAAACTTGTCCCTCCTTTTAATGAATCTGATTTAACAAAGTTTTTTCAGTTGTTTGAGAGGGTAGCTACAGGTTTTAATTGGCCCAAAAGTATTGGCCAGTACTCCTTCAAACTGTTCTCACCGGTAAAGCTCAAGTAACTTATGCATCTTTGCCTCAGGATCAATCTGATAATTATGATGTAGTTAAAAGCTTGATTCTTAAGGCCTATGAGCTTGTTCCTGAAGCCTATAGAGTAAAATTTAGGACAACTTATAAGCAAGATAAGCAATCCCATGTTGAGTGTGCAAAAATCAAAGAAGATCTGTTAGAGCAGTGGTTAAATTCTAAGAATGTGGATTCTGATTTTGACAAATTTAAGCAGATGATTTTGCTGGAGGACTTCAAAAGGTGTATTAATAATAATGTAAGCCTATATCTTGATGAGAAAAGAATAGATAATTTGTCTGATGCTGCAGTTTTAGCTGATGAATATGTTCTCACTCACAAGAGATATTCTAAAGAAAAAAGGAAAGCTGAGAGTAAGTACGTTGCCTCTACTCAGAGTACAGGTAACAGGAAAGAGAATAAAGATGATGTTTCTCAGGAAGTAAATACCAGCTTCACCTCTAGATTTCAGAAAAGTAAATGTACTTACTGTAGTAAGCTTGGTCATACTACGAAGAAATGTTTCAGGAGACAGAGTGATGTGAACAAAAAGGAGTCTTTAAATATTCAGTCAATTGGTCTAGTGTCCACCCTTGAGAGTTCCCAGAATTCTTTAACTGAGTTAACTGAACCTGCTTTGAGGGGTAAATTAAATTCTCATGATGAAGCTCCTCTTTCGAGCAGTAACGTGGGTGACACTCTCAAGAGTTCATGTGCTAATTTCCTGTCTGATGGTTTTGTCAGTCCCCTGGACAGTAATGACAGGAAGTCAGTTAAAATATATCGTGATACAGGTGCTTGCCAATCCCTTATGCTGAAAAGTGTTCTAGGCTCTAATGGTAATTCCTCTGATGAAACTGTAATCTAACAAGGTGTAGGGAATAATTACTTCTCTGTCCCTCTGTGCAGAGTGAATTTAGAGTCTGGTTTTGTTAATGGTTCCGTTATGGTTGGGTTGGTTGAGACACTCCCAATGTCAGGTGTAACTTTCTTACTTGGAAATGAAATTGGTGGAAGTCAAGTGTGTCCAGCTCCTCAGTTGTCTAGTGAGCCAGTGGCTGCGACCCAGGATTGTGATGTTCCTGATGTGTTCTCTGCATGTGCTGTCACTAGGGCTAAGTTTAAAGTTACTGGTGACTTAGAGGATAATGATGATGATGATGTTATCCTAGCTGACACTTTTCTTGCTAATTTGGACCACTCACCAGATGAGGCAGTACCCCGTAGTGTTGATAATTTGTCTCGTCAAGAGTTGGTTGAGTTGCAGGTTGCTGACCCTGAGTTGAAAGGTCTAGCTAACTCTGCTTGCAGTGAGGAAGAGTCAGCTGGTGCTTCTACTTGTTATTATATAAAGTCAGGAGTACTTATGAGAAAGTGGAGACCCCCAACAGCATCAGCCGACTGTGAATGGGAGGTTATACATCAAGTTGTCATCCCTCGTGTTTGTAGGCAGGATATCATTAGAGTGGCTCATGATTCCAGTTTAGCAGGACACCTTGGAGTGAGGAAGACTGTGGCACGCATTTTGAAACACTTCTACTGGCCAGGTATCTTCAGGGATGTTTCCTGGTATTATAAGTCTTGTCACACCTGTTAAGTTGTGGGGAAGTGTAATCAGACCGAAAAGGTTGCACCTCTAGTTCCCATTCCTCCTTTTGAGGCGCCATTCACCCGTGTGTTGGTGGATATTGTGGGCCCTCTTCCTAAGACTTCTTCAGGATTTTCTTATGTGTTGACCCTGATTGATATGGCTACTCGTTATCCTGAAGCCATTCCACTTAGAAATATCTCAGCAAAGAACGTGGTTAAGGAAATGCTAGGGTTCTTCACAAAGTTTGGTCTGCCCAAGGAGGTACAGTCAGACCGGGGAAGTAATTTCATGTTAAATGTTTTCAAGCAGTCTCTGAAAGAGTTGGGCATCACCCAGATCACGTCTTCAGCTTACCATCCCCAGACCCAAGGAGCGTTGGAGAGATATCATCAAACACTCAAATCGATGCTCAAGAAATACTGTTTGGAACATCAGAAAGACTGGGATAAAGGTCTTCCATTTGTTGTATTTGCCGCAAGAGAATCTCCAAATGAATCACTGGGCTTCTCACCTTTTGAACTAGTGTTTGGCCATGAAGTAAGAGGACCCCTTAAGTTACTCAAGGAATGCTGACTGTCGGAGGAAGATGACGTCAACCTGCTGGAGTATGTGATGAAGTTCAAAGAACGGCTGTCCACTGCTTTACTGCTGGCGAGAGAGAATTTAGGAGCTACTCAGGAGAAGATGAAGACTTGGTATGATAAGAAGTCCAGGTTACGCCACTTTCAGCCAGGAGATCAGGTTTTGATTCTGCTACCAGTGCATGGGCAACCTCTTCAAGCCAAGTTTAGTGGTCCTTATTTCGTGGAGAAGAAACTCAGTGATGTCAACTATGTCATCGCCACACCAGATCGTAGAAAGAACAAGCAACTTTGTCACATCAATATGCTAAAGTTATATCACAGGCGGGACGAAAATAACCCAGTCTGCACTGTAGCTGTTCCACCCGAGTCTGCAAGTGAAGCTCTCTCATGCAGCATGAGCCTGAGTGATGGTTTGGGGAAGAATCCTGATATCATGAATGATCTCCAGACTAAGCTTTCTCATCTACCTCCCGAGGAAAGGCAGGAATTTTCGGCATTACTGCAGGAATACCCGCAAGTGTTCCGTGCCACTCCAGGAAGAACCACTGTGTTGATGCATGATGTCAATGTTGGAGACGCAAAGCCAATTAAACTGCCTCCTTACCGCGTGAACCCAGTGAAAGTTCCTCTCATCCAGAAAGAGCTTGGCTACCTGTTGGACCACAAGATGATTGAGCCCTGTCAGAGCGAGTGGAGTTCTCCTGTCACTCTAGTTCCTAAGCCAGTTGGGTCACAGCGGCTTTGCATTGACTACAGACGTGTTAATCAGACAACCAAGACAGACACTTACCCTCTCCCTAGCGTGGAAGATTGCATAGACAAGATCGGAAAGGCTAGGTACATAAGTAAGTTTGATTTGTTAAAGGGATACTGGCAAGTACCTATGACTGTACTTGCTAGGGAGATCTCATGTTTTGTAACACTAGGAAAGACTTTTGCATGTTCTGTAATGCCATATGGTATGAAGAATGCAGCAGCCACATTTCAGAAGCTCATGAATGTTGTAACAGAGGGTTTGGCAGGGTGTGTTGTTTATATTGATGATGTATTAATCTTCAGTGACAGCTGGAAAGATCACCTATGCCATGTCGGTAAATTTCTTGAGCGTTTGCTTCAGGCTAATCTTGTAGCTAATTTTTCAAAGTGTGAGTTTGGTCAAGCTAAAGTTCAGTACCTTGGGTACGTAATTGGTGATGGACATGTTGCACCACCAGGAGCTAAGGTTCAGGTTATAAGTGATCTTCCCAGACCTAAAAGTAGGAAAGAGCTACAAAGATTTTTGGGAATGGTAGGTTATTACAGGAGATTTGTTCTTAACTTTTCAATTCTTGTATCACCACTTACAGACCTACTGAAAAAGGGAGTTAAATTTGTCTGGACCGATAACTGTGAATCCTCTTTCAGCAAACTTAAAGCTATCCTATTAAGTCAGCCAGTGCTCGCTACTCCAAATTTTGGTAAGCCTTTTAAGATGACTGTTGATGCAAGTGATACAGGAGCTGGGGCTGTTTTGCTGCAAGAGGATAATCAGGGTATTGAACACCCTGTATCCTCTTACAGTAAGAAGTTCACTCCACCTCAAAAGAACTACTTAACTATTGGGAAAGAGCCTTTGGCCTTGATTTTGGGTTTACAGCATTTTTCATTTTATTTGTGTTCTGGTTTTGACCCCATAGTCATTTATACCGATCATAACCCACTGAAATTCCTTAGTAAGTTTAAAGATAAAAAATAGAGATTGACAAGATGGAGTCTACTTCTTCAGGAGTATTCATTAGACATACAACATGTCAAGGGGAAAGAAAATGTTATTGCAGATGGCTTATCTAGACTTTAGACAGATTGTTTTAGAGTAATAAGAAATTTCCTTTGTAAATTTCTTTTTTCTTTGTGGGGAGGTGTTACATAGCCTATGATTTCATCATCCTTTGTGTAATTCTAACGTACAGTGTGCTGCATGTTAGATCACGAGCGTGTTCTACCTCACTCCCCCCTTCTACCCTTATAGTAGAGTAAGTCTTTCTTTCTGTTGTTCAGAGCAGGAGTGTCAACTCTTTGTCCCCTCTGGCTTCATTTGCGCGTCCTTCTTACAAGTTGTATCAAGCTCTGCCGGCCCCTATATAATGAGCTCAGTCTCTGCATTAATTGCCACTTAGATCTACTCCTCATTTTGCTCACATCTCTGTCCTCCCCTGTACAGTTGTTATTATTGTGACTGCTCAGGAAGTCTCCAACCATCTAGCAGCTGTGTAATTTGAGTATAAGTGTTATTACATTTTTTCCTTGTACTGTTTAGCATATGTTGATTCGTAGGCCTAGTGAGGTTTTTGTGATTCATGTGATTTTGTCAGTCATTTTTTATAATATTTTGTATCTGTAATAATATATCTTGCATTCACTGAGTATTATCCAGTATTCTCATTTTATCAGGGCTGACTTAGATAAATTTACTCTTGCTAATTTCGTGTTAATAGAGGCTATTGCAGTTAACCATATATTTAACCTGTTTTTTGCCATTACATTATCCTTATGAGTCCTGAATGTTTTGTTGTTAGTTTGAGCACTAAACTTTAACTTGTAATTTTACCTAACTCTTTTGTTTTGAACCTGGAACTTTGCGGGACAGTAGTGATTTTTAGTATTCTCACTTAAAGTGTACATTATCTTTCTCTGTTCCGTAACAATATATATATATATATATATATATATATATATATATATATATATATATATATATATATATATATATATATATATATATATATATATACAGTATAAATACACACACACACTCAAACACACACAGTACATCTATCTGTCTGTCTGTCTGTGTTTTCTTTTTTTTTAATAACAGAACGGAGGAAGGAAAAACAAATGGGGAAAAAAAAAAATCCCTACACCAGATTACTGATGTCCGCTAGTCATAAAATATCTGTAATAGTTAGACTTGAACAGTTGTGGGTTGAAATTTGGAGGAAAACAACTCTGGGGAAGAGAGTTCCAGAGAGATGCAGTTCGGGGAATGAAAGAATTCTGATAGGCAAAAGTTCTGCAATATGGCTGAGTGACAATCCAGTCATGAGCGCTACCAGATGCCCGTGTAGCACGAGGGAAGGCATGGAGAGGTGGCACCATGGACACAACTTCGTCTGAGCATTTGCCAAAAAAAATATCTGTAAAATAAGGCAAGGGCTTCCTTCTCATATGCAGGGGAGGTGGTTTATATGTAATGGCAGGGTTGTTAATGATTCTAACAGCTTTATTCTGAATTTTGTCTAGTTGTCTTAATGCAACCTCTCCACAACCATTCCAGAAGGGTGAGCAATATTCAAGCAGAGAGCGCACATGACATAAATTATAGCTAACTGCTCATCGGCGAAGAAGTTACGGACTCTGTACAATAATCCAAGTTTCTTTGAGGCGGTTTTAGCAAGTGATCTGACATGAGGGGTCCAGCTGAGGGCACTGTTAAGTGAGACACCATGAATTTCAATACTTTTGGAGATGGGAATATTAGTGGCACTGAAGGTAATGTACGAATCTGGCAAAATCTGTCTATTAGTAAACTGTATATATTTAGTTTTACTAGCATTAAAAGAGACAAGGTTGTTTTGTTCCCATTCACTAATTGTAGCTAGATCTTGATTTATGGAGATGGCTGTACTGAGTTGAGAGGTAGAGATATTAGACTTTGTAAATGGATGTCTAAGTGTGAATGAACTATGTAGTGTTGAGTCATCTGCATATGAGTGAACGGGATTGTATACGGTATATATATATATATATATATATATATATATATATATATATATATATATATATATATACAGCCCCCTGGGGGTAGGGGGGGTTTTCAAGAATACTCCCCCAGTATCCCTGCTTGTCGTAAAAGGCAACTTAAAGGGTTGGCGGAGGGTTAGTGCCCCTCCCCGGAAAACAACTAACTAAAAAAACAAACAAGAAGCCTCGGACAAGGACTGACCAATCGATGACGACCCAGGACCGGACAAAGGACTTGGTAATGGCTACATGGAATGTAAGAGGAGCGAATGATGAGGTGAAAGAGAGAAAGATTGTCCAGGTGCTTGAGGATGGAAAGTGGATGTATGTGGAATAACTGAAACAAAATGGAGAGGAGAAAATGTGAGAGAATGGGAGTATGGATGGGGTATATGTGCAGGATTAAGTGAGAATGAGAGGGCAAAGGAAGGAGTATGTATAGTTGTGAGTAAAATATGGAAGAAGAGCATAAGACAGTATGGATCAGTTGGGTCAAGGATTGTGTGGGTAAAGTTGAAAGTTGGAATTCAAATGTGGGCGATTGTGTGTGTGTGTGTGTGTGTGTATGCCCCAACGCAAGATCGTGCTAGAAGAGTGAGAGAAGAGTTCTGGACAAATGTAGAAGTGTGCATGGAAAAGTTTGGAAGGAATGAGAGAGTGTTTTTGATCGGTGATATGAATGGTAAAGTTGGGAATGTGAAGATGGATGGAATAGTTGGTGAGTGGGGTGTGCCTGCTGAGATAGATGAGAATGGGAGTGCGTTAGTGGACATTTGTGCTGGGAGGGGGTTGGTGATACCCAATACCCTCTTCAGGCATAAAATGATCCACAGGTATACATGGTGAGTGATGAGAAGGGTGGGTGTTGAACTGAATGAAAGGAAGGCAATGATTGATTATGTGTGTGTGGATGAAAAGATGCGAAGATGTGTAATGGATGCAAGAGTTTATAGAGGTTGGGGGAGTGGACTTTCTGACCACTACTTGGTGGTGGCCAGAATTAGAATTCAAGTAAGATGGAGGAATAGAAAAAGGGAAAGACGAGAGGAAGGAGTAGTTGCAAGGAGAGTGGACAGGTTACAAGAGGATGAGAACAAGGCAGAGTATAAGAGAGAAGTGGAGGAACGATTGGGCAAATATGAATTGGAGCAGATGGGAGACGTGGAAGGTGTGTGTAGGATATTTACAGAAGAAATATGTGCAGCATGTGATGTGGTGTGTGTGATGTGATGTGTGCAAGGAAGAGAAGACGGAGGGGGGTGCAAGGAACAGCGTGTTGGACTGAAGAGGTGAAACAGGCTGTGGCACAAAAGAAGAAAGCACACAATGAATGGATGAGAAATAGCGGCGTGGAAGAAGTTGAGAAGCAGAAGAGAGAGTTATATCTAGAAAGAAACAGAGAGGTGAAAAGATTAGTAAGAGAGAGTAAGAAGAGAGTGGATGAGGAATTTGGAAGGAATTTGAGTGTAAAGTGGAGGGACTGCAAGAAAATGTTCTGGAAAGAGGTGAAAAGAGTAAGACAGGGTGGAAGTGAAGTTAGCAGGGGAGTGAAAGATAGAAATGGTAGATTACTAGTGGAGAAGGGAGAAAAAGTGAGCAGATGGAGAGAACACTTTAAGGAATTGTTGAACATAGAGGATGGAAGTAATGTGAGTATAAGTGGCTAGGGAATGGCTGGGAGAAGGAGGGAGGTGAGAAGACAGGAAGAAATCAGTAGGATAGAAGTTGTGGAAGCAATGAAGAAAGTTAAATCGGGGAAAGCCCCAGGAATTGATGGAGTGTGTGGTGAAATGCTGAAGCATGGGGGAGAGATAGTAGTAGAATGGATGTGGAAGATGTGCAGATTGGCCTGGGAGGAAGGTAGAGTCCCGGAGGATTGGAAGTCAGGTATAATTATTCCCTTGTACAGAGGAAAAGGGGAAAAAGAAGTGTGTGGTAATCATAGGGGCATTTGTCTTCTTAGTATAATAGGAAAAGTGTATGGTAGGATACTTATTGACAGAGTTAGAGAAAGAACAGAGAAATTAGTTGGAGAAGAACAGGGAGGCTTTAAGAAGGGAAGAGGTTGTGTAGATCAGATATTCATTCTTAGATCTTTAGTGGAAAAGTTTCTAGAGAAGGGAAAGAAATTGTATGCGGCTTTCATGGATTTGGAGAAAACATATGACAGGGTGGATAGACAATGATTGTGGAAAGTGTTAAGAATATATGGAGTAGATGAAAAGTTGTTGGATGCTGTGAAGAGTATGTACGATGGTGCGAAGGCTGCACTGCGTGTGGATGGTGAACTAAGTGAATTTTTCTCTTTGAAAGTTGGGTTGAAACAGGGATGTGTCATGTCTCCATGGTTGTTCAATCTGTTCATGGATGGGGTAATAAAAGAGGTACAAGGTAGGGTAGTGGATGTTGGAGTGGCCCTGGTGAGAGAGGATAGTGTTTGGAAACTCCCTGTACTGTTGTTTGCAGATGATACTGTGTTGTTGAGTGAAGACGAAAGGGAGCTGCAAGACTTGGTGGATGAGTTTGGAAGAATGTGCAAGAAACGGAATCTAAAGGTGAATGTAGGGAAGAGTAAAGTGATGGTCTTTGAGCGAGGTGAAGTCAGTGAATGTACAGCGAGGTTGGATGGTGAGGAATTGGAAAATGTGAGTACGTTTAAGTACTTGGGTAGTGTGATGAGTGAGGATGGTGGTTTGGAGGGTGAAGTGCTTGAAAGGGTACAGCAGGGAAGAAAGGTTGCTGGTTCTTTGAAAGCAGTGATAAGAAACAGGGAAGTGAGCATGGAAGTGAAAAAGTTCCTACATGACAGTATTGTGATACCAACTCTAACGTATGGAAGTGAAACTTGGACGTTGTTGGAAGGACACAAGTTAGGAGTGACAGCAGTGGAAATGAGTTATTTAAGAGGAGCCTGTGGAGTCACATGGAGAGACAGGCTGACGAATGAGGATATAAAGGAGCATTGTGGTGTGGATGTGGATGTGATAGGAAGCGTTATGAGGAACACACTGAGGTAGTTTGGGCATGTGGAGAGGATGGAGGGTGAAAGACTGACGAAGAGAGTGTATGTGAGAGAGGTGGAGGGGGGAAGAGGGAGGGGGAGGCCGAGGATGAGATGGAGGGATGGGGTGGAGAGGTATATGAGAGAGGGGGGTGTGAGTTGGGAGCAGGGCAGTGAAATGGCGGGGGACAGGGTGACTTGGAGGCGATTTGTTTGTGGCCACCCCAAACGGGATTGAGGCGTCTGGCAATAGATGGATAGATAGATAGATATTTTTCCATCCATTTATCAATCTCTGTCTGTCTGTCTGTCTGTCTGTCTGACTGTCTCTGTCTGTCTGTCTGTCTGTCTGTATCTATCTATCTATCTATCTATCTCTCCATATGTATATATCCATCCATCCATCATCCAGTCCTACATTGCCCCATGAGGAGCGTAGGAACCCGGGGCTAGGCAGTTGGTCCCGACTTTTAACATGAGAGTGACCAGCCTCATTCATCCCTGTGTGGCATTACATGAGCAATCAATTCCAACCATTCCTTGGATATAAACCTTCACCGGCTCAATCCGATTGGAGCGCAATAATTACGCACTAAACCACCAGGTGCCATAATTTGGTTATATGGTTGCCACCCAGCGTAGTAAATGGTTTCTTGGTGTTCAGGAAACAATTTGACTTGTCACTCAGTGTAGAGTCACCCACAGGCAAAAGGGAGAGGAAAGAATGAAGGAAAGAAAGACAGAAGAGGGAGTGTAACGTCACCCGTAGGCAGCAGGACGAGGAAAGAATGAAGGAAAGAAAAACAGAGGAGGATGGAAGGAAAGAAGGATGGAGGAGAAGAAATGGTAGACTCCTGACAGCAGCACTACATCCAGTGAGTGGATGGCGAGCGCCCTCACCTACCACTATATATATATATATATATATATATATATATATATATATATATATATATATATATATATATATATATATATATATATATATGTATATTCAAGATAGTACTAAAGAATAGCATCGTACCTCACGAGTGAAAGCTAGCAAAGGTAACCTTGATAGTTTAGAAAAGGCAGGAATAAAAGAGCATTTCAACTGAATACTTTATTTTTTTCATGTTTTTTTGGCTGATGTAAGTGCTTGGCAAGTTCTTAGAAACTGCTGTCAGACACAGTTTTGTCAAGCCGTTTGACATAAATGACCTCATATGAGATTCAACTCTTGGTTTTTGGTATAAATGCCCTTGAGTTATGAAACTCTCAGATTTTTCAACGATATGTGAAACATATTCATGGACATCAAACCTGCTTTTGTAGTATATCTCGATTTTCAAAGAGCATTTAATGATTTTCCCCATGAAGGGCCCATTCAGAAATTAAAAGCACATGCTTTAACTGATTGAATCGAAAAACTGGCTTATAGGACGAAAAATGTCATAAAAAGGAAAAAAAAAAAAACTAAGATAGAACAGACTTTGCACTGAAGGAGACTAAATAAAAGATGATAACGCTAAGCACCCACATGCAGCAATCCTGGGGAGTAATGGACTAAATGACACGCTTGTCGCATGACCACCCCTTACACCACTGTACTACAGTACCATCACTTCATCTCTACCAAACCATCACATCACTACTGCATCACAACCATATCACCACCATTAAATCACCACCACCACCGCAGTACCACTATACTCTGCCACCCACCATCACTGCAGTACACTACTAACGCACTACCACACCATCACACCAGACCACCATCATTAAACACACACTACCAAAACATCACCAGACACTACACCATTATTTCATCACCATCACACCACTGCACCAACACAACACCACTACCAGTTCACCCCTCATCTTAGTAGCATACCACGTCATCATTACTACCACATTACCACACCGTCATCATCACACCACCCCACCAACAGAACACAACCACACCACTGAATCACCAAATCGCTACCACACTAGTAGAACTTTACATCACCTCTAAACCACCTTACCATAATACCACCACCAGACCGCCATACTCTGTCACAACTTTCCCCATAAACCTAACTGTGGTTGTGGCCCTCCACCACTCATTCCATTGTGCCTGATTATTCATTATTCCTAATTACATTGATTCCGTCATTCCTGGCATCGTGCCTTCTCCTTAGGCAAAATCATTTGTCGTTTTCAGTTTACGTATTTCCTTGAACAGTAGATGGAAGTGTGCTTTCCTTCAGCCTGTCCAAAAGAAAGATGACTTCCCAACTTTCAATCTACAGCATTCCCTTATTTTCTAGTATGTCTAATTCTATAACACTATCATGAAAGCTTTCCGTGCCGCCATTGTGGACTCCGACAGGGACTTTCAGCTGGCGATCTTCTCACCTTCCTTGCAGATTTTTTGCCATTCTTACTTGGAGATTGTAATGCAGCCCCCTCCGTCTTCTCTTCCTTCCACACACCACATCACATGCTGCACATATTTCTTCTGTAAATATCCTACACACACTTTCCACGTCTCCCATCTGCTCCAATTCATATTTGCCCAATCGTTCCTCCACTTCTCTCTTATACTCTGCCTTTTTCTCATCCTCTTGTAACCTTTCCACTCTCCTTGCAACTACTCCTTCCTCTCGTCTTTCCCTTCTTCTATTCCTCCATATTACTTGAATCCTAATTCTGGCCACCACCAAGTAGTGGTTAGAAAGTCCACTCCCCCAACCTCTATAAGCTCTTGCAAGGAACAGCGTGGTGGACTGAAGAGGTGAGACAGGCTGTGGCACAAAAGAAGAAAGCATACAATGAATGGATGAGAAATAGGGGCGTGGAAGAAGTTGAGAGGCGGAAGAGAGAGTTATATGTAGAAAGGAAGAAAGAGGTGAAAAGATTAGTAAGAGAGAGTAAGAAGAGAGTGGATGAGGAATTTGGAAGGAATTTGAGTGTAAAGTGGAGGGACTGTAAGAAAATGTTCTGGAAAGAGGTGAAAAGAGTAAGACAGGGTGGAAGTGAAGTTAGCAGGGGAGTGAAAGATAAAAATGGTAGATTACTAGTGGAGAAGGGAGAAAAAGTGAGCAGATGGAGAGAACACTTTAAGGAATTGTTGAACATAGAGGATGGAAGTAATGCGAGTATAAGTGGCTGGGGAATGGCTGGGACAAGGAGGGAGGTGAGAAGACAGGAAGAAATCAGTAGGATAGAAGTTGTGGAAGCAATGAAGAAAGTTAAATCGGGGAAAGCCCCAGGAATTGATGGAGTGTGTGGTGAAATGCTGAAGCATGGAGGAGAGATAGTAGTAGAATGGATGTGGAAGATGTGCAGATTGGCCTGGGAGGAAGGTAGAGTCCCGGAGGATTGGAAGTCAGGTATAATTATTCCCTTGTACAAAGGAAAAGGGGAAAAAGAAGTGTGTGGTAATCATAGGGGCATTTGTCTTCTTAGTATAATAGGAAAAGTGTATGGTAGGATACTTAGTGACAGAGTTAGAGAAAGAACAGAGATATTAGTTGGAGAAGAATAGGAAGGCTTTAGAAAGCGAAGAGGTTGTGTAGATCAGATATTCATTCTTAGATCTTTAGTGGAAAAGTTTCTAGAGAAGAGAAAGAAGTTGTATGCGGCTTTCATGGATTTGGAGAAAGCATATGACAGGGTGGATAGACAATGATTGTGGAAAGTGTTAAGAATATATGGAGTAGATGGGAAGTTGTTGAATGCTGTGAAGAGTATGTACGATGGTGCGAAGGCTGCAGTGCGTGTGGATGGTGAACTAAGTGAATTTTTCTCTTTGAAAGTTGGGTTGAAACAGGGTTGTGTCATGTCTCCATGGTTGTTCAATCTGTACATGGATGGGGTAATAAAAGAGGTACAAGGTAGGGTAGTGGATGTTGGAGTGGCCCTGGTGAGAGAGGATAGTGTTTAGAAACTCCCTATACTGTTGTTTGCAGATGATACTGTGTTGCTGAGTGAAGACGAAGGGGAGCTGCAAGGCTTGGTGGATGAGTTTGGGAGAGTGTGTAAGAAACGGAATCTAAAGGTGAATGTAGGGAAGAGTAAAGTGATGCTCTTTGAGAGAGGTGAAGTCAGTGAATGTACAGCGAGGTTGGATGGTGAGGAATTGGAAAATGTGAGTACGTTTAAGTACTTGGGTAGTGTGATGAGTAAGGATGGAGGTTTGGAGGGTGAAGTGCTTGAAAGGATACAGCAGGGAAGAAAGGTTGCTGGTTCTTTGAAAGCAGTGATAAGAAACAGGGAAGTGAGCATGGAAGTGAAACAGTTACTACATGACAGTATTGTGATACCAACTCTAACATATGGAAGTAAAGCTTGGACGTTGTTGGAAGGACACAAGTTAGGAGTGACAGCAGTGGAAATGAGTTATTTAAGAGGAGCCTGTGGAGTCACATGGAGAGACAGGCTGACGAATAAGGATATAAAGGAGCGTTGTGGTGTGGATGTGGATGTGATAGGAAGCGTTATGAGGAACACACTGAGGTGGTTTGGGCATGTGGAGAGGATGGAGGGTGAAAGACTGACGAAGAGAGTGTATGTGAGTGATGTGGAGGGGGGAAGAGGGAGGGGGAGGCCGAGGATGAGATGGAGGGATGGGGTGGAGAGGTATATGAGAGAGGGGGGTGTGAGTTGGGAGCAGGGCAGTGAAATGGCGGGGGACAGGCGACTTGGAGGCGATTTGCTTGTGGCCACCCCAAACGGGATTGAGGCGTCTGGCAATAGATAGATAGATAGATAATGCAGCCTTTGCTGCTGCGCTTGACATCTCAAAAGGCTGTGACTGAGTCTGGCATTAGTATTTAAGAGTGGGCATCTTTGGACTCTGCCCTCCCAGCAGTGCTTTTCATCTTGAGATTCCATTCCCATCATTCTAACGGCTCTCCTTGTATTTGGATATTAATCGTCCACCAAGGCTAAGAGGTCTTCTTCCTGTTTTTACCAGAGTATTACAGTATTCATTGAGTGTGTGTGTGTGTGTGTGTGTGTGTGTGTGTGTGTGTGTGTGTGTGTGTGTGTGTGTGTGTGTGTGTGTGAAAGACATAATTCAAACACTGGTGACCCAGTCTGAACCAGACTTGGTGGAAATGTTGAGGGGTTACCCATGGATTTGAATATTGGTTTTTAGAACAATAGACTAGGGATATATGTATGTATATACCTGAGTATCTGTTAGCACTGGTGTGTGTGTGTGTGTGTGTGTGTGTGTGTGTGTGTGTGTGTGTGTGTGTGTGTATGAGTATGTGTGTGTGTGTGTGTGTGTGTGTGTGTGTGTGTGTGTGTGTGTGTGTGTGTGTGTGTGTGTGTGTGTGAGTGTATGAGTATGTGTGTGTGTGTGTGTGTGTGTGTGTGTGTGAGAGAGAGAGAGAGAGAGAGAGAGAGACGGACAGACAGACAGACAGATGGAGACGGGGGAGGGGGGTTCCACATGTTTATGAATATGGAGGAGGATCGTGTGTGTGTGTGTGTGTGTGTGTGTGTGTGTGTGTGTGTGTGTGTGTGTGTGTGTGTGTGGATGAAGGCAAGCCACCAAAATGATACCATGGCTGCGAAATTTATCCCATGAAGTGTAACTGCAAAGAGTAATGTTGTCTCTCTCTCAAAAAAAAAAAAAAAAAAAAAAATCGACACCTCATACGTGGTATAATAGAAACACTAAAAAATTCTTAACGATGATAGATATGAGAGATATGAGAGTATGATACTGCGATTGGAAATACTGGAATGAAACTCAAAATGAAGAGAACACAGACATAGGAAAAAATATATTCACATAGTGGAACAATGGAATACGCTGCCCGCGACAATAGTTTGTGCAACGACTACTGGTACATTTATAATTTGCCCTGACAAATAGTCATTTGAGATTATAAGCTATAACTAATTTAGTGTTGTATTTTTTTTCGGTTGGAGAGTAAGTTAACGACAGTGAGATGACTGCCCAATTACGAGAATATTCTGCGATTGTACAGTATATGCTCTTTATTTCAGAGTTGTAAAATAGATATTGCACAGTACATAGTTTATTTTTTCTAACAAGTGTAATGTTTTTCTTTCCTTTTCCTCTCGGTTTTTGCCAAATGGTGTTGTGGGCGTGAGAGAGCCTTCCTATTTTCTCTCCTTTTCTCTGCACATTGTTAAAAACTCATTTGAATTATTTTTTGCTGAATAGATAACCCTGTTATTGGACAACAAGTATTCTGTTATCCACACTTCCTATGTACCCCTGTGTTTTCCTTCCTTCCATCGCTACTTCAGTTCTTTTTCTACTCCCTGTCCCCCTTAGTGTTTCTCCTTCACTCTTAATTCCTTCTCTTCCTCCTTTCTGGCTTCTCCCCTTTCTCCCCCAACTTCTCCCTTCACTTAATTCTCCCCTTCCGTTCTCCATCCAATATCCTCCAGAGCTCCATGTCACCATTCCCTCTGGCCTCATTCTACGCCTCAACCCTCAACCATCCTCACAGTTTTACCCCCTCCTTCCTGTTTCCTTCCCTTCCTCCAGCTTATTCCTTTATGACTTTCCTCTCTCAACATAATCATTTATTCTTCCATCTCCCAACTTCTCATTATTCTTCATTCCTTAATTCCATCTTTCTCTTCACTCCTAAATTTTCTTCCTTTTCCCAATTCCATCTTTTTCTCCTCTCCAGTCCTCCACTACTTTTCCTTCCTGACTTCAGTTTGTACCTCAGCCTCCAGTGGCTGTCGCACAGTTCTTTCCTTTCTCTCCCCGTCCCTCTTTATATTCATCCATTCCTCTTTCTACACTCCTTTCCTCCTACTCCACTTAATCCCTCTCTCCTTCCCACCACTGTTTCTGCTGTTACACTTCATCTCTTCATCCGATTCCTTTCATTCACTTCCTTCACTTCTTTCTCTCTTTAACTCCAGTCCCTCCTTCCATTCTACATCTTCCTCTGTACTCTTCATTCTCCTTCCCTTGCTTCTCTACTTAATTTTCTTCTTGCGTCTTTCCCTCTTCGGGCTCCTCCACCTAATTTCCTCCAATGCTCCCTGCCACCATTCGCCCTGCCCTAATTCCGCCTCCATCATCTCACTAACACTTCATTCCCTCCTCCCTTTTTCTTCATTCCTTTCTCCCTTACACTTGTTTCCCTTGTGCACTTAGTTCCCTCTCTACATTCGTCTCTGTGATCCTCCACTCATCCCTCTCCCACACTCCTTTTTTCCTCTACGTCTCTCCAATCCTCCTTCATTTTATCTCTCTCAAGTTAAAACCCTGCCTCACATTATGCTTCTTCTCTCTTTCTTTTCACATCACTTTCTTCTCCTTTCTTCACCTAATTCGCTCCTTTCCTTCTTTCCCCCTTCTTCCCTTTCCTCCAGCTACTTTCCTTCACTGCCCATTCGTCTTGACCAAAATCATCACCGTAACTCCATCCCCGCCCTCATCTACGCCGTTCCGCCAGTTCCCTCTTCCTCTGTCCTCTCTTCATTCCTTCACTTCTCCACATACTCTGCTCTTCTCCTTATTCCTTCCCTCATCCACTTCAATCATTCTTTGCCTCATTCCCTCCTCTCATCTTCTCCATTTAGTTTCATTCAAAGTTGTGTGCCTTTGTTCTCCAAGCTCTCAATCACCACCTCACCATTCACGGATCCACCCGCCCTTACTCAAGAGACCAGCTGGTGAGAAGGAAGATATTAGAATAACAAAGCGAATAAAGAGAAAATATAGAAAAAAATCCCTGATAAAAATAAACCTTGTTACGAGAACAGGCAAGAAATAGGAGATATGATACATGCAGAGTAGATTGTAGCACCAGTCGATCAGGGCGGTACTCCCAAAGTGGAAGAAAGGCTGATGACAGGCGGAGCTGGAGTTCTCGTTTCTTCAGCCCTTGGGACTAACTTCTGACCATCCCCCTTTGTTGAACCTTTCCAGTGTTTCAGCAACACAAACTAGGCCAGCATGCCCTCCAGTACAACTTCCACTAACTGTCAACACCAAATTATATGCACAATAAACAGCACACTTAATCTATATCAGAACAAAATTGCATCTCAACAACCAGCCGCGGAGTCCCCCCCAAAAAGGGGACCATCAATGACAAAAGCATCGGCCCCTCTTCCGGTGACGGCCAAGTGAGGTACAAGGAACCACTGTCTGACCCACTCTGTTACTTCAACACTCATTTGCTTTTCTTTAATTTTCTCTCCGTTGAACACCATCTCTGTTCTCATAAAACTCACCTTCTCTTCAGCACTGGGATTTAACTGTCTGAGGCAACTGACAGTAAACCTTTCTCTGTATACTCCTGCGTTCTCTATACTCGATCCAAAGCCAAAGGTGGGTTTTGTGTATATGTACACAACAATGTATCTTACTCTCTTGTTCCTGACCTTGAATCTTTTGATTTCGATACTCTCTGGCTTAGGGTATCCTGTCATTCTCTAGGTAAATACACCTGTGCTGTGTATTATGCCCTAATTCTACTGATACAAGTAATCTTTGTCTATCTCGCTTCCAAGATGAAACACTGTAAAGGCTCCCAGAACACCTAAGCATACACAGGAGGGTGCCAAGCAAACATCTGGTACATTTATCAAATTATTACACAATATGAATAACAGTACTAGAAGTAATGAATAAATAATAACAATGAAAACTAAAGCAATGATACTAAAGCAATGAGAGTGCTGTAAATAATTAAATTATATATACAACAAGTACACCAGCAATGGGAAGGTAAGAGGACCCACTCCTCTTCCTCCTCTGGTGCGGTGGCAATATCAAATGCCACCAACTCAGCTCAGCAACACCACGAAGGAAGCTTGTTTGCTACCACTACCACGCCCCTCCTCGTGAACTCTGAAGTCCGGCGATGGCAGCCTCACGGTAACACACCCCCCGTCCATGATAAGACGCCTCCTCTGCCCGGCCCTTGGCAGCGGTAGGGTCTGAATCTTCTTCCCGAGTCCTGAGCAAAGGGGATCAATGGCAGGAGAATCACCATCATGCAATTCATCACTGAACACTGGACAGCTTGAAGCCTCAGAAGTAGTCGAGATGTACAGGACAACCTTTCCCACAAAAGTAAAATATTTCGAAAGAATAACACTCCACCAACGCTACAATAATACTACTAACTTCCTCGGCGATGTTGAATAGGCTGACTCCCCCAGTCAAACATGCCCTCGACATAAACTACGATTGCCTGAGCGAGTTCCTTAACCAAATGGACGAATTCCATTATGAACGAAATATTGGGAGAAGAGGTCTGCCGAGACGGGAAATGAAGCACAATCCGAAGCGAGTAAGGTATCACTGATCCTCCTCGCCAGATATCTCGAATGTCATGACCTATCAAATCTGAAATTTGAACCATTAATTCGTTCATAAACTATTCTCAGTCACTGTATGAAACAAATGATACTTGAATTACCGAGGAGTGGTTGGCCACGAACAAATCTCAGGAAACGTTAACCCAAGCTTAAAGCAACAAATACATGTAATGAAAGACTATTCCCGCACACACATATTATCAAAATCTCCATTTTCTGAAATCTCCGTTCTAGGTGACTTCCGTGCTCATCACCACCTTTGGCTCTCCTCTCCTTGCATTGATCCAGCTGGTGAACAAGTCCAACTTTTCCATTCTTAATGACCTAGAACAGCTTGTGCAGCACCCTACCCGTGTATCTGGCTGCCCTGGAAAGAGTTCCAACATATATGACCTATTCCTTACAACTAATCCTGCTATTCCACTGTTAATCTTTGCTCTCTGTTGGTCTCCTCCGATCACAACCTTATCATCTTAGCCTGTCCTATCACTCCAGTAAGGCTGTGGACTCCTGGGATGATTAATGATTCCATGGCAGAGAGACCTCTGACATTGCCTCAGGCATTACGAAGGTTATTCTCTCGGGCATGGAAGCATACATTTGTCTCTGCTATCCTGTTACTAAAGCAAAAGAAAAAAAAAAAGTGTAATCATGCTTGTTCTATTCATATCCACAACAAGGAGGAAGCCTACAAAAGGTACCACAACCAACTAACCCTTGAATCTCATTTCTTTTATATCTCTGCCCGGTATCGTGCTAAGTCTGTTCTTCACTCTGCCAAGAATCATTTCATTCGTACTAAATTCTCTGCTTTGTTTGACTCAGACCATTCCCACTCCTTCTGGAACCTTGCCATAAACCTTCTGATAATTTTACTTCGCCATCCTTCCCTGCTCTTTTCCACTCTGATGGCTCTGTACTTGTTTCATTTATTGATAAAGTAGAGCCCTTCGCTCAGGTTTTTTCCTCTAAAACCACCTTAGACGATTCCGGTACTGTTCCTCCATCACATCCTTTCTCTGATTTCCTCCTAACTGACGTTAAAATTTCTACAATTGACGTACTTTCTGCCATCACTGAGCTCAATATTAACAACATACGGGTTTGATGGGATCCTTCCTGTTTTCCTCAAGACCTGTGCTTCTGTGTCTATATCCTGCCTAGGTAAGGTCTGAGCCTTTATGTGTCGACTTGTACCTTTCCTTTTTGCTGGAAGTCTGCTCTCATTCAGCCTCTCTAAAGTAGGGTGAAAATTCCCAGCCTTCTTTCTATCACACAACTGCTTTAGCATCTTGTATTTTTAATGTTTTTTTAAATTATTCTAAAAAAAAAAAAAAAAGCCTTTCCTATAATAACTTTCTTTCCAGTTGCCAATATGGGTTCCACCAGGGATACTCCACTGGCGATCTTTTCACCTTCCTTTCAAACTCCTGGCCATTATCCTTTTGGGACTTTGGCGAAAGCTTTGCCATTGCACTTGACATCTGAAAGGCTTTCGACTGAGTCTGGCATAAATCTTTGATTTTCAAACTGCCCTCTTATGGTTTTTGTTCTATCTGTGCCTTCATATCCAGCTTTATTTCTGGTTGCTCAGTAGCTGCTGTCATAGAGGTCCACCATTCTTCCCTTAGAGCTAACAATAGTGGTGTTCCTCAGGGTGTTCTATCACCAACTCTCTTCCTTTTATTCATCAGTGTCCTAACTGTACATCTAACTCTGTCCACTGCAGTGAGGATTCCACCTTCACCTTTCCATTCGCTTCTCGTCGCCTTCATCTAAGTAGTTACTTCAATAAACACGGATCAGACTAAGACACACCGAATGTCTGACTAGGCTTATATCTCTGATTGGGATGAAAGTAATCTTGTTTTTAATGCATCAAAAACTCAGTTCTTACATTTTTCGACCCATCAAAATCTTCCACATGATTATCCTTTAACTTTTAACAAAATCCGATTCAGTCCTGAATAATCAACAGACATACTTGGGGTTTCATTCTCTTGGAATATATCTTGGAAAGATCAAATTACCTCCCTTAACATCTGCTTCCTAGAGATTAGGTGTGCACACTGCTTTGTGTCATCTTTAGCCATGCACAGTTGTTGACTTTATAAGGGGTTTGATTCGCACCTCTGTGGAATAGAACTGTTCTCTTTGGGGAGTCTCCCCACATACAGCTCATCTCAACAAGCTGGAGCCAAAAGCTTTTCGCCTAATTAACTCTCCACTTACTGGCTCTCTTGAACCTCTGTCTTGTCACCGCACTGTTGGAACTTTATCTCTCTTCCATCGCTGTTTTAATGGTCACTGCTCCTCTGAAGTGTCTACTTGCACCCCTCCATCACAGTGGCGGGCACGTAGCATCAATCTAGTAGCAAACTCATCCCACCCGCCCCTTTTTTTTTCAGCTGTATAATGCAAGAGTTAACCGTTACTCCAAGTCCCTTATGTATGCAACAGCTCATTTCTGGAGCTGTTTTCCTATCTGTATTTCCTCCTGTCTATGGTCTCCTGTCCTTGAAATGCAGTGTCCAGGGATCTTAAAATGAACGGATCTTAAATATGGTTCTCTCTTTTTTTTTTTTTTTCTTCTTGGAGGAAACAGTCTCGCAGACTTCTGGCCTTTGGTTCCTTCTTCCTTGCACACACACACACACACACACACACACACACACACACACACACTAACACACACACACGCACGGCTAGTGCTATAGAATATTAGATATATAGAAGGAAAAGATAAAAAGCAAAAGTAAACATGGGAGAAAATTAAGTTATCTTGTTGAAATGAAAACAAGAAGACGAGAAAATAAAAACACACACGTAGAGAAATGGTAAAGATATAGATTAATAACAGTATAGCTGAGAAAAGAAAGGGGGTAAATAAACAAAGAAAAAAATCTATTGATAGAAGGAAGGAAATAAATGGATAAACATGTAGTGAAAAAGAACTCCAAGGGTGCAATACTCGAGCGCCCACCGACTGGTCTAAGGGCCGAACTTGTGTTTTTGTCCTGTGACCTTGACCTTCGCTGACTGCTCTCAAAATCGAATCACTTCATCCATGCTTTACCCTATCCCCCCACAGTGTTTAGCGTAATTCAAAATGATACTGCCAAAGCTGAGTTTCCCATGTGACCTTCGACTCTGACCTTTTCCCTGTGGCCTTTGTATTTGGCTGTCTATTGTCAAAATCTAAATACTATATTGTCCCTACCAAAGGATGATAAAAATCAAATAAAAAACAGTTTAAATTGACTTGCCATGTGGCCTTGACTTTGATCTACTTTTGTTAGAAACTATAGGTCAACCCTTTAGTTTACACTCAACCCTTCCACCAAGTTTAATCCAAATCAGACCAAGCTGTATAAAAGGATCTATATTCCTTACTGTCCTGTGGCCTTGACATTTGATTGGTTGTTCTAAAAAATGTCTCACTTTTTTTCTTGCCTTTTTGCTCAAAATCGGATAAAAGCTGTTAAGCTAATTTTGCTAGATCAAATTTATTCAAGCCCAGTGACACTGACTGTTGCCTAGATGTTCCCTAAAACAATAGGCCAACTCCTTGCTAACATTCACTCTTTCCACCAAATTTGTTGTTTATAAAAAAAAAAAAAAATGTCGGTAAGCCTTTTCACCGACGGCCACCGAGAGACAGTGAGGGATACTGGAAAAGTAAAGTGGCTCTTGGTGACCTTCGGTGAAAAGATCGACCTAGTAAGGTGACTTAAGTGGCCCTCGGAGAAAAAAACGACCTTTCCTTACCATTTATCTTCTGCAGACAAGACGTTGATATTCTTTTAATGCAATTACGTACTGTATGTCGATGCCAAAAAGAGAAAACGAACATACAAGAGAAAAATAAAGTGGTTGTCTGTGGCCCTTGGTGGAAACACCGACCCATTTTTGTTCCCATCCACGCTGCCAACCACACCTACTTCCACACCCGTGCCCAGTCACCCACCCGCCGACTCTCTCTCTCTCTCTCTCTCTCTCTCTCTCTCACACACACACACACACACACACACACACACACACATTCCCTGACGCACTTCAAGTAAGACATAACACCCACTGTCGTGGAAGTATAAGAGGAATAAAAAGGGATGTAAATGAAAAGAGAGACAATCAATATCAATGGATGGAACCTGCGACAAAAGGGAAAACGAGCCGGCAAATAAATGGAGAGAATATATGTGAGGAGTAAAAATGAAGAAAAGTCCATAGGAGAGCAAATTGGCAAGAACCCTATTGGTCCTTTCGAGGCTGTTTTTATATGATAAGTTATAACTAACTTTTCTGTCCATGAATCGTAGGTAGGGATAATAAAACAAGAAGTATGAGGAAAAGATAAGATATTTAGGAGATATTATAAGAAATATGAGAAAGCAAATAAGTGACGAAATGTGAATGGAGAGAATATACAGGACGACGTTAATGGTAGAGTAAAATTAAGATGTTTTCTCCATCTGCCCACTTTTTCTCCCTTCTCCAGTATCAATCATTTTTATCTTTCGATTCCCTATTGACTTCTTTATCACTCTGTCTAACTCTACCTTCTTTCTAGAAAATTTCTTTACATTCCCCCTCCTTTACACACAAATTTCATCCAAATTCATCATCCACTGCCTTCTTACTCACTCTTACTAATCTTTTCAATTCTCTCTTTCTCTCTACACGTAACTCTCTCTCTTCCTCTCTCTCACCTACCTCTATGCCTCTGCTTCCAATCCACTAACTATATGCTTACTTCTTATGCGCCACAGCTTGCCTCACCTCCTCCTTCCACCATGTTGTTCCTTGCCCCCCATTTCGTCTTCTCCTCACCACACATCACGTCACATACTGCACAGATTTTTTCTGTGAATATCTTTCACACTCCTTCGACATATTTATCCACTCACACCTCCACTTCTTTCTTATATTTTGCCTTTTTTCTATCCCGTTGCAACCTTTCTACCCTCCTTCTAAGGACTACTTCCTCCTGTCCTTCCCTCCTCCTAGTTCTCCATTTCACTTTAACCTTGACTTTCACCACCACCAAGTGGTGGTCAGCAAGTCCATTCCCCACCTCTTTACAGTATGCTCTTGCATTCCTTACATACCATCTCATTCTGTCATTTACATGCAGATAATCAATCATCTCCTTCCGTTCATTCAGCTCACCACCCACTCTCCTCATCACTTCCCACGTATACCCGATGATCATTTTGTGCCTAAAGAGGGTTTTGGTTATAACTAACCCTCTTCCCGCACAAATGTCCACTAGAGCACTGCTATTCTCATCCACTTCTGCAGGCACACTCCACTGAGGAACTACTCATTCCCTACTTTTTCATTCATATCTCCAATTAAAAACACTCATTCCTCTCAAACTTTTATATGCAGGCTCCCACATTTGCCCAGAATTTTTCCTTCACTCTCTTTGCATGATCTTATGTTGGCACATAAACACACACCATTGCCCACGCTTGCATTCCCATTTTCAATACATATATATATATATATATATATATATATATATATATATATATATATATATATATATATATATATATATATATATATATATATATATATATATATATATATATATATATATATATAAACAGATAATGAATGGAGGAAGGAAAAACAAAGGGGAAAAAAAAAGTCCACGTGCCTAAAGGCATCCTCCATTCATAATATATTTATAACAACTGGATTTGAATTGTAGTGGATTAAATGTTTATGGGAACCAACTCGCAGGAAGTGAATTCCAGAGAGTAGTAGTTCTGGGAATAAATGAATTTTGATAAGCAGAGGTTCTGCATTGCGGGGGAGAGAATATGAATTCATGGGCGCTCCCAGCTGCCCGAGTATTTCGGGAGAAAATGTGAAGGGGAGGAACAATTGAAGCCAGTTCGTCTGAACACTTACGGTAAAAATATCTATAAAAGAATGCTAATGAAGCAACACCTCTACGTACGGATAATGGAGGAAGGTCTTGCGTGATGGCAAGATTATTGATTAATATAATGGCTTTATTTTGAATTTTGTCCAACTGCCTTAATGCAACCGCACCACATCCACTCCACAGTGGTGAGCAGTATTTGATCTGAGAACGCACATGACTTTTGTATATTGTGGCCATCTGCTCGTCAGTGAAGAACTCACGAACGCTATACATAAGTCCCAATTTTTTGGAAGCATTTTTAGCACGGGATTTAACTGTGCAGCTTAGGTTGAGGTTTAGAGTAACACCTAGGATATCAATTGTAGTGGATATGGGAATATTAACATCATTTAAAATTATGTGAGAGTCTGAGGGATTCTTTCTGTAGGAGAATTTTATGTATTTAGTTTTCTGTGCATTAAATGAGACCAGATTTTTTCTGTCCCCATTGATTAATTTTAGAAAGGTCCTGGTTCAGAGAAATTGCTGTGTTTATTTGGGAATTAATATTATCAAATTGTGTAAAGGAGGTACTAAATGTGAAAGAACTATGAAGGGTCGAGTCATGAGCATAAGAGTGTATTGGGTTGTGAGTGACAGATAGGAGGTCATTTATATGAATGAGAAAGAGGGTTGGCGCCAAAATTGATCCCTGAGGTACGTCAGCATTTATGGAATGAAACTGAGAATAAATACCATCTACCATGACCCGTATTTTTCTATTATGAAGGTAAGAAGAAATTAGAGGAACCAGTGACGCAAGGCCATAGTGTGATATCTTAGACAATAAGGCCCGGTGCCATACTCTGTCAAATGCTTTTGATATATCTAGTGCTATTGTGTGTGTTTCACCGTGTTGGTCTATTGTTTTGTTAATCTGATGGGTAAGAAGGCAAAGAATGTCTACAGTTGAACGTTCTTGTCTAAATCCATACTGCCGATCATTGATTAATTTATTGATTTCTAGATGCTTGATTATGTGTTTGTTAATTAGCGTCTCAAAAACTTTCCCAAGAATGGAAGTTATTGCAATTGGTTTATAGTTTGATGGATCAGAAGTTGCCCCCTTTTTAGGAACAGGATGGATATTTGCTTCTATCCAAGAGGCTGGAAAACTTGAGGTACGGATGCATAGGCGGAAAAATTTTGTCAATACAGGAACAAACACTGAGGAGCAATTTTTATTGTCTACTGAGAGATTCTGTAATACAGCCTGTACGTATCTGGTGTGAATCATGAAAGGAGGTATTTGTGGAGAATCAAAATCAAGTATAGGAATATTGTAATTATCTGTATTTAGGGTTGAGTTTGTTGAAAAAATGTCAACAAGAAGTTTGGCTATTCCACGTGGGACACTTACTAGATTTCCATTGGGGGACTGTAAAGGTGGAATGGAAGAGGAGGTAGTGAAGTTAGTTTTTAATGAATTAAGGGTTGACCAGAATATTTTGTTATCATTTGGGTTGTTTAGTAGTTTGTTACCCTGTCTATGCAGAGTGTTTGATTTAAAAAGATTGATGATAGTTTTAGCATGGTTTCTGATATTTCTTTTAATAGTTAAAGGCTTCTTTGGTTTTGGTCCTTGTATAAGTGTTATAGGCTATTGTTTTATGTTCTGTTACTGTAGCACAATTGTGGTCAAACCATTTAGGAGAATTACATCTTTTTCTGTAACTATGATGGGTAATGAATGTTTCCATGCTGACTTTAATGAAGTCCTGTATGTGGCCCAATGTGGAGCTTGCATCATGGGAGAAAAAGGAGGTCCAAGGAACATCCATGAAAAAATTATGGAGTCCCTCCCAGTCTGCCCTGTCGTAGTGCCATTTAGTCACCAGGACCTGTTCAGAGCAAGAGGGTGTGGTAGGTGTTAAACTGGTGGCATGAATCAGACAATGATCCAAGGATCCGAAGGGGGACTTCACTTCGACACTATAATTATTTGAATTGGTTGTTATATATATATATATATATATATATATATATATATATATATATATATATATATATATATATCTATATATATATATATATATCTATATATATATATATATATATATATATATATATATATATATATATATATATATACAGTAATCACTCTAATATCCGACGCCCAATAACCGAACATCCCCACTACCCGGACCTTATCGTCCTGGGATCCAACATTCCCAAAATGGTCCGAAAACCCCCCCAAAAAAATTTAAAAAATCGATTTTTTGCCGTCCGTAATTTGAACTTGCTGCGCGCGCCGCAGGAGAGCATTGTTTTGGTTCGTCATTCCTCCGACGTCCGATAGAGCGCCGCTGCATCCTCCCCACTTCCCGCCTGTCTCTCACTGCGACTGGACCTATGCTCTTCGCAATGGCTGCCCACGTGCTCGCTTTTGTGGTGGTGCCATACTTGCTGCAAGGCCTCCTGCTGCTCTCGGCCCTCCTCTTAGTGTGTGGGATGATGGCCCTGCCACCTGAGAAAAGGAAGAGAGTGGTGTTGACTCTGGAAAAGAAGAGGGAGATATTGGAGAAAGTTGATGCGGGTTGGTCTTCTTCCCGCATTCTCCGCGAGTATAACCTGGCCCGGTCAACTTTGTTCGATATCAAAAGTTCCCGAGACAAACTCATGCAGTACACGGCTGACTTCTCGTCGAGAAGCAAATGCAATGTGGAGAGGAAGGTTATGTTTACCCCCAAGTTTGCAGAAATCGACCGATCCACGTTGATTTGGTACCGACAGCAACGTGCAGCTGGTGTGATGGTACATGGAACGGAGCTGAAGGCTGCTGCTGAGAAGTTTGCAAGGCTTCACGACGCCCTAGACCTCGAGGCATCCGAGGGTTGGCTCTTCGCGTTCAAGTTGTGACATGGCCTTACTAACCGTAAAGCACATGGCGAAGCATTGGACGCTAACGAGGATGGAGTTGACGAGTTTTGGCACAAGGTGAAAGGCTTGATCGACCGGGAGCGCCTCACTCTCGGTCAAGTGTATAACGCAGACGAAACTGTCCTATTCTATCACTCGCTGCCAACGAACACTCTAGCCGAGGAGACGGAGAAGCATGTACCTGGCCGCAAGCTTTCTAAGGAACGGATATCTGCTTTGTGTTGTGCCAGTGCTAACGGCATGCACCGGCTTAAGCCCGTTGTTGTTGGCCGTGCAAAGCAGCCTCGGTGCCTTCGTGGGGTGATGGATGTCCTTCCTGTCGTATGGTACCATTCTTTGAAAGCATGGTTCACAGCTGTGATTTTCAAAGACTGGTTTCACCGTCACTTCGTCAAGGAGGTCATCCAGTACCAGACGAAGACACTGGGAATCCCTCGCAACCAGGTAAAGGCTCTCCTTCTGCTCGACAATGCACCTGCCCACCCGTGCGACAAGGACTTAGTTGCTGAGAATGGCCGTATTAGGTGCATGTTTCTGCCACCTAATACGACTGCTCTCATTCAACCCATGGACCAAGGAGTGATCGTGGCAACAAAGCGCCTGTACCGTCGGAAGTTCCTGGACGAGGTGATGGTTGTTCTCAAGGACGAGGATGAGCGCAGGGAAGGACGTGACACTCGAGGCAAGCGGACTTTGGAAAACCTTCGCCGCTACAGCATCAAGTCTGCGCTGTACAACTGGGCTAGTGCATGGAAGGAAGTCCCTGTGAAAACTCTTGAAAATGGTTGGTCTTGTCTGCTTCTCGGAACAGATGTGGAGTACGATTTTCTGGGCTTTGACATGGATGACTTCCATGCACGGCTACGTACGCACGGCGACGTTGTTGATGTGGACGATGTATGTGAGTGGTTGGACGACGACGAGGGCGATCCTGGGTATCAGACGTTGTCTGATATCGAGATCGCGTCTTCGGTTGCTGGTGTCAGTCCTGAACTTGAAGATTCTGACGACGAAGGCGATGATGATGCGGACTCCTTTCAGCAGGACACTACTCCAGCCATCCCCAAGCTGAGCGCACTCTGGGAACATCTAGAGTTCGTCCTAGACTACCTGGAACATCCGGACTGCGACAGGGAGATGGGGCCCTTGGGACTCGTGGAGGAAGTGCGTGCTTTCAGGCAGCGCATCATCAATCGCCAGAATCGTCGGTCCTTGCATCAGTCAACGATTGACAATTTTTTCAGGCCCGTGACCCCCACTGTGCCAAGCCCTGGCTCCACTCCGTTGCCTCCCCAAGACAGGCCCTCATGCTCCGAGCCACAGCCCAGCACATCAGCTACAGTGGAGTCACCGCTCGACGTGAGTTTGCGGCTTTCATCAGAGTCTTCTGCAGTCGGTACGCCATCACCACGACCCAGCGATGCACCCCTTGGTCGCCTGCCAGTGATACTCTCGGACTCTGACAGTGAATAAACAGCAAGAACTTCTCCACTAGACCACACGGGAATTTTGAGTGTTGTGCAGTGAAAAAAACGGTGTGTTGTGTTAAGGTTTTCGAAATGAGAGAAAAGACTCAGTGGAAACAAAATTTAACGTAACTAACCTTCTTTGTTTTGACTTTGGAAAATAAAAAAAACTTGGGAAAAGTTAATGTGCAACACTAAATTAAACTGGAACATTATTTGGACTAAAGTGAACACTGTGAAGAGAACGGACTTCTGTGTGTTATTGACTAAGTTCAGTGCAAGACTTCAGGAAGAGTGTACTGCAAGACTGTGCTTCAGGAAATCGTTCTTACTGTCAGAGTCCGAGAGGAGGCGGTTATTCATCGAGGTGGCCAGGGACTTGCTGTAAGTAGCCAGAATGTTTCATACTGTACTTTTTTCCATACTATACTTACCAGAATGTTTCATACTGTACTTTTTTCCATACTATACTTACCTCATGCATGTGCAGTAGGAATGTGTTTTTCAGAGTTAGGCTAGGTTAGGGTCCATAAGTACCAGAATGTTTATTAATGTATGAACATAGGCCTACTTCTAAACCCTCATTTTATGTTTCTTTTGCATTTATTTCAGTCATTTATGTGCCTTATTAATGTGATTTGGGTGTTAAATATGTGCTATGCATGTCCAGAGGGAGTTGTATAGGTGTTTCTCTGAGTTAGGGTCCATAAGTACAAGTCCATAAGCTGGGGCCCAATATCCGGACGAAACCAAAAACCGAACCTACCGATGGCTCTATTACTCCAGATATTGGAGTGATTACTGTATATATATATATATATATATATATATATATATATATATATATATATATATAATATATATATATATATATATTCTGTCCCCCCTTCTCCCTGGGGAAGGGGGGATAGAATACTTCCCCAGTATTCCCTGCTTGTCGTAAGAGGCGACTAAAAGGGACACTTTTATCTACATTCTCCTTGCTCTCTTTCTTTCCCTTGTACTTTGTCTGTCCAAAGCCTCTGCATTTTACTTTCATTTAGTTAATTTCCTCTCTCCACTGTCTGGTTCCTGCGAGTCACTGGCATTGGCTCCAGGGTAAAATATTTTTCTGCCTAAGAAATCTTGATGAACTCTGGTGACGAAGCAATGGCCCTCAGTCCCATGCAGCCCTTAAGTGGGCAGGGGGTGCTAAGAATCCCACGGTGTAAAAATAAGTTTATACATCCAAAAAGAACCTTAAGAATAGGAAACTGGAATGTTCGAACTGTCAATCAGGCTGGTAAAATGGAAGAGCTTATTTCAGTGTTCAAGGAATACAAGATAGATATTTGTGCTCTTACAGAAACAAGGTTGCTTGGAGTTGATAAAATGAATTTGGAAGATGGTATTACTGTTGGTTTCTGGTAGGAGTGATGGAAATCATTATCAAGGAGTAGGCTTACTGCTGAGTAGAGATGCTTGTAAGGCAGTATGTGAGTTTGAACCAATTAATGAGCGCTTGCTTTATGCTCGTTTAAAATCTGACCATGGTAATATCAGTATGGTTGTAGGGTACACTCTGACAAATGAGGCTGCTGATGAAATGAAGGATGACTTTTATGAGAAGCTGCAGGATGTAGTGAATAGAGTGGCAAGACATGATGTGTTAGTTTGCACTGGTGATTTTAATGCGATTGTTGGCAGTAGTAGGGATGGCTTTGAAGATTGTATGGGTAAGGAGGGTGTTGGTATAAGGAACGAAAATGGGGTGCGACTTGGAAGCTTTTGTTTGGCAAATGACCTTAACTGGTGGAAGTATCTTTGAGCATAGTAAAATACATAAGACTACTTGGATTTCACCATGTTGTAAATATTGTAACCAGATTGACCACATTGCAATTAGCAGAAGGTATAGGAGTTATTTGCAAAATGTTTGCGTAAGGAGGGGGGCAGATATAGGTAGTGATCATCAACTTGTTGTGTCAAAGATTAAAATAAAACATAAGAGAAAAGTTAATGATAATTGTACAGGAGGTAATAATTATGATTTGGATGAGCTGAGAAGTGATGAGAGCACGAGGGAAAAGTTTCGGTGGGAACGTAGGAACAGGTTTCTAGTCCTGCAGACTTTGATGGAATCTGAAGACAATGATATTAATCAAATGTGGAGAAAGGTAAAGGAGGTTTTGCATGAGAGTGCTAAGGTTACTATTAAGAAAAAAGGGAAAAGCGGGAAGGAAAAAGTGGATGTCAGATGAAACATGGAATGCAATTCAGAAAAGGAAAGAGGCTAAGTTAAGAAGTGAAGAACAATATGTTGATGGCCAGGTAGTTGAAGTACTTAGAGCAAAGTACTGGAGTTTACATTCTGAAGTAAAAAGACTCGTTAGACGTGATAAGAGAAGACTATATGATGAAAAGGCGACAGAGACAGAAATTAAATTAAGTAAAAATGACGGTCAGAGCACAAGAGCAGCGTATCAGGCCAAAAAGAACTTAACTGGGACTGAAAAGAAAAGGAAGGAAACACCTGTACGAGTTAAAAATGATAATTTGATAACTAAAGATTTGGATATAAAAGGAAGGTGGAAAGAGCACTTTGAATCTGTTCTAAATAGACCAATTCCAGCTGAAGAGGACATTTTGCCAGCCGAGAAAGATTAGCAGATAGAAACAGGGTATATACCTTTGGAAGAGGTAGCAAAATCTATAAAGGAGTTAAAGAATTTTAAGGCCCCAGGAGAGGATGGAATATTCCCTGAAATGCTTAAGGTGGAAAATTAGTTGATGAATGAGCTTTTGAAACTTTTTAAGAGTGGAGAAATGGAGTGATTATAAAAATACCAAAAAAGGGAGATTTAAGTGTGTGTGGCAATTGGAGGGGGATAACTTTGACACCTGTAGTTGCAAAAGTCTTTTCCAAAATCTTGTTGAACAGAATAGAGCCAGTAATTGATATAATTTTAAGAGAAGAACAAGCGGGATTTAGAAAGGGTCGAGGTTGTAATGATCAGATTTTTATTGTAAGGCATCTAATGCAACAAGCTAATGAGATGAAAATGCCACTTAGTATGTGTTTTGTGGATTTTGAAAAGGCGTTTGATAGTGTTTCACGTGGAGCTATGTTGAAAATTATGAGATTCTATGGTATACCAGAAAAGTTTGTAAATATTATTAGAAGCCTGCATGAAGGCTTGTACCCCTGGGGGTAGGGGGGTTTTCAAGAATACTCCCCCAGTATCCCTGCTTGTCGTAAAAGGCGACTAAAAGGGTTGGCGGAGGGTTAGTGCCCCTCCCCGGAAAACAACTAACTAAAAAAACAAACAAGAAGCCTCGGACAAGGACTGACCAAACGATGATGACCCAGGACCGGACAAAGGACTTGGTAATGAGTACATGGAATGTAAGAGGAGCGAATGATGAGGTGAAAGAGAGAGAGATTGTCCAGGTGCTTGAGGGTGCGAAAGTGGATGTATGTGGAATAACAGAAACAAAATGGAGAGGAGAAAGTGTGAGAGAATGGGAGTATGGATGGGGTATATGTGCAGGAGTAGATGAGAATGAGAGGGCAAAGGAAGGAGTGTGTATAGTTGTGAGTAAAAGATGGAAGAAGAGCATAAGACAGTATGGATCAGTTGGGTCAAGGATTGTGTGGGTAAAGTTGAAAGTTGGAATACAAATGTGGGCGATTGTGTGTGTGTATGCGCCAACGCAAGATCGTGCTAGAAGAGTGAGAGAAGAGTTCTGGACAAATGTGGAAGTGTGCATGGAAAAGTTTGGAAGGAATGAGAGAGTGTTTTTGATTGGTGATATGAATGGTAAAGTTGGTAATGTGAAGGTGGATGGAATAGTTGGTGAGTGGGGTGTGCCTGCCGAGATAGATGAGAATGGGAGTGCGTTAGTGGACATTTGTGCTGGGAGGGGGTTGGTGATAGCCAATACCCTCTTCTGGCATAAAATGATCCACAGGTATACATGGCGAGTGATGAGAAGGGTGGGTGGTGAACTGAATGAAAGGAAGGCAATTATTGATTATGTGTGTGTGGATGAAAGGATGCGAAGATGTGTAAAGGATGCAAGAGTGTGTAGAGGTTGGGGGAGTGGACTTTCTGACCACTACTTGGTGGTGGCCAGAATTAGGATGCAAGTGAGATGGAGGAATAGAAGAAGGGAAAGACGAGAGGAAGGAGTAGTTGCAAGGAGAGTGGAAAGGTTACAAGAGGATGAGAAAAAGGCAGAGTATAAGAGAGAAGTGGAGGAACGATTGGGCAAATATGAATTGGAGCAGATGGGAGACGTGGAAGGTGTGTGTAAGATATTTACAGAAGAAATATGTGCAGCATGTGATGTGGTGTGTGGAAGGAAGAGAAGACGGAGGGGGGTGCAAGGAACAGCGTGGTGGACTGAAGAGTTGAAACAGGCTGTGGCACAAAAGAAGAATGCATACAATGAATGGATGAGAAATAGGGGCGTGGAAGAAGTTGAGAGGCGGAAGAGAGTTATATGTGGAAAGGAAGAGAGAGGTGAAAAGATTAGTAAGAGAGAGTAAGAAGAGAGTGGATGAGGAATTTGGAAGGAATTTGAGTGTAAAGTGGAGGGACTGTAAGAAAATGTTCTGGAGAGAAGTGAAAAGAGTAAGACAGGGTGGAAGTGAAGTTAGCAGGGGAGTGAAAGATAAAAATGGTAGATTACTAGTGGAGAAGGGAGAAAAAGTGAGCAGATGGAGAGAACACTTTAAGGAATTGTTGAACGCAGAGGATGGAAGTAATGCGAGTATAAGTGGCTGGGGAATGGCTGGGAGAAGGAGGGAGGTGAGAAGACAGGAAGAAATCAGTAAGATAGAAGTTGTGGAAGCAATGAAGAAAGTTAAATCGGGGAAAGCCCCAGGAATTGATGGAGTGTGTGGTGAAATGCTGAAGCATGGGGAAGAGATAGTAATAGAATGGATGTGGAAGATGTGCAGATTGGCCTGGGAGGAAGGTAGAGTCCCTGAGGATTGGAAGTCAGGTATAATTATTCCCTTGTACAAAGGAAAAGGGGAAAAAGAAGTGTGTGGTAATCATAGGGGCATTTGTCTTCTTAGTATAATAGGAAAAGTGTATGGTAGGATACTTATAGACAGAGTTAGAGAAAGAACAGAGAAATTAGTTGGAGAAGAACAGGGAGGCTTTAGGAAGGGAAGAGGTTGTGTAGATCAGATATTCATTCTTAGATCTTTAGTGGAAAAGTTTCTAGAGAAGGGAAAGAAGTTGTATGCGGCTTTCATGGATTTGGAGAAAGCATATGACAGGGTGGATAGACAAGGATTGTGGAAAGTGTTAAGAATTATGGAGTAGATGGGAAGTTGTTGAATGCTGTGAAGAGTATGTACGATGGTGCGAAGGCTGCAGTGCGTGTGGATGGTGAACTAAGTGAATTTTTCTCTTTGAAAGTTGGTTTGAAACAGGGATGTGTCATGTCTCAATGGCTGTTCAATCTGTACATGGATGGGGTAATAAAAGAGGTACAAGGTAGGGTAGTGGAAGTTGGAGTGGCCCTGGTGAGAGAGGATAGTGTTTGGAAACTCCCTGTACTGTTGTTTGCAGATGATACTGTGTTGTTGAGTGAAGACGAAGGGGAGCTGCAAGGCTTCGTGGATGAGTTTGAGAGAGAGTGTAAGAAACGGAACCTAAAGGTGAATGTAGGGAAGAGTAATGTGATGGTCTTTGAGAGAGGTGAAGTTAGTGAATGTACAGCGAGGTTAGATGGTGAGGAATTGGAAAATGTGAGTACGTTTAAGTATTTGGGTAGTGTGATGAGTAAGGATGGAGGTTTGGAGGGTGAAGTGCTTGAAAGGGTACAGCAGGGAAGAAAGGTTGCTGGTTCTTTGAAAGCAGTGATAAGAAACAGGGAAGTGAGCATGGAAGTGAAAAAGTTACTACATGACAGTATTGTGATACCAACTCTAACGTACGGAAGTGAAGCTTGGACATTGTTGGAAGGACACAAGTCAAGAGTGAGAGCAGTGGAAATGAGTTATTTAAGAGGAGCCTGTGGAGTCACGTGGAGAGACAGGCTGACGAATGAGGATATAATGGAGCGTTGTGGTGTGGATGTGGATGTGATAGGAAGCGTTATGAGGAACACACTGAGGTGGTTTGGCCATGTGGAGAGGATGGAGGGTGAAAAACTGACGAAGAGAGTGTATGTGAGTGAGGTGGAGGGGGGAAGAGGGAGGGGGAGGCCGAGGATGAGATGGAGGGATGGGGTGGAGAGATATATGAGAGAGGGGGGTATGAGTTGGGAGCAGGGCAGTGAAATGGCGGGGGACAGGGCGACATGGAGGTGATTTGTTTGTGGCCACCCCAAACGGGATTGAGGCGTCTGGCAATAGATAGATAGATAGATAGATGAAGGTACTTTTTGTAAGGTAATGGTGGGTGGTTCTTTGAGTGATCCATTTCAAGTTAGGTCAGGAGTGATTCAAGGAGGAGTTCTTTCGCCACTGTTGTTTGTTTTGGTTATGGATTATGATATGAAAAAGGTTGTAAAGAGAACAGGTGCAGGAATTAACTGGAAAGAAAATAAGAAGCTGATGGATTTGGACTATGCTGATGATATTGTACTGATTTGCGGAAGTATTTACGAGATGCAGAGGGTGCTTGATTGTCTGGTGGAGGAAGGAGAAAAAGTGTGGGATTGGTAATAAATTGTGGAAAGACTGAAATTATTAATATGAACGTGGAGAAAAATATGAACGTGGAGAACCAAATCGATTGTGTAATTGGGAATAATGTGGTGAAGAATGTAGAAAAATTTAAATATCTGGGAACAATTGTATCATCTAATGGATCATTAAACAATGAAATTGAGGAGAGGATTAGACAGGCTTGGCGAGCTGTTGGAATGCTGAAATCTGTTTGGAGTAATAATCTGCTTTCGGTACATACTAAAGTGAAAATTTACAAGTCCATGGTTAGACCAATTTTAATATACGGGCATGAGTCATGGTACTGTACAACTGCAACAGATCAGAAAGTATTAGGATTTGAGAATAAAATACTGAGAAGGATTCTTGGGGTAAAGTGGCACGACAGAGTTACAAATGCAAGAGTAAGGGATATTACGAGAGTGGAACCAGTTAATGAATATGTGAGACTGTCTCGCTGGAAGTGGCTGGGGCACATATACAGAAAAGAAGGTAGTTTAATACAGGATGTGCCAGAGTGGACTGCTAGAGGAAGAAGAAGAGGTAGAGGTAGGCCGAGGGAAACCTGGTTGAGGACAATGAAAAACGAAGCAGGAGAGGAGTGTTGGTGGGACCTGAAGGAGATGGCAAGAGACAAATATTGGTGGAGAGAGTTCATTGAGGCCCTATGCATCCCTTGGGGTGCCACAGGAAATGATATATATATATATATATATATATATATATATATATATATATATATATATATATATATATATATATATATATATATATATAAACACCAACGTAATCAGGAACATCTTTAATAAATTGGTGACGTTTCGACAACTCGTTTGTCATTTTGAAACCTATAGAAAATACAATAAAATCAAAGTAAACACCATGTCTATGATAAATATACGAAAACTTAATTAAAAAAAAAAAAAAAACTAAACTACCATGTCTGATAAAAATACAAGTGAAGAATTATTATGATAAGATGAGGAATTAAATCATTCATAGCTAACGTTGGTGGGATGCTACTAAGTACAAGAAAAGAAAAAAAAACATGTAATAAGACAATACATAAGTCAGACCTTAAAAACAGAGAAGGGGCGTGGAGCAGTAGTCTGTAGGTGGTGAGTGAGGAGTGATTCAGCCAGTAGGCGTGTTTTACTTAAGTTTTCGTATTTTTATCATAGACATGGTGTTTACTTTGATTTTATTGTATTTTCTTTAGGTTTGAAAATGACAAACGAGTTGTCGAAATGTCACCAATTTATTAAAGATGTTCCTGGTTACGTTGGTGTTTATCTTCATCTTGAGACTACGCTTCCGCCATGGTGAATCTATTGCATCTGTATATATATATATATATATATATATATATATATATATATATATATCTATATATATATATATATATATATATATATATATATATATATAGAGAGAGAGAGAGAGAGAGAGAGAGAGAGAGAGAGATTATGCATTAAAAGACCTGCATTGTTTACTTGTTTGTTCTTCAATCACGCCCAAACCAAGGGCCAGAGACCCCCGGACCCAGATATATTTACAGTATCTTTTAAATAACAGAACAGAGGAAGGAAAAACAAATGAATAAAAAAATAATAATCAATACACCAAATTACTGGCGTCCTCCTTTCATAAAATATATGTAATAATTGGACTTGAACAGCTGTAGGTTAAATTTTTTGGGGAAACAACTTCTGGGAAGCGAGTTCCAGAGAGATGCAGTTCGGGGAATAAAGGAATTCTGATAGGTAAAAGTTCTGCAATATAGCTGTGTGACTTTCCAGTCATGAGCACTATGGATGCCCGAGTGGCACGAGGGAAGGCGTGGAGAGATGTCACAATGGACGCAACTTCGTCTGAGCATTTGCATAAAAATAAATGTAAAATAACGAAAGGGAGGTAAACATTCCTTCTTACTCGTAGGGGAGGTAGTTTATTTATAATAACAGGATTATTAATAATTCCAACAGCTTTGTTCTGAATTTTGTCTAGTTGTTTTAGTGCAACCTCTCCACATCCACTCCTTAAGGGTGAGCAATATTCAAGCTGAGAGCGCACATGACTCTTATAAACTATAGCTAACGGTTCGTCAGTGAAGAAGTTACGGACTCTGTACAATAATTCAAGTTTCTTTGATGCGGTTTAGGGAGTGATCTAACATGAGAGGTCCAGCTGAGGGCACTGTTAAGTGAGACACCGAGAATTTCAATACTTTTGGAAATGGGAATATTAGTAGCATTGCTGATAATATACGAATCTGGCAATATCTGTCTATTAGTAAACTGTATATATATGGTTCTGCTAGCATTAAATGAAACAAGGTTGTTTTGTTCTGAATCAGTGAGATCCAAGGATAGCTTGGGGGGGGGGTCAAAATTCAGATCTGTGTCATTTGAGGTCACCAGTAGAGTGTTCGGCTTTTTTTTTTGGGGGGGGGGGGGCAGGCAACGCCGGGTACCCTAGCACCCCAAATTTTGGCATGCGACTCACATGGCCTCCAGTTCGGACATAGGCCATGTAAAGTTGACCTCCAAGATCATTTGAGGTCATTTTTCCGAGGCCATTTGAGGTCACTGGTAATCACACAAGAACGACTGGACCCAGCAGCCCCATTTTTAGCATGGAGACTCAACTGACCTCCAGTTCGGGCATAGGCTATGTGACGTTGATCTCTGAGGTCATTTGAGGTCGCCAGTCAGAGATAATTTGAGGTAACCGGTAATAGTGAACAAGTGTGCACAAATACTGTGCATTAGTCTGCTAAAGCTGAAATAGAAAGTTCCTGGACCTCTCATAATCTCTCTTCAGAAGCATATGAGGTACATGGTCTTTCTGGAGGTGAAATTATGATCGAACTAGAACAAACTGGATTAGAGTGTTCACCTTTTTGGCCCGGGCAATGTCAGATGCCCCTTTGTGTGTGTGTGTGTGTGTGTGTTTGTGTGTGTGTGTGTGTGTGTGTGTGTGTGTTTGTGTGTGTGTGTGTGTGTGTGTGTGTGTGTGTGTGTGTGTGTGTGTGTGTGTGTGTGTGTGTGTGTGTTTGTGTGTGTGTGTTTGTGTGTGTGTGTAATTCACCGGGTCGGTCAGGATCACTTGATGGTCGTGATCGTCAGCTTTTACCCTCCCGGAAGGGAGCTGAGAGCTCATATAGTCCGATCTAAGGGCAAGGCTGTGACCTTCACACACCCACACACCCGTCCCCTTGCTCAAGGGGGACAGTAACCACCCACTTCGTCAGTGAAACTTTTCGCAACCTGAGCTAGGCGCGAACTCCCGTCTACCAGATGGCAAGCGAGAACGTTACCACTGCACCAGCGAGCGGTGTGTGTGTGTGTGTGTGTGTGTGTGTGTGTGTGTGTGTGTGTGTGTGTGTGTGTGTGTGTGTGTGTGTGTTTTAGATTTTTTTTTTTTTTCACTCCTTACAAAAGCAAGCCACACCTATTTTCATTCCATTTGGATGATATTTAATGGTTGCCCTGAGGCAGCAAAGTTTTAGCCCATTGTCACCCATTGTTGTTGGTCTATACTCTGAACCATCGAAGGGCCATCGTTCATGCATTCATGGAATATGTTAGTTTGTTTTGCTTAATGTTCAGTAGGGGTCTTTCATTATCAATGTTGTCTTTTTTTAGTTCATTTCCGGATGGAAACTCGCAAGACAATCTACTTGCTTCGTACAACGATTGCAGAGATAACTGGAAACAAACTACTGCCGAATTGTCAGGCCTTCAGGTACTTTATACATCTGCATAGAGAGCAACGGAAAAAGAAAAATGATGCATTTCGTGATACAGCTCACACAGTGAAGATATTGTGGGATAAAGCAAATTTACCATCTCTATAGGAATACCACTGTATCAAGTAGTTGGAAAAGATCATCACAGCTTGGACTGGGGTGAAGAAGCACTCTCCCTGTAAAACGGAATCTCACAAGGAAAAGGAGTGGTTGTTTTTGGATTCCCTCAAAGATTTATTAGACACTGCTCATGTTGATGCCGAGTGGCGTGTACCTCATCGAGAGGACTGGGAATTTTTTCTTCTTCTGCGCCAAACAGGACATCCTGGAAGCATAGGGGGACTCGACATGATTCACCTGGAAAAAGTCAGCACTCAACAACGACAGCAGGAAACTACTGAAAAGTTGGGAAAGCGTTCCAAGCATGAGATGGAGGCAGCTGCTGAGAAAATCATCCCGGAATCCTCCTCATCCAATTCTGAGGATGAGACCAAGATTGAAAAAGCCTGTGCTGGACAATCCACATCACTTCAGACACGTTAAAAATGACCCTTTTCCTCCAAAACGATGAGTGGAGAGAAATAGTGACGAAAGACTTATCGGCCACTCTCGACCGAACAAATATAACCTCCTGCAAGGCAAAGTATCTTCTGATGGAGACTGTTGTCAGTTTAGGTCGTGATCCTTGTGAACTGGACATAAATCCGTCAACAACACACTGCCAACCAGCACAGTTTCGAGCCCAAAGGGCTCAAGAACTGAAGAGTGAGCCCAAAGGAAATAAAAACTGACGGTGAGCTGCGATGGAAAACATAATAATGGAAGAGCTTACTCATGGGAACATGTGGATCGTCATTCGATTTTGGTGTCTGGCTTCGGGATAGAACAACTGTTGAGAGTGCCAAAGCTTCCTTCTGGGGCAGCAGAAACCCAAGTCCATGCGATCATTGAGTGCCTTGATGATTGGGGCCTAATCCAGTAGATCAGTTCCATGTGCTCTGACACTACTGTATTGAACACGGGCCAGTGTGGAGGAAGCTGCACTATCCTTCAAGAAAAGATCAGATGAGATTTACTTTATATGGTCTGCCGGCACCATGTGATAGAGTTGACCATAGGAGCAACATTTGAAGTCTCCACGAGGACCACTTCAACAGGACCAGATATTTCCCTCTTCAAAAGGTTCAAAGCCCACAGGAATTTAAAAGATCAAGCTAAGTTCAAAACCACAGATACTGATGCAGAAACCAAGGCGGCAATTACCGAGGCAAGGAAGGATCTCCTTTGCTTTGCCATGTCCCAGTCAAACCAAGTATGAGATGATTAGCATGAGTTATTGCACCTGTCCATTATCTTTCTCAGTGGGACTCCAAAGAAGGGGGTGAATTTTCAGGCTCCAGGGGCAGTACACCATGCTCAATTGATGGCAAAAGTTATATACTCCTTGAATCTGTATCTCTCTTCCAGAGCCAGTTCCAGATGACGAAGGCAGAGGAGCGCAGAGTGCAAGATCTGTCCCTCTTTTCTGTCCTCATCAACTTGAAGGCCTTAGTTTCAGCTCCATTTGCGGCTCAAGCTCTCCTCAGTGACTGGGTCTTGATGCAACAACCCATCAAGTACCCAACAGGAAAATCTGTGCAACCAATAGGAAGAAGCTGAACTCTCATCTATGGTATCTTTCGGAGGATGAAGTTGATTTTGCTTCTTTGATGACAGGATCATTGTTGATGCAAAGCACTGGATGTTGGCACATTTTAGTGAAACCCCAAAGTTACCAACTAAGAGACTTTGAATACTCGAAACCACTTTTCCTGCAGATGCCTTGGATGGCCTGGTAACCATCAACACTAGGACTTTCTTTTCTAGACTTGGCGTTCCCAATGACTTTCTTCACAATGACCCAATTTCTTGGACAGAGAATGCAGCTTACACTGAACCGTGTGATGTAGTATACAAGCACCCTGCCGTCATATATATATATATATATATATATATATATATATATATATATATATATATATATATAGACTTTGAAAAATTTAAAATCCCATTTTTAAAGGCTAAAATGAACTAGTCTGATAGCTGTATGCTCCTTTCGTTTCTTTTTAATGTTACGGGATCGAAATTATTAGGAAGCATGTCACAATTCATCCGAAGACTCAAAGAGTTTTTCAGGCCACAATTAGTTCAAAATGGAATCAATTCATACCTACTTGCTAAGAAGCAATTTACGCCTATTTGCTATCTTGTGTAAGTTCCTTAAGGGTCTGTCCTTAACCCACCGCGTGCCAGCGCCATTTTAAAAAGGTCTAACATAATTCCATGGCCAGTGCCAGTGCCATTTTAAAATGGTTTAAATAAAAAGCTTCACTGTGACTGCATTTTTCAAGATTCATGGGTGTAAATTGGCAGGCAAGTAAGGTAACTGTTCCTCTACCATCCCCCAGGCTGTCTAGGCCATACATTCACTCGCTCCCCCCCTCACTCCCGCTCTGCCTCACTCTGCCTGTGTGCCTCACCCAGTGCTGTACATAATGAAGGAATTTTGTAAGTATTTTCATGTAAGTGTAAGTTGTAAATATTTTCTTGTAGGTGTAAGGACTATATAGTGAAGAAGCAAGTTGTAAATACCTTGTAAGTGCCAGGACTGTACGTAATGAAGTCAGGTTGTACCTATCTTCAAGTAAGTGTGAGATAATTCATTCACAGTGAGAAAGACAAGCAAATTATGATAGATGCTGAAGTAACAAGTAATCATAAAAGTGTACTGAACATTGCTATACCTTCCCAGCATAAATACCTGAGTATACCTTACACAGAAAACGGCTATCTCTCATGTACGTGGTGAGCGTGAGAGAGCAGCTATACCTGTACACAAGTATGCAAGACTCAATAAAACCCGTTTCCGAGCCTCGGTGAACATTTTAATGGCGAAATTCGTTGTTTCCACATCAAAATCTATCATTTTAGCCAAAAAAAAAAGGTCAAAAAATGGCCGGCACTGGGGTGACCCATAGGGCTAAAAATAGCTGGCAAGCAGCGGGTTAAGCTTGTAATTTGGCACACCTAGCATCCCACGGGACATAATCCTTTTGTCTAGCACTCCCATAAATGTCCAGGAGGTGAAGCTGTAGCTCATTATATGCCAAAGTGAAGTAATCAAGGATTCACTGTGGGGCAGGAACCTACTGAAGTAGGTGGGAAGGTAATAAATTCACACTAGTTCATCTAAGCTTTTGAAAATGGGCTTTTCAATTTTTCAAAGCCTGTATTTTAAAAGTGGTGACTCACTAGTGTGATAGCTGAATTCCAAGCTGGGGAGGCAGAAGAATCTGTTATGACAGCGAACGAGTTTATGGAAACAAAGGTAAAAACCTTTGCTCCACTCGCAACCCTTTCACGCCTTGTTTAGTTTCCTTAACAAAGGGAAAGGATGAGGGAGGAAGTCCCTTGATCTCCCCTTCCCCAATCCCAAGGAATGCAGGGGGAAAGGAGGTAATCCCTTACCTTACCCAGAACTGGGGGAAATCCCCGAAGCTGTTACCCGCTAACACCCTCGGGTCAGGTGGAGGAAGTGTGATACCGAAAAAAGAATATTTTGTGCTGAGATCTTGTTTATTATTGAAACAGTAAAATAAATTTATGAGATGCGGAGCCTAGGTATATAGATGAGATGCGGAGCAATGATTGGCACAGGAACAAACCTGAGGGGGAGGGAGTATGATTTTTATTACTCCACCTCAGATTTTCATAGTTGTTATAGTTATTATCTGTTGCAGGGAGACTACCACAGCCTTGAATCAAGGATAAAAAGCAGGGTAAATTCTTTACTCTACCCAGGATATCCAGTACTAAAATAACAAAGTGACCAGTACCGTTGGCTAAAGGAAATCCGAGTGAGGAGGAAAGACTTTATTGTCCTGCCTCAGATATCTTACAATTCAGTAATCTTAATGACTATTGCTGGGTGTTAGGCATATCCTGTAATCGCAGTCTGGGGCGAGGATCATGGGGAAGTATATTACTCTGCCTGGGACCCTTTGTAGTGAGATAACAAGATGAGTACTGTTTGGCTAAAGGGAGTTCTGAGGGTGGGAGGGGAGTGATAGCTTATCACCCCTTCTCAGACCTCTTCAATTCAGTGAACTTAATATTTATGGTTGAGTGACTGGCGCAGCCAGTACTCGTGGTATGAGACAATGAACAGGTGAAGTTTATTATTCTGTTTGAGTCCTTTTAGCATAAACACACAAAACTGGTTGTGACGTAAGACAGTGGTATGCACAAAGCTGTTTAACACTTAATTTTAGGCACTCGCATTTTCCTGGTCATGAGTGAAGTGAGGTAACACTGTCATCGCTACACAGTGGACGTCTGCCACCTGATGGATCAAGTATTTATCGATGAAGGTGGAGGTGGACGACCATTGCCCTGCCTCTACCACTGTATTTAGGCTTCCTGACCTCAGAAGTAGTATTGAGGAGGCCAGGCACCTGATGTCATGAACCCCGGGGTTGGCCAAAGGGTCCATCCTTCTTAACAAGGCGCAAATCCCAGCTGCCAGGGTAGGGGCACGTAGGGGCGTGAGGGGTTGGGGTGGATGAATAAGGCTTGTTTGGAGGCACTGGTGGTACTACTGATGTGTTGCCTAAGTGCAGCCACAGGACAAAATGGATGGTGTGCCATGTCCGTGAGCCAGGCAAGAACTAACGCAGGCCTCATTCTGAAGTTTGCCCTCTCGTTCTTGACTAGTGTCTGTGGAGAGGGGGAGAGAGTGACAGCCCTATCCCCTTCAGTAAACTAGGTCCAGGTGGGAGTATCTCATCAGAGCTGGGAACTGTGAGGAGCGATTGCCCTGTCAAGAGGGTCCTGGGGGGAAGCATGGGAGGTGAAATGGTCTAATTGCAGTAGGTCTAAGACCTTCTGCAAGGACTAATTCGGTGGAGCCCGTCTGGGCAGGGGGTGAAGGTGGAATAAACCTCTCTCGACCAGGGTAAGCAGTCCCTCATTTAGTTCCAGGCCAAAGCTGAATCAGAGAGGCTCTGCTAAGCCAACCACATGCACTACCACTGTGGGCGGTGCTTTCCCTCAGCCATGCACCAGGTGGGACAGAAAAGAGAGCACCAACGCTTCTGTCGGTACTCTTTCGCTTCACTATGCAGGAAGGAGGTGAAGGCTCTCCAGCAAGACTCATAATGCCGAGTCGACGATGGTCTGAGGCCAGTGAGGGCAACCCTCACTACTTCCTCTGGTAAAGATTGATGGAGGGTGGAACGTAAAAATTCCACATGTGAAGGTGGAGGCTCGATGTCATTCTGTGGGACATATTGTTCCGGAGACAGCTCGAGCCTAGGAAAAGGGGGTTGGGGCACCAGCTGGAGAAGTCTGTGCACCAAGGTTGAGCCAGCCACATGGGGGCTAGAAGGAGAACACTGCCCCAAAAGGAGCGGAGCTTCTGAAACACTCTTACCATGACTGAGGAACAGGGTGGAGGGAACAGGGAGATGTACCTCCATCTGTTCCACTCTACTGAGAAGGCATTGGGTCCCTGTGCTGCTGTTCGTTCTGACAGACAGATGTAGTCTGGGAGCTGAGCTGACTCACTGGATGCAAATAGATCTACTTCCGGTGTGCCCCATCTGGCGGTGAGTCTCCTGTGGTGGAGCCTCCCCAGTGACACCACTTCTGCAGCAAAGTTCACAGAGCCCATGATGGTTTCTCATTTCCTGCAGGTGAACAAAGTAGAGTGAACCACACAGAAGAGACAGCGGCGTAATGGTTTCGTGTTGTCTTCTGACATACAAAGGGCAGCTCGACCTGAGTCCCATCATAGCCCAAACTAGCCTAGGGACTGTGTGGGGGAGAGGGAGGACTTCTCCAGGTCGACTTTGAAGCCCATGGAGTGAGCTGTCGAGCTGGTCTTCTCTACAGCTGTCTCTAACTCAGCTGCTGAGGGGGCCGTGAGTAGCCAGTCATCCAGATGCATCATGATGTCGACCTCTTCAGCAGCCAGGGCTGAAGCCACCACTCTCATGAATTGGGAGAAAACCCAAGGAGCGATCCAGACTGAAGGGCAGAACAGTGAACTGAAACACCTATGCATCCATCTGGAAAGCCAGGAATTTTCTGAACTATGGATGAATAGGGACGTGCCAGTAAGTGTTCTGCGGATCGACCACTTCGAGCCACGAGCCCAGACGGAGATGCTGGTGGACCTGTGCAGGTGTAGTCATCCTAAACATAGTCATCTCAATGAAACCTTTCAGAATGCTGAGATCCACGATCAGCCTGTCCTTGTCTGAGTTCCTCTTGGAAATGGTGAATAGGTGAGAGAGGAACACTTTCCCTGTCGCCTTCTCCACCATTCCCTTTTTGAGCATCTCCTCCACGTGCTCCCTCACCTTGGCTGTGACCTGGCGGCTGCTGCTCGGGTAACCCAGGGAGGGAAGGCAGAGCCGGGACCAGATGAGGCCCCACCGTACCACCCTGCCTGCCCAGATGCCCTTTGGCCATGCTTTGTGCCAGCCAGAAAGGAGGCCCAGGGTGTGAAACTCATTCGCCCCTGTGTTTATTCTGGTGGGTCCCTCATCATCTTTGGTCCTTGTCTCGAAGTGGCTTCCTCTCTCGCCGCGTCCCAGAGTCTCTCTTTTTGGAGTTTCTCTCGTCATGCCGGCAAAAGGGGCATCGGGGAGAAGAGTGGCAGGATTTCTTCTTGGGTGGGGACTTGGTAGTGTGGCAGGTAGACTTGGTAAGGGGGGGGAAGGAAGGGGGTCCCCCTTGTGTCTAATCTGATGATGGGGGCTGTGAGGCCAGGCATTTGTTACTCTGTTCATTTGAGATGAATGCTGTGGCAAAGGGCACCAAGCAGAGAAGGCCAGCTTTGATATCCTTCGGCTTAAACTGGAAAGCTTCCGACCTAGCCTTTATCCTGGCGTCCTCTGCGGCTTCCATGACAGTGCAGATCAGGGAGCCTGAGGAGGAGGCCATAGCCTCAGCAAGTGTTGCCAAATAGGTTGAGACATTAAAAACCTCCTGCTTGGAAAAAACCTGTAGGGAATCCAACATAGCCCTGGTCTATTTAGCTATGAGTTCCAGGCCTGTAGTCACTGAGTTCAAGGAGGCGGCAACACGGCAGGCATATTCGTCTTTGGCCAAGGTGCTGGAGGCAACTGACGAGGCCTGCCAGGGCAAGTCCTTAGCCTGGAGGCGAGGGGCCCAGAGAAATTCCTTCCAATCCGGTGGGATGGCCTCTTCCCCCGGAAGCACAAGGACTAGGGGGAGGGACAAGGAGAGCCTGCAGGATTCTCCTGCCACTGACGAGGCCCAAATTAGATCCCCCCTCGAGGTCCAACCTAAGCCAGACTGATGGGGAAGAGAAAGGGATGTGTGCCAGGATGGTTCCTCCGATTTTCTTGAAGAAAGGAAGAAGAGGGTTGAAGGCCTCCACTGACACCTGTCGCTCTACCACGTCGAGGGCCTGGGCATGAGGTGAAGGCCCGGAGGGAGCCCTGGACGGTTCCTGCTTGGAGAGCGGTGTCTGGCAGAACTTGAACACCTCCTCCCCTGACTCACATGTCACTCATCGCACCTCCAGGTCCCAGCGTGGTGAGAAGACAGGGTGAGAGTCATTTTGGTGGAAGAAAGAACCTGTGTGTAGGCAATCCTCGACCATTCTGACAGGCTAGCCCAGGGGAAGGCGTGTCCAAGCTGTGTGTCCCAGGGAGTGGAGAGTAATTAGTGGTTCTGGATTGTGGGAATCCTGTGTCAGGGAAGAGTGAGGCCTCACTCCCTCAATGGTTGGGAGTCACCCCCCCCCCGCATGAGGCGGACTCTGCTGCAGGGGGGAGGTGAGGGGAAGCTTGAGGAGGAGGAGGAAGAGGGTGAAGACGAGGAGGGAGCATTACGCCTCCATCTTTGAGAGGGAAGTGATGGGAAGCCATACATCTCCAAGGACTGTTTCACCATCAGGGCAATAGTGGTTCCCATGTCCGGCCCCCCAGCAGGGAAAGGTGGGGGAGAGGGAACAGAGCCGTAACTGGGCTGGCGGGAAGAGGTGCCCACTGCTTGCCAGGTCGCCCCTGCTGCTGAAGGTGAGGGGAAGAGTAGAGTTCTCTCCTCCCCCAGTTGAAATACCCCTCGAGGGAAGAGTAGGGAGTGATGATGGAGGGGGATGGCCGCCGGAGGAGAACCCGAGGGAAGTGGGGCAGGGACTGGTTGGGGGACTGGAGGAGACTGGGAGGGTCTTCCCCCTGGGTATGAGTCCTGGTGTCCGGGGGGAGTCTATGGGGGGCTTACCCTTGGAACACCTTGCCTCTAGCTCTGCTCAGGTGTTCGCCTACGATGGGGCCAGCACATTGTAGGGTGAACCCTTTGCTACTCACCCACATCTGGACCTCAGCAACTGGGCCTCCTGAAGAGATGTCTTCTCCAGCGTCATCCTTGGATCGCAGGCAGGAGAGCCACGGGGAACACACCGGGCAGTACCCAGGTCAAAGAACTTGTCCCAGATGCAGGAAGAGTGGGAAATGCAGTGCAGGTGGCCATCTCCGATGAATGAAGTGGCGCACTTGGGGTAGGCACAGTGGGACTTCTCTGACATCATCACAGGAACTGAAATGAGAGAAGAGGCCTGAAGGCAAGAAGTAAGGACAGGTAGTCAGAAAAAAGCAGGAAGAAGCTGAGGAAAACTGGAACTCTGACTCCTGATAGCCTGAGTGAGAGAGGGAAGACTGCTAACTCACAACAGAATGTGAAAAACAAAGTGGTGAGAGAACTTCCATGGGACAGGCTGACGGAGGAGCAGCGGTGTACGTCTGTCTCTGTCTGAGGGAGAACAGAGAACGAGCTATGGCTTCACCTCCTGCATATTTATGGGAGGCAAAAGGGTTACGTCCCACGGGATGCCAGGTGCACCCAATTACAAACTTAAGGACATACCCTTAGAGAATTTACACAAAACAGCAAATAGGTGTGAACTGCTTCTCAGCTAGTAGGTATGAAATGATTCCATTGTTAACTAGTTGTGGTCTGATAAACTTTTAGAGTTTTCAGATGAATTGTAATATGCTCCCTGATAATTTTGCATCCATAACATTAAAAGGAGAGGAAAGGAGCATACAGCTATCACACTAGTGAGTCGCCACTTTAATATACTGTATATATATATATATATATATATATATATATATATATATATATATATATATATATATATATATATATGTATACATATATATTGTATATGGGAGCCTCTGTGGTACAGTGACAAAGTGTGCATTTGCGCACACTGAAGAACGAGGGTTCGCACCCTGCCAGGGTAATAAACTTTGGGAGCTTTCTTCTGGCCACGTACTGCTTTGGCGGACACAAGGGGTGCTGTGGTTGAACCAGTGTCGCTTACTATAAAGTATGCTTGCACCCGGTCAGCTTGCGCGGGCCGATTACACTTGGTTCACAGACTACACACACATCCAAAGCCACTCCAACACTACAATTACACTTACAAGCACTTCTCACCCTACAAACAATCTCTATTAGACAGCCTAAGCCACGTGGTAGAGAAAACTTGGCTGTATCGTCCCCACTTCGGTAGGGATAGGCCGGTCCTGCAGTGGACACTCAAACGGCTGATGATGATGATGATGATATATATATATGAGCTCTGTGGTACAGTGGTAGAGTATGCGTTTCGCACGCTGGTGAGCGTGGGTTCGCCTCCCGCCAGAGTTGTAAAAACTTTGGGAAGCGTTCACCAAGCCACTTGCTACTTTGGCTTACACAAGGGGTTCTGTGGTTGAACCAGTGTCGCATACTAGTAGGCTTGCACCCAATCGGCTTAGTGGGCCAATTACACTTGGTTCACAGACTACACACACATCCAAAGCCACTGCAACACTACAATCACACTCACAAGCACTTCTCACCCTACATACAGTCTCTATCAGACAGCCTAAGCCACTGGGTAGAAGTACATTGGCTGTATCGTCCCTGCTTCGGTAGGGATAGGCCGGTCCTGCAGTGGACCTCAACGGCTGATGATATATATATATATATATATATATATATATGGAGAGAGAGAGAGAGAGAGGAAAAACGCGGATAATTGAATAAAACCATGGTGTACGAAGCCTCTTTGAAACCATTCCATTATATATAAACATCCTTTGCACATTCCAAAAGGTTAAATGACAAATTCACATTTTAAAAAATATAACTCACGACAAAGAACAGTGCAAAGTCCTCGGTAAAACACCATAGGCTTGGGTGTAGGGTTGGACAGCAGGCTGACAAACATATGGTAATTGATCCACAGTATTGCAGCAACTTAATAACTTAGCGATACTGGCGTTTCTAGGCCTTGCCCCTGAGAGAATCAAGCAAAATATTTTGCGACAAAAAGGAAAAACTTCATACAGATTTCCTTGAGTGAAAACATGAAGTACCCTCAGTTTAACCCTTGGTCAGTAGACTTCCTAACTCACATCTTTTAAGAAGTCTAACACGATAAAGAGTAGATGTGCATCTTTAATTTTGTCAGGTCACATTTCACAATTACAGTTTCTTCCGTTTGCTTCTTCATGTAAGATGATGTCTTTTAGATTCTATTTTTGTTTTCTTCAAACAGCTTTATTAAGCTGGGGAGATATTTCTCGAGCTGGAAGTGTTACATATAGCCGAAGTAAATGCGTCCCCAAACACAGATGAATAAAAAAACTCAATAAATTTTGCTGGCTGTAGCTGGATCACAATAAAATTAAAAACACGCCATTAGGCTGAAGGAATTGACTCTTTAATTCCTAGAGTTCCGAAGCCTCTTAATCGTAAGAAGGTAGAGATCTTTAAAACAAAACTACAGTTCTTTATTATATGTAGGGCATTACGTTGGAAGTACTTGAACAAACATCTGAAAGGGAATTTCATGAAACTACAGTATAACAATAAATGATTACATAACACAGAACATATTTTTTTCTTACAAAGATGAAGAAAGGAAGGAAAAACAAATTACTAAAAACAATGACTCCATACGCCAAACTGCAAACAGTTCGACTTGAACTACTGGAGGTTGAAGTTTAGGGGGAAACTGATCTGGGGAATCACAACAGAAACATACTGTAACATGAAAAATAAACAGAAAAAGAAAAAAGTCAATGACACAACCACAATGGAGACTGAGTATAATAATAATAATAATAATAATAATAATAATAAAAATAATAATAATAATAATAATAACTAATAATAATAAAAACTGTACATTGAGGATAACTCACGTGTTCCTGGTAGACAATATATCCCACGAATATGATATCCACGGCCACCACCAACCCAGCCACCACCACCCAGGGCAACAGGAGCACGGGTACGTCCTGTGAAAAAAGATAGGTGAGTACGTTTACTGTAGGCAAGTACTATGCAAGATGCGAACAAAAATATCTCTTCAAACATCAAACACCATAATGTCAGCAACCTTGTTGGAGCATATGCACATACTGCTCCCTCCCAAAAAGCAGTGATCAGAAACTTGGTTGGGGCACAAGCATAAATTAGATGTATATGCATACAAGTTCACAAATGTGGCTATGTCCTTAAAAAGTAGCATGTGTCAGATGAAAAAAAAAGAAAAAGAAAAAGCATAAAACTGAGGCCCTCCCAAGGGGAGAAGCACACCAGCAGCAAGCCGATAAAAATCTAGTGCGGGTAGGAATATGACCTTGAACTTGGCGTAATTTCATCACTTTCGAACTCGTTGGAGAGTTTCATTCCTACGACACACCTGTAAAAATTTTTGATTATGTCTTGAGCAGTTGTGAAGTTACCATGGTAACAGACACACAGACGTTGACTTTACTTTCACTATTTTCAAACTTGTAAGAGATTTTCATCCCAACTACACAAGGTAAGATTTTTTGATAATATCTTGAGTGGTTGTGAAGTTATTGTGCTAATAGACACACAGACACACACACAGACAAACTGAAAACAATACTCGTAGGAGATTTTCATCCCTACTACACATATGTAAAATTTTGTGATGATATCTTGAGTGGTTACAAAGTTAAAGTGGTAACAGACACACAGACCTTGACCTACTTTCACCAAATTCAAACTCGTAAGAGATTTTCATCCCAACTACACAAAGTAAGATTTTTTGATGATATCTTGAGCGGTTGTGAAGTTATATTGCTAACAGATCCACAGACACACAGACAGACAAACTGAAAACAATACTCGTAGGAGATTCTCATCCCTACTACACATATGTACAATTTTGTGATGATATCTTGGGTGGTTACAAAGTTATAGTGGTAACAGACACACAGACCTTGACTTACTTTCACCAATTTTGAATTCGTGATCGATTTTTTCACTACTACACCTGTAACATGTAACAGGCGTCCACACTGAAAGTGTGGAACGTGTTCGACCGAGCGAGAGAGCAAGTCAGGCAGTGATGAATATTGTCTCATGTGGCTCATCATCTTCCCTTGATTTCCTGACCTGAAAATACTAAAAGAAACTTATTAGATTACACCAAAAATATTCCCTCACACTTCCTAAAACCAATAATCTTCTTGTATTAACTTTAAGTCTAGGGCTTGACACCTAGAAGTTTAATAATGACTTTGCTTTTTGCTCACTCATAAAAATTGCTTTCACCAAATCTCTCCGTGCACTCCGATTTGAATCAGAAATCAGAAAATCAGAGTTTCTTTCATCCCTCAAGGTATTGTATTAGTTTGACTTGGATTCAGTCAAAAATTCCCCCCCCCCCGAAAAAAAAGGCCAAACAGAAGGTATTATTTGTTTGGCTGCTCTCAGCAATGATCGGAAAATACTGCTGTGCTGCTCGTGCAACCTTAGACCGTTACTTCTTGCTCAGCCAGCTGCTACACTAATCTCCCTTATAAAAAAAAAAAAAATCTTTTCCTCGATTTACGGAAAAAAAAACTACTGCGAATTAAGGTTTGTCTGTTAATTGATAATAATTGAGGATTTTATGCGATTTCTAAATTGGTGTCTATATTTCTTGTAACTTCAAAATTGGCTGAGATATCCAAAAAAGTTCTCTACTGTACTACAGAGTTTTCCTCATGATCCCTGCCCCCATTTTTTGCTGATGCGATAAATCTTCTGCTTGGGTACACATGCCGGGGGTCCAAACTGTGACTAAATTTGGTGCTCTCGCTCGCTTTGCTCACTCGAACAAAAATTTTGTGATATGTTGAGTGGTTGTGAAGTTATTGTGCTAACAGACAGACACACAGACAAAGTGAAAACAATACCAGCTTCGCTTTCGTGGCTGGCAATCACAAGCTTTGTAGGATATAAACAATTCACGCATAGCTCAAGGGCAAAAAGGAAATCATAGTTCTCAGCTAGGAATAACATTTAATTCATGAGATTGTGTATTCTACAAATCCGTGACATTGTACTCGGGTGAGAAAATCACGTACTCGAGTGGAATTCCCACTGTGTATCACTCAGTTTAACTGTCCTCGTATGCACTTCGATTGGGATAGTTTTTCAGAATATTCGTCACTGCTCCAAAAGTGATTGTTCTCATGCGCGACATTAGTGCTTCACTGAGTGATTTTTATTGCGCGTATATATCGTTCACCCTCTCTCCATTGACCGTTGAAGTTAGGCCATGCCTACTTCCGATGAACATGGCCATCTCTCACCCCCTTTCCCAGTTTGGACTCAGTCAGCTTCAAACCACCACAAGAGTAGAGTCGTTTGTGCCTGGCATAGAGAGCAGCGTCTCCATTGTACAGCGATTTTCGGATTTCTCCACCTACGGTAATCAGCGTAGCAGACAAGCAGCGAATAGCAGCGCCTGGTGTTCAACAGACAGACGCCCAGTCTATCGTAGCATCAGCTCCGCTCCCTCCACTGACCAGTATTTCCGTTTGCTTTTTTAGGTTTAAATCTGATTAGCTCTATGAATGAGTGAGTGAGTCTATTTTCTTTGTTATTTGAATTCATTAGTCCCCCAGTGACAGTGAATTCCCCTTTTGATTTCATTTTTGAGATTCAGGTAATGTAAATTTATTTTATTGTAATCAATAACTTTACAGTTCTTTTCTTTGAGCTCATTTCATTGTGTTAATGGTGTTTTATTTCTTCACATTGAGCTTAACCCTAGATCAGCAACCACCAGCCACATCTGGCCAGACAAAGTTTAAAAGCTTGGCGCCATGGCGCCATTTTGAGAATTCGGCTCACCATCCAGGTAGCTTCCCCTTTTGGTTTGTACTTTCGATTCAAGGTGCGTCTGGGTTGCTTGTGTTTTTTATTTCTAATATATTGAAAAAGGCCACATGTGGCCATGGTTGCAAACAACATTTGTATGTTTTTTTTTTGTGTGTTTTTTTATTTTTTTTGGTTGTTTTTTCTAAGCATTAACATGACCATCAAGGAGGATGTCTGGAATCAACGTATCCTTGTTGGCAACCCTTGAGAAGGCTGCAAACAAAGTTATAGCCAAATATGTTATGACAAGTGTAATTTTGACAGGTTTTTAGTGCCTTTAGAAAAAAATTTACAATAAAACAAATTCCATACTTTTTTTTTTTTTGTGCCAACATTTTCATTAGTCTTTACATGTGATAAAATTTTTAGAAATGTGCAATGCATATAAGTATTTTTTAATTCCCAAATCTGGCCACATGTGGCCGGTGGTTGTAGATAGCGTTAGTTGGGCATGGTTGCTGATCTAGGGTTAATTTAGTTTGCTACTCCCAGTTAGTACAAACTTATGTTAATCACAACTGGTATTTAGGCCAGTTCTTTTGTATCAAAACAAATCTGTTGTGCCAGCCAGGAGTTAAGCATCAGCAAGAACTTGTTCATTATTATTATTAATTATTGATTGTCAGATCACACTTTCTCAGAGGCTAACAGTACTAATGATACAGCATTCGTGAGTTGATAGTCTCTGCTGTGTACTGTTGAGAAAATTTATAAAATTCTCGTCCTTAGAGAATCGGCGAAGTAAGCCAGCTTAAAGTAAAACTTGCTACTTGATTTTCACAAATTTATTCCATGTGTTTACCTTCGATTAATATAAGCATTTTTCTTAAAATTAGATTCTCCCGTGACATCTGGCTACCTCATTCCAGGATATTAACTCCTAGCTCTAAAGTTATTAACGAAATAATACTCTCTCACTCACACCTAGGTATTTGTTATCATTAAAGGCTATAGGCACTAGTCACAGATTCACTAGTCCCCCTGCGACAGTGAATACTACCAGTTTAGTTAGATAAGACTAGTCCTGCAACAGTGAATCTTACCAGTTTAACTAGATAGGACTAGTCACAGCTCACTAGTCCCTCAGCAACAGTGAATCTTACCAGTTTAACTAGATAAGACTAGTCACGATTCACTAGTCCTCGGCGACAGTGAATCTTACCAGTTTAACTAGATAAGACTAGTCACAGTTCACTAGTCCCCCAGGAACAGTGAATCTTACCAGTTTAACTAGATAAAACGAGTCATGATTCACTAGTCCTCCTGTGACAGTGAATCCTCCTCCACAGGAGTCAAAACAAGTAACAATTCACTAGTACCCCTGTGACAGTGAATCCTCCTCTACAGTAGATAAATCGAGTAACAATTCACTAGTTCCCCTGTGACAGTGACCCCTCCTCTACAGGAGATAAGACTGGTCACCACCAGCCTGTGCCTATATTTCTTACTTTTGATTATTAGCATTTCTCTGCGAAACAGCAGTCAGTACTCAGTCTGTAGTCCACTCAGCCTTAGTTGTGTTAGCATCATGGCTACTAATATATATGTACAGGAAGCCAAAGATATGGGGTTTACCAATCCCAAGGAAATTAAAGACTATACTCTCACAGTACTGTCTTGAACAGCAGCGTGAGAGAGATGCCCATGAAGAGAGTAAAATTCAACGCAAATATGAGCGAGAACAATGCAAGGAATGTGAGAGAGAGCACGAATATGAGCAAGAGCAGCGTGAATATGAGCGAGAACAATGAGAGAGAGAACGTGAACACGAGCATGCCGAGCGCGAGGCACGTGAGAAACATGAACTTGAGATGCTGAAGCTCAAGTGAGACTCCATGTCTTCAGGCACATCTGGTGCAGCCGACCCAAGCTCCACGAGTGCTCTCCCTGCACATGTTTTGGCAACCCCATGCCTCAAGCTTTTTTCATACAAGGAAGGCGAGCAAATCGAGCCATTCATAGCTCGTTTTGAGGACATGGTGCAGCTGTACCAGCTGGAGGAGGCAGCTAAGCAGCTCCAGTTTTTCGGCTTGTTTGAGGGCCCTGCCCTCGATATTCTCCACAAAATTCGTGGAGACAATCTCATGTATGAGATGATGATGGCTGCATTCATGAAAGAGTATGGTCTCACAGTTGACGATGCCAGGAGTCAGTTTATGAGGGCACGTCTTCAAGAAAAGGAGACTGCTGTTCAGTTCCTCAACTGCCTTACTACTTACTTAGATGAGTTGATGGGGAAAGATGAAACCCCTTGCATGCGAGAGGGGATAATTGACCTTATGCTGTGCATACACTAGAAAAGTCATGGCCTGCTGAGCTTATGGCTCAGCTTAAGATCTGCCTGGTAAGGGATGCCAGCCAAATGGTGGAAAAGGCTGATGATTCTTCACTGCATACGGGTATCAAACTCATAAGCAACAGACTTGGAACAGGAAAGCTGACAAGTCTGGGAAACCATCTCAGACTGAACCCCAGCATCAAGGCCATTCTCAGAATAATGTCCAAGATCCAAACAAACTGCAGAAGGACAAGGGGCAAAATACACAGAAACCCAATTAGAAGAAGTACAAGCAGTACCCTAACCAGCGGCAGTATCAGCCAAGCAGTCGACAGTTGGGACAATCCTTTTCAGTACCAGCCCCAGTGTCTCAGAGGCAGGAGGCAAACGCAGCCTTCATTCCTCAACAGCAGTACGATGGTGTCGTTCCTAGCAGCACAGGTACTTTCCCACAGTTCACTAGTCCCCCTGCAACAGTGAATCCTCCTCCACAGGTGGTCAACGTTCCATCTCCCCAGATGATGAGTACGACCCCTCAGGTATCTAATTCTCAGGGCACCATGTTTGCCGCATCGTTCAGTCAGCAGCCTTATCAATGGCTGGTTGCTTCCTCCACAGGCCCTCCCAGAGGTAATAGTGCCTTCCTTGTTCAGCCAGTGTTTGTGGGAGGCGTTCCTGTAAAAGTCTTGAGAGACAATGGTTCCTCAGGTTGCTCTGTCAGGCAGTCTAGTTGGGCCTGAGGAATACACAGGCCGACAGATCCAAGCTCAGCTTATTGATGGATCAGTAAGATTGTTCCCTGAGGCACGTATCCAGGTGGCATCTCCATTTTACACCGGTACGACAGTTGCAGTTGTCATGCCAGAACCTTTGTTTGACCTAATAATAGGCAACATACCAGGTGCCAATGTTGCACCATAGATGACGCTACTCAGACTTCAGCTGCAGTAACAAGAGCCATGGCCAAGGCTCCAAACTGTGTCACCCCGGTGACCATTGGATCGCCGCAAGATCTGATTTGTAGTCAAGATGTTGTCCAAGAACAACATTCTGACCCGACACTTGTTGCTGTGCCGAAGAAGCAAAAGGGTAAAGTGACTGAGTATTCACGTGGAGGACAAGTCAGGTTCATTCATAAACAGGGACGGCTGTACCGTGAGTCACGAACACCCCAGGGTGAGGTTCGAACGCAGTTTGTCATTCCTGCTAAGTATTGCCGAGCAGTGTTAGAATGGGGTCATTGTTCAGCCCCAGGAAGTTACATGGCCAAAAGGAAAACCCAAGGCCTTATCCGTGCTGACTTTTTCTGGCCATGAATGGGACAGGAAATAGGTTTGTGCGTTCCTGCAATGTGTGCCAGCGTACCACCAGCCAGGGATGTGTCCTTTCAGTGCCATTTGAATCCACATTCATAATCTCTGAGTCATTTGAGAGAGAGGGCAGTGGCAGTGTGAGTGCAGGCGTGATGTCTCGCCTGTTGGCCCCACAGGACACATGATGTCCAGGGCCAGGTTAAGGGGGAAGATCGAGAACCCCACAGAGGCAATCTGAGGCTGTGTCTGAATTACCTTGTGATGTCTCGAGCTGTGGGCCTTTCTGAGGATTCCCGGAGAATGCACATTATCCACATGAGTGTTCACACCACATCGGGTGTTAAAATGTGACTTGCCCGAGATTCTCAGCTTGCCAATATTAATCGTAAGTGTAGAGTTAGGTTTAACCAGTAACTACAAGGGTCCCTTGAGAGTCTGTCCTGGGACCACGTTTCCTAATTAATAATAATGTAGGTTTAACCAGTAAACTACAAGGGTCTTTTGATGTTCTGTCCAGGGACCACATTGCCTGATTAATATTAATGTAGGTTTAACCAGTAAACTACAAGGGTCCTTTGAGATTCTGTCTTGAGACTACGTTTCCTGGTTAATAATGTACTCAATATGAAAATACAATAATCCGTCCACAATCCAATGTAACAGAGCCAAAGGCATGTCCGGAAAGTGGTCCCATCTGGAAAGTGAGCACCTGCCTGCTGGACTGGTACTTAAGGACCCTAACCCAGCCTAACTTTGAAAGCCACCTAAATATCCCTATCGGACATGATAGCACCTATTTAAACCTATTTAAGACCCTATTCACACTAATAATGGACATAAAGCATGAAATAAATGAAAAGGACCCAAATAATGAGGAATTAGAAGTGACTGTACCTCAGCCAGGATACTCACAGCACGTCTGTGGCTGCCTTCTTAAGGCTTTGGCAGTGGTGAAAATGCTCTTGAAGCACGTACAGTAATCCAGTGCTGTGCTGCAGTTACAGTAATTCTTTGCACTGTGAGTTATAATTGTTTAACACCGCACATTGTTAATTGCACCACGCCAGTTTCAACCACCAGTTTTAACTGCCAGTTTGCACTCCACAGTTAATCCTTTGCACTCTCAGTTCTAATTTCTTAACACTGCACAACACTGTAAATTCCCATATGGTCTACTGGCGAGGTATTGCAGTTTATTCACTGTTTATTAAAAAAAAAAAAAACGGGCACATGTGGCATCCACTGCGATAAGCATCCACTCGCGATCGAAGTTAAGCAGTAACTGTTGGTGTTGGTGACGGGGAAACAGAGTTGCCAGATTGCAACAGTCACATTACTGAACTCCTCAATTTTTATTACCAAATTTAACTTTTCATTACCAAATTTGTAAAGCTAGCATTTATTCTTCACTAATTATATATACAAGTGGAAATACATATAATCACTCTCCTTATAATTAACAGCATGTTGATTATTTTCACGCTATGTAGGCTGGCAAATTAATCAGAGAGAGCAGACAATCCACCATCTCCATCCTGTGTATCCTCATACATGTGAGAAATCCATTTGGTAATGCATTATTCTGATTCATTACCAAACGAATTTTTCATTACCAAATGGCAACCCTGACAGGGGAGGGGGAAGGGGGGAGGAAGGAAGGGGTGAAGGGGCTATGGTGTAAACAGCTGTTCAGCGCTGAGCGGCAATTTCAAATTATAGGAGTGTACCCCCTCCACAATATGTCTACCCCCGATGTATATATGTTCCCCCCCCCCAATGCATACATGCCCCCACTAAACTTGCTAGGTCAGCATGCTTTCCCACGCCTGAAGACGGCGTTATTGCATCAGTTCATATCAGGTAGCCTAGCCGGGCAGACTATTTTACTGTGAGCTTGTAATAAACTCCTTATCTAGCTGCCAAAGTATAGCAAGTTACATTTGGTAGCAGCAGTGTTTTGAACCATCAGAGTCTGACCGCCTCCTTGGATTTTTAGTGAGACAACAAGATACACGACGTCTCGCATCTGCCAGCCTCGCCCCTCCTCCGTGCCTCTAGTGGTGTAATACCTTGGCTGTGCTTTCCGAGTGTCCAATTTTTCTCACCAGTGCTCACCTCTCAAACAACCGCACCCATATGCCTTGTTCCTGACCGCACGTGTCACCGTCGCCGACCTACGCACCTGTTGCACCTGTTCCCAGCACCTGTTCCGAACTCATCATAACTCCTGCCCCCACGGTGCCACTTATCACTGTCTGTCCACTGCCTGCCCACCACCATTCTCTGCATTTGCAACTCAACAGCTCTACGCCTGCCTTGCATCCACATCTGCCCTCACCACCCACCACCGGCCTCTGCCGTCGCCCGCATCTGGTCTGCATTACGGAGCCTCCTAAGACCGCCACTCCCTGCCGGTGATTCATCGCGGCGTCTCTTCTCCTCTCCGCCCAGCTGTCTCTCCACCGCCGCCCCGCCCCGCCCCAGCCCAGCTACGCCCAGCCACCCTGCATGTCATACATCTTGACACTCCCATTTCTACTGTGTAACTATAGTATATCTTTCCTTTCTATAGATATTATCCTCGATTTTCTCTACAGATTGGTTATTGTAAAAATTCCATTTCATTTCCATTACCCCGTTTTCATCTTCACCTACGTTATTTATACTCCATCTCATCCTTCGAATTTTATTTAAACCATTCATCCCCGCACCTTCATTCATTTTCACACCTCGTGTATTCCATTCTCTCATTGTTATGTTATACATTTCCACCTACGTATCCATCTTCATCCTTTCATCTTCCATTGCCGCATTAAATGTCATACTTTCCACGTCAACCGCTTAACGCCAGCCCTCTACACCCGGAAATATCACCTGATCATACCTCGTCTGCCGACTCTGACACAATCACTCATTTACGAAGTGGCAAAGAGTACCACCGCTCTGTACCTGAGACTCCCGTTTCACTTCCCGCAGAATCACTTACTACCCGTCCTACTCTCGTAAATCCAGATACCTCCTCCTCTACTCCTGCCTCTACACTCCCTTCTTCTTCCTCTACTCCTTCCCCTGTCGTTCCCTCTCCTGCCTCCCTCCATACCCCATCTTGCTCGCCCTTAACTGCCACTACCTTCTCTCTCTCCCACACCTCTCCTGCTGCCACTTCTACACTTCCAGCCATGGCCAACCCTCCACAGTCTATCTATCTCGACGATGCCAATCGTCCCAAATTTACCAGCCAGGACCCAACTTGGTCTGTCTATGATTTCCTCAGAGAAGTCGACACAGAAATAAACAATAGACAAATAACCGAGGAATCGCTCAAAGTAGCTTACCTCCTTGGTCGCTTGCACCACGGTAAATCAGACATCGGATCCGCGATCCGTGCAGGACATTTCGATAGCATTCGTACCTTTGCTGATTTTCGTACGGAACTCATCAGCCTTTGTTGCCAGCATTCAAATACCGCATCTCTCATGGGATTCATTAATCTCCTAAACCAACTAGATGAGGACTTGCGCATCCCAGTGCAATATGCCAAGCTCCGCGAAGCTGCCGCCGCCATGAAAGCAACTAGTAGCGAGATGCTCCAATTACTGGTAGGCACGAAATGGTTAGATGACTAGAACGGCGTTCCAATGCTTTCACTCACCAACTTTGCTGACTTAATTGGTTACCTCAGATTCCTTCACTGGCTTACTCCTAAACAGCGAGAGCTCGCCTTGGAAATCGGTTTCAATCCAGGAGATAAAATTATTCAGGTCACTAAAGCCATTCATGAAAGAACAGGTTCGAACTACACGCGTCAGGGCACCACCCAACCCTTGGCCTCCTCAGTCTGTCACACTTCCACTACCCCAGACCAATCTCGCTCCCGTCCCACCACACGCGGCAGACCTGCCACACATCGCTCTCCTACCGCAGGTCATGATCAATCTAGCACCCGACGGAACAGACAATCTTCGATTCTTTGCTGGTACTGTGGTCATCCTGGACATCGAGCATCCAGTTGCCACTGTACATACAGACGTCCTCACTCCCAAACCAGACAGCGTACGCCTTCCCGCTCACGTCGTCCACACTGCAAATACCACAAATCAAGCATGACTCACACCACTGAGGAATGTCGTTACCTCAACTGCCAACAGTCGGGGGAAGTGCCGCGCCCGTATCGGACCAATATCACGTAGAACCAGAAACCCAACTCCCCATCCGCCATGTAGGTCCCATAACATCCTTGGGTTTAGTCATTCTCGGAAGTAGTCATGACATACCAACGTCATTCTTCTTGGACACAGGGTCTATAGTAAATCTCATCTCCGAAAATTCCTTACAAATTATTCATCGCCATCACAACCACGTCAGTTTTCTAGAACCACCAGACATTGGCCTATGTGGTGTCAACGGCTCAGAGTTTAAGGTTAAGGGAAGAGTCACCCTTGAAGTCAAACTCCACAGAGATTTGCCCCCTATCCCCATTGAATTTCATGTCACTAATGACTTGCAGTATCCCGCAGATGCCCTTATTGGTTTCTCCACCATGGCACAACACTCCATTGCATTATTACCTGCTTGTGGTAGTATAGACATTTCTGGATTCCCAGTTTACACTATGGAATGTCCCCGTCCTGTTCTTATGATCAAATCAGTCCTTCATTTACCTCTGTCCCTATCACTACCAAAAAGTCCAACCCAGCCCAAACCACCACTATCATCATCTGAGAATACAGAGATCATTCCTTTACTGACTGCGAGCAAGGACATAAATTCCTCAATGTCTCCTGATACATCATCTCAGCCTTCGAACATGGCTCTTACATCCTCTCCCGACAACACTATCGCTGACTCAGACATGTCTCAGTTACCTACCTCACACAGTCTGAATGATCTTCTCCAACACGCAAAGACGAAACATGCAGTAACGAATACGTGCACAATTTTGTTACCGCATGAGTTCACCAAAGTCTCTGTTTGTGTTGCCGGTGCAAAAGAAGGAGTGGATGTACTAACCCTACCTGAGACGTGTTGTGTGAACGGCTTGACTTATGAGCCAGCGTGGTGTACAGTCTTAGAGGACAGTTTATGCTACCTGTACTTGCTCAATGTCACAAATGCTCCACTAAAACTTAAAAGTGGTGTAAAGATTGGAGACTTCCTAGTATACCCAGCGGCCGTAAAGGTGTGCCAGGATTCCTCAATTCCTACTATTCAGACTGATGATACGCCAATCGGTGTATGTACTATTAACTCTACGGGATCTGCGCCGACATATTCACCCGATATGCTCTCACATCTCACTTGCACAGATTTCCCAGAAAATACGCCTCAACTCCTCGACCTTCTGACCTCGTACAGAAACGTGGTTGCCTTACCCGGTGAACCGATGGGTAGAACAGACCTTGTCAAACATACGATTGAACTACTACCAGGAACTCAGCCGATTTACATACCAGCGTATCGATTTCCTCACAGTCAGAGAAAGCAGACAGATCAAATGATACAAAACATGTTAGACCAAGACATTATTGAACCCTCCGTCAGTCCATGGAATAGCCCACTTTTCTTAGTACCAAAGAAGGACGGCAACTTTAGACCAGTAGTCGACTATCGTAAGGTCAATTCTGTCACCGTTCCAGACCGTTTCCCGTTACCTGTCCTCACTGATTTGCTAGAATCCCTTGGTGAAAATAACGTAGTCTTTTCATCTTTAGACCTCCTCAGCGGGTACTGGCAGGTCGAAATGGAAGAGTCCTCTCGCCCAGTTACAGCCTTTAGCACCCCTTCTGGACATTTTCAGTTTAAGAGACTCCCTTTTGGTCTGAGAAATGCTCCTTCCGTGTTCATGCGAGTTATCCATTCAGTCTTCAGCAGTATGATGGGACACTCTCTTTTTGCTTACCTAGAGGATATCATTGTTGTGAGTAAATCCATCCCTGATCATTTTACCAAACTCCAGCAAGTCTTTGAACACCTCCAGCTCGCAGGCCTGAAAATCAATCTCAGTAAATGTGACTTCCTGCGAAAGAAAATCAAATTCCTAGGCCATGTTGTAGATGCACAAGGCATTCATACTAATGGGGATAAAATTAAGGCGATCATTAACTTCCCAGAACCTACCACTACCGACGCTGTACGAAGTTTCCTGGGCCTCAGTGGCTAATATCGTCGCTTTATCCGGGATTATGCACAGATCGCCGCTCCTCTGACCCACTTACTCAAGCAGAATGTGCCCTTTGTTTGGACTAACGACCAGTCACAGGCTTTGCAAAAGCTAAAGACAGCTCTTGTTAATGCCCCTGTTCTAGCGTTCCCTGATTATACCAAACCCTTCCTTCTCTGCACAGACGCCTCAGGCACTGGACTTGGTGCCGTTTTGATGCAACTCGATGAAGCATCAAGGAAGCGCGTAATAGCGTATGCTAGTCGCACCCTTACAACCGTTGAACATAACTACAGTGTCACAGATCTCGATGCACTAGCGGTAATCTGGTCCTTGAAACATGTCAGAGATATAGTCTATGGTTATCCAGTGCACATCCAAACAGACCACCTTCCACTATGTGATTTGTTCAAGAATCGCAACCTAACAGGTAGACTAGCTAGATGGTCTGTCATCATCCAGGACTTTAATCCCACTTTTCAATATGTACCAGGCAAGTTGAATGTAGTCACAGACGCACTCTCACGTCACGTAGCAGCAGCTATAACATCACTGCAACCTGAAGTAACTGAAAATACTACACTAACGTCAGAAGTTGTGCGAAACTTTCAGCGCCAAGACCCCATGTGGTCCAAAGTCATTTATTTCCTAGAATCTGGCGATGCCTCGACCTTACCTACTCTGCCAGTATCACTAGATGAGTTCATGCTAGATGATGATCTCTTGTACAGGAAAACACTGCTAACAGGCAAAGATATGCCCAATCGCGAAGTACGCCAACTTGTTGTCCCCACTGCCCTGATACCAAAGGTTCTTCATATTGTTCATAATACTCCTCAGGCTTCCCATCCAGGTAAAGACTGATGCTTGCGCCAAGCACGTCTCAAATACTATTGGCCAACCATGCACCGCGATATCAATGCCCACTGTGACTCTTGCCTCTCCTGCCACCGCCACAAAGGATCAACCGGCTTACCAGCACCTCTCTTACAATACCCAATCCCATCACGACCATGGGAAACCGTCTCAATCGATCTCTTAAAACTACCTCTCACAGAATCAGGCGCTGAGTACTTGTTCGTAGCAGTCGACCACTTCTCCCGCTACTGTGTCCTCGTACCCCTCTCCGACAAGACCGCGAAGAGCGTTGCACGTGCCCTTGTCGATCACGTAATTTGCCCGTTCAGTACCCCTCATACCATTCTTACTGACAACGGTACAGAGTTCAACAATAGCTTTCTCGATGAGATCTGTCGCCACTTTCATATCAGTAAGTGCAATGTCGTGCCTAACCATCCGGCTTCCAATGGCCTTGTAGAACGCCACAACCGTAAAATCTTAGAGTGCCTCAGACATCTAGGCTCCCATAGTTCGTCCTGGGATGACTGGATTCCCCAAGTGGCATCCTCCATCAATAGTTCCATCAATGCATCCATTGCTGAATCTCCCTTCTTCGTCCTCTTTGGCTTTGACAAGGACCTCCCATACTCTCTCTTATCCTCAAAGCCAGAACCCATCTACAACATGGATGATTATGTTAAACTAAAATTGGCCAACTTCCAGACAATCCACCAGTATGTCCAATCCACTTTGGCTTCCTCTCAGGAGGACATACTGCAGCGCCAACAAAAGTCCGCCTCTCCTATCACTATCAATGTAGGCGATCTTGTCTTTGCTCATTCCCATACGCGTTCCTCTAAGTTGAATGACAAATTTACAGGGCCCCACCGCGTCCTCACTCAACAAGGCAACAAATTTCACCTCCAGGACCTGTCCACTAGGGACACCAGATGGTTCCACATCAATGACTTAAAGTGAGCACCCCGTGGCCTTGTGTTGGAAGAGTCACTTACACAACCTCCTGCCCCCTCTTCCCCTCCTCCCATCCCTCAGTCTACCTTGTCTCCACCTATCCCTCAGTCTCCTTCCTCTCCACCTCCACCTGCTCATTCATCAACCAGTCAATATCGGCCCAAACTGCGCTCTGCCCATCAACCTCTTCACGACCTCCCCCATTAACTCTACCTTAATTTTCTAGGTATGATGTTAGCGATCTCCCTGCTGGCAGCGCTGACCCTCCTGGGGTCTGGGTCAGGTCAGGACGATGGTGGAGTACGTCCCGGGGCCTTGGTCGGCTCGGGAGGCGAGGTAATGCTTATTGAAGCCGTAGCCTCCTTGCGCTACGATCTTGCGCCCATGTCCGACGTAGCCATTGACCTACCTGCCTACACGCACCAGCTCCACGGACTCAGAAACCATCTCACGGCCCTCATGGGGACACACAACCCGAATGAGTATCTCTATAACCTTTTCCTCCCACTCTCCTGGCAATTGCAATACAAAAGTAACAGATTCACTGAGACCCAACTCAATGAAGTCACGTCCGCTCTAAACAATTTCACCGATATCTTACAACGCCACCTTTCAGATCTCCACGTTCTCTCTCAGTTCTTCTACCTCAAACTCGACATGGATAATCTCCAACTAGCCGTTGACTCTCTCCTGTCTCAAGTCTCTACCTTGGTTCGTATCCTGGTCGATGCTATCAATGGACGTGTCACTGCCGACTTAGTACCTGTCTCAGCTTTCCGTTCTGTCCTGGAATGGGCTCATTCCACCTTCGGTCTCTCCCCAGTCCTCCCTTACTCCTCCCTTGAATATTATTATCCTATTCTCGAAGCCACTCTTCTCACCACATACGTCGTCGTCCATATTCCTCTCCGTACTGCCATAACCTTTAACCTTTTCCACATCATTCCCTTCCCTTTCCGCCTCAACAACTCGTTGTTACAGGTATCTGTTCCTTCAGAATATTTTCTCCTCTCCCATGATCATCTTTCCGTTGCCTTCCTTTCTTCCACAGACCTCCAGCAATGTTCCTCCCTTACTCCGACCTCTCGTCTCTGTGCTGCCCACCTTTTCGCTATCTTCCCTTGCAGTGCTATAGCCTGTGAGTCTGCTTTAGTTCGCAACCATTCCGTCTACTCGGCTTGTTCTTTTGTCCCAGCTCCTGACCTCCCGGTCCACCATGCTCACCTCAACTATGTCCAGTATTTCTTCTTTGCTGTTCCCATCTCTGTCACAATCATGTGTCCTGGTTCTTCCATTTGCTCCGTCCCTGCTAGTGGTCTCTACAAAGCACCTGACTATTGTACCATCCAATCAGAGTCCGTCATCACTTACGCCACTCGCTATCACCAGGCTGTTCGTAATCACTCCTATGACATCTTTCAACCACTCGACATGCCTTCTACCCTACCATCTGTCAACATTACCATCACCTCCCCTAACTTGCGCATGCTAACCTTCCTCAATGACAGTGATTTCATTATGGATCAATTCTCTCTGGCCTTCAGCCGTTCATGGGTTCATCCAACAGTCGTGTTTCCCCCTGTGGTTATCGCTATCATAGGTTTTCTCCTCATCATCTGTGCAGTGCATTGTTGTGTCAGAAAAATGGAACGTCGACTCCAGGAAATCAGAGTCGCTACAGGCATAGTATGCCCTACACACGACATAGAAACTCCCCGTACTTAGTGCCCTCACATTCAGTGACTACCATTGCCATCTAACAATTAACCAAACTGTGAACAGCACTCTGCCTACTAGAAAATGATGGTATTTCTTTCATGCATTACTGAGTGACAGTGTATTCTACAGAAAATACACATGAAAAAAAAAAAAATGAAGGAAGACCAACAATAGAACTCTCATATCTACTCCTTGTTTATCACGTATCGAACTATTATTGTGTATTTCCCATTATGCCTTAATCCTTGTATATCTTATATGTATATATCCTTCTAATTCCCTCCCATCAACGTGGCCATGTCTTCCCTACTGTCCCTGTATCATACTTATCCCTTGTACAAACCTCCCCGCCCTTCCCTTAACCCGTGCCGTCCCGAGGACGTACTTCCACGTCCTCACGTTTTGTCACAGCCAGTCCCGAGGACGTACTTCAACGTCCTGCAATTGCAAGGTTCATAATTTCCACAAATTTCAAAATTCGCGGGAGATTTTCGTTTCGCCCGGGTACCCAAGCCTCCCCTACCTGCCGCCAGGCGGGCAGCATCCTAGACCCCGCGTGACCCGCGCTCGCCCTTGTCTCGGTCACTCACCTGCCAGCAGTGACCCAGGTGAGACATGGCGCGGAAAGGTCTCTCAGATGAGCAAATTGCATCCGTCCTGGAAGCCTTCACTGGAGACAGTGATTCTCCACTCAATGATGATGTGGTGGATCGCGATTACGTCCAGCCAGAGGAAGAAATAAGTAGCAGTGATGAGGAGGTCCCTTCGCCCCGAAAAACGCGGTATGTGACATACCGTAAGGCAAGGGAAGGCCAGGCTGCTCCCCAACCACGTGCACAGCTATCTCTCCATCACGATTCTGATCAGGACGAGGATGAGGACGATGAGGATGACGGAGGGCTAGGACGTGATATTGCCGAGTGGTTGGGAAAGGAAAAAATATCACCACGTGGATCAGAAGGTGGGGCGAGACGACACCTAAGGTATGGTTCAAGTACTTTGTCTGGGGAAGTAGCAAGTGGTGTGGTGGGATTGCTGGGAGAAAGGGAAAGTGTTGTGGCGGCAGCGCGGGGTGAAAGTGAGAGTGGTGTGGGGGTAGTGCGGGGTGAAGGGCCCATTGGTGGGAGGGAGGCAGCACGAGCACGTGGTGCTCGTAGGCCTAGGGGAGAGGAGGTTGAGTCACTCCCAGCACTTCTTTCGCCCCTGAATATGCCCAAACTTCCTCCCCACAGCCCCAGGATGTGGGGAAAGGAAAGAAAGGGAAGGAAAGGGTAAAGGAAAAGGGAGAGGGAAGAGAAGTGCGAGTGATGAGAGGCGCCGCTCTCCACCTCCCCAACCTCCCCCACCACCCTCACCTCCCCACCCTGACGAAGGGGACGATGGTGACGTGGCTGGAGACGGTGGTGTCACGTGGAACTGGGAGGATGGGAGTAATTTTACTCCCATCATTCACCACTTCACTGAGGAGTGGCGGTCAGGTTGCACGGCTCCAGGTGTAAATGCTGGGTCGTCACGTTTAGATTTTTTCAATTTGTTTTTTGATGAGGCGTTTGTTGGGCGCATAGTAGAACAGACGAATATATTTTCACAATCCCAGCGCCTTGAAAGTGAACGCCTAGGAACCACAAGCAAGCATGCAGAACAGTATGACTTTCCCGTGACTATATCAGAGATGTTCCTATTTTTGGCCCTGGTAATCTTGATGGGTGTGGTGAAGAAAAATCAAATTCCTGCCTATTGGACAACGGACCCAATCATCCTAACACCTTTCTTTGGAAAGGTGATGGGTCGTAATAGATTTCAGTTTATTCTCGGCCGCCTCCACTTTTTTGATGCAGATGATCCAGCCAATGCAAATAACACCGATAAAATGAGGAGAATTAGGCTGGTATTTGATCATTTACGGGAAATGTTCCGCTCCTTATTTTATCCCTACAGAGACCTCGTCATAGACGAGAGTCTTGTGTTGTGGAGAGGCAATATTTCCTTTAGGCAGTATATACCCAGCAAGAGACACCGTTTCAGGTTCAAGATCTTTGTTATGTGTGACTGTAAGACTGGTTATGTGCAAGACATAGTCTTGTACACGGGCGCACAGACAGATATAATAGAAGATCGGAGTATAGGACTCTCTGGGGCCGTGGTGAAGACAATGATAGAAGAGTACCTTCATCGTGGTCATGTTTTATACCTGGACAACTGGTACACTAGCCCTCTTCTCGCTAGGTTCCTCCACCAACACGACACCGGAGTCTGTGGTACAGTCAAGAGAAACCGTCGCCATATGGTCAAGATAGGGAGGAAACTTGACAAGAATGAGGTGGTTTTCTTCCAGGCCAATAACATCCTTGCAACCCTGTGGAACCACAACAGGGAAGTTTGCCTCCTATCAACTGTTCACAGCCCCCTGATGCACCGCACAGACTCCGTGGATCACCGTAGCGAGAGGAGGCGCAACGTATGGAAACCAGAGTCTGTACTTGCCTATAATCTGAACATGAGGCAAGTTGATCAGTCAGACTCGATGATTTCAAGTGTTGACTGTGCCAGGACAACGATGAAGTGGTACAAGAAACTCTTTTCCACTTGCTCGACATCACGGTCCTGAACGCCCACTACCTGCACGCAATGACCACCGGAGTATCCGAGAGACCTTTGAGGGGTTTGTGAGGGAGCTGGCACGTGAAATAATCGCCAAGCATGCCCAGGAAAGACCCCACACCGCCCCGTGCCCCCCGTGCTGCTCAGACTCCCCTACGTCTTGCAGCCCGACACTACCCCAGCGCAATCCCTTCCGAACCAAACCGTCAGTAAACCCCAGCGTCGCTGCTGCCATGTATGTAAGCACTCGACAGTCAGACCATCAACGCAGAGAAAAGACACAAGATACGAGTGTGTCGAGTGCACAAGTTGCGTTGTGCCTTCAGCCTTGTTTCAAGGAATACCATAATCTCGTACACTTCTGAAACTGTGTGGGAAGGCGAAATGACGCTCATGATAATGGTAAGGCCAGTCAGTAGGTGCTAAGTGAAATATAAAGTTGAAACGGGTGTTATTTTTTCAGAAAAGTAATGTATAAGATGAGAATTAGTGTAAGTGGAAAGAATTGTTATCAAAACTACACCCACTGTGTAAATCTGGTCAGTAAATATGTGATAGCAAGGAAATAAAGTGGAAACGGGTGTAATGTTAGCATGAATAAAACGTATAAGTTGAACATTACTGTAAGTTGTCATAATTGATGTCACGATTACACCCACATTCTGGTCAGTAAGTATGTGATAGGAATTATATACAGTGGATGATGTTGTAATGTTAGTAGTAAGGTATTTTATAAGTTGATTACTTGTGTCAGATGGAAACAAATGATATCGCGATAACACTCCCTGTGTAAGTACGCGCAAATATGACGCTAAGTTCCATCGTAAGTTCAGAAATGATGTAATATCAATTATATCAAGTGTTTACATGTGCAATGTTAGTGTAGAATAATTATATAAGTAAAAAAATAGGTTGTAAGTTGAATTAGTTGTCATAGCGACTTCACCGTGTGTGTTACTATGCGCTATTATTACGCTATATTTACGTAAGGCCTGAAATAATCTCAAAACAGTTCTATAAAGTTGAAAAGTGTATAATAATATTAGAAAGGTATTATGTAAGTAGAAAATGCACAATACGAGTTGAAACATCAGTCACAGCGAGTTCACTCACTACGTAAATTAGCGCTAGCATTACGCTAAATGTTATCAAAAGGCCTGTGAATACGTAAAAACAGTTCAATATAATGTAAAATGGTATAATGTTATTGTAGAAGTATTATGTAAGTAAAAAAAATTATATGTATCATGATTTTAGAATGTTAGTGATTCATGGGAACCAAGTTGGCCGATTTTGCTCGTTTCTCACGATGGTACAATGCTTATTTCTGCTCTATTTTTGTATAAAATCCAATATACTCTTTTATCACATGTTTTTATGTTTGTAATAAATTCATTTCTACTTACTTTCATTGGTTTCCCAAACTTATAATACCATAGAAAACGTTTGATGCTCACACCGCATAGGGAGAACACGGGGCCAGGTGGGACCATCGCATACCTGGTTAAGCTAATTAGGGACCCCAGGGACCACTTTCTTTGCCACCGGCCATTGTTTCTGACCAAAAGCGAAAGTTTAAGCAAAAAAAAAAAGGTCGAAAATTGCCCGGGATTGGGGGGTACCAGTGGTCGAAAAGTTGCCGGGACGGGGCGGGTTAATACTATAATCGACCACCATTTAACTACTGGTATCAGGAGACACCATCTCAGCTACCTGGGGGAGTAGTGTACCCCCTCCACAATATGTCTACCCCCGATGTATATATGTCCCCCCCCCCCAGTGCATACATGCCCCCACTAAACTTGCTAGGTCAGCATGCTTTCCCACGCCTGAAGATGGCGTTATTGCATCAGTTCATATCAGGCAGCCTAGCCGGGCAGACTATTTTACTGTGAGCTTGTAATAAACTCCTTATCTAGCTGTTTGTAAACGGAGTTTCTATCACCAAAGTATAGCAAGTTACAGGAGGGAAATTTTTTTTTTTTTTTTTTTTTGAGGGGGCGATTTTTTCTTTTGGCCATTTTTGGGATCTGAAGGTCCAGGGCCACAATGTCCGGTAAGTGGGGTGTCCAGAAAGTGGGCGTCCGGACAGTACGGGGATTACTGTAATAGTGTACACTTGTAGCATATGTACTGACTACTAGGCAGAGAGAGAAATTGTAATTTAATAAAAATTGTTTGTCGCACTGACACTTTTGATGCTCCACTTTGATTGATTTCGTAGGTGCAGCTGGCTGGTGTAGCAATTTTGTCGTGCAGATCAGCTGCTACATGCTGCCGCCTCTTCTCTTCTGCCTAGTTTTTTCTATATACTATTGATTTGTATTATATCATTTTACCCAGTAACACTATAACTGTCACACCTACACCGTGTATTACATACACCACGCTACATACCAACAAATTGTTAATGTAAATGTAGCGAACCTTTCGCTCAGTTTGACCTGAATACAGGATTTTTCACCGTCATCACGGAGTTTTTTCCCTCAAGCCTGCTTCTATTAATGTAAATACGAGGTTTTTATGCTCATTGGCTACAGTGATTTTCTCCTGTAGCAGGATAGTACACACACCAAAGTGTGAATCTTAACTGAGTTAGGATGTATATGTATATATTGTAAAATTTTTCTGAGAAAAATTTGATTTTGATGGGGCATAATGTCACAAATTCATGAGATTGTGTATTCTACAAATCCATGACATTGTACTCGGCTGAGAAAACCACAAACACTAGTGGAATTCCCACTGTGTATCACTCAGTTTAACCGTCCTCGTATGCATTTTGATTGGGATAGTTTTTCAGAATATTTGTCATTGCTCCAAAAGTGACTGTTCTCATGCGCGACATTAATGCTTCACTGAATGATATTATTGCATGTGTATATTGTTCGCCCTCTCTTCGCTGACTGTTGAAGTTAGGCCACGCCTACTTCTGGTGAACATGGCCATCTCTCACCCCCTTTCCCAGTTTGGATTCAGTCAGCTTCAAACCACCACTAGAGTAGAGTCGTTTGTGCCTGGCATAGAGAGCAGTGTCTCTATTGTACAGCGATTCTCTCCACCTACGGTAATCAGTGTAGAGGACAAGTAGTGAATAGCAGCACCTGGTGTTCAACAGACAGACGCCCAGTCTTTCATAGCTTCAGCTCCATTCCCTCCACTGACCAGTATTTCCGTTCGTTTTTCTAGGCTTAACCCTCCCCGTCCCGGAGACGTGAATTCACGTCCTCACATGATGTGCACTCATATCCCGGAGACGTAAATTAACGCGGCAACATTGCAAGGTCCCTTATTTGCACAATTTTCAATTTAATTTGCACAATTTTCAATTTTTGCAAGTGATTTTTGGCAGTATACACGGGACACCTTCCTCTACTAGATGCCAGGCAGGGACAATGCCTTACCCTGCATGACCTCCTCCCCCCCCTGCATGCCCTTTTCTCAGCAATTCACATGTTATCAGTGACCTGGCCAGTAAAGCCATGTCATGCCATGGTACGAAATTCAGGGCCAGAGTGATTCCCCAATCGATGACAATGTGGAGGACAAACATTAGAGGAAGAAACAGTCAGAAATGATGATCAGGTAATGTGGCAAAAAAAGATCAGGAATGGTGATGAGTTAGTGAGTGAAACAATGCTTATAATGCCTATATTACCGTTTGAAAACCAATATACTCTCGTACTACATATAAATTCGTACCAAATATATAAATAAATACCATTTATGAGTGATGTGGAATAGTTATCCTCCCATAGAACTCGTTTTCTTTGCGGCCAGCCTGATAGAAAACCCTGTAAGGTAAGGAGGTACTCCTGCCTGGATCGAGTATTTTAAACCTCAGGTGAGCGATTTCTCTATGAATTTTCGATGTTTCTCACCAAAAACGGATGTTTGAGCCCCCCCCCAACAAAAAGGTCCAAAAATGTCGGGACTGGGGGTACCACTGCCCAGAAAACTTCGGGATGGGGGGGGGTTAACCCGCCGCATGCTGGCTATTTTTAGCCCTATGGGTCACCCCAGTCCCGGCCATTTTTTTAACTTTTTTTTTTGGCTAAAATGATAGATTTTGATGTGGAAACAACGAATTTCGCCATTAAAATGCTCACCGAGGCTCGGAAATCAGTTTTATTGAGTCCTGCATACACGTGTACAGGAATAGTGGCTCTCTTACGCTTACTACGTATGTGAGAGAAAGCTGTTTTCTATGTAAGGTATACTCAGGTATTTACACTGGGAAGGTATAGCAGTGTTCTGTACACTTTTCTGATTACTTATTACTTCAGCATCTATCACAATTTGCATGTCATTCTCACTGTGAATGCATTATCTTACACTTACTTGAAGATAGGTACAACCTGACTTCATTACATACAGTCCTGGCACTTACAAGAGGGTATTTACAACTTGACTTCACTATATAGTCCTTACACTTACAAGAAAATATTTACAACTTACATTTACATGAAAATATTTACAAAATACCTTCACTATGTACAGCGCTGGGTGAGGTACACAGGCAGAGTGAGGCAGAGCGGGCATGAGGGGGGGGGAGTGAGTGAGTGTATGGCTTTGACAGCCTGGGGGATGGTAGAGGAGCAGTAACCTTACATACCTGCCAATTTTTAACTGCGAATCTTGAAAAATGTGGTCATAGTGAAGTTTTTTATTTTAGATCAATTTAAAAAGGCACTGGCACTGGCCACGCAGTTATGTCAGACTGTTTTAAAACGGCACTGGCACACAGCGGGTTAAGTCTGATTAGCAGTGAGTAAGTGAGTGTATTTCCTTTGTTATTTGAATTCATTAGTCCCCCAGTGACAGTGAATTCCCCTTTTGAATTAATTTTTGAGATTCATGTAACGTAAATTAATTTTATGGTAATCAATAAATTTACAGTTCTTTTCTTTGAGCTCATTTAACTGTGTTACTGGTGTTTCATTTCTCCACATTGAGCTTAATTTAGTTTGCTACTCCCAGTTAGCACAAACTTCTTATGTTAATCACAACTGGTATCAAAACTTAAATCTGTTGTGCCAGCCAGGAGTTAAGCATTAGCAAGAACTTGTTCATTATTATTATTAATTATTGATTGTCAGTGGGTAAAGATCACACTTTCTCAGAGGCTAACAGTACTAATGATACAGCATTCGTGAGTTGATAGTCTCTGCTGTGTACTGTTGAGAAAATTTATAAAATTCTCGTCCTCAGAGAATCGGCGAAGCAAGCCAGCTTAAAATAAAACTTGCTAATTGATTTTCACAAGTTTATTCCATGTGCTTATCTTCGATTAATATAAGCATTATTCTTAAATTTACATTCCCCCCGTGACATCATATTCACGAAGAGCTGTAACCAGCCTTGATGATACCCGGGACAATAATTAATTTTTGTGCCTGTCACTTTTATTGTTCAGCACCATCTCTAACCCCCCACTTCCTACAACTTTCATTTTAACTAATAATAATAATAATAATAATAATAATAATATATATATATATATATATATATATATATATATATATATATATATATGTGTGTGTGTGTGTGTGTGTGTGTGTGATATGCAGAACAAAAGCAAAAGGTGACATTAGGCAGTGATGTTGATGTACAATTATACCAGCGCTGGAGGAGCAAGCACAGGTATTATTTCCTGTCAGAGTCTTTCCATCCGGCCGTCTGTCAATGAACATAACAAGCAGTTTTTTAATCCAGTTTTAACAAAACCTGGTGGAAGGGTGGAGGGTCAATTAAAGAGTAACGTAATACTTTAGGGAACAATAAGTCAAAAACAAACGACACAGAGCTAACTCAAAATTTTACCTAGCAAAATAACAGTTTATATAATTTTGAACTGGAAGAGACCAAACATGGTTGAATGGTTGAGCATAAGGCATGGAATGTATATCGCGATTTTTAGGAGATTCAGGGAAAAGGCAAGGTCAGAGATCAAGGTAAATTTCGATCTATATATCTCCTTGTGAGACAAATAACTAAAACAGTATTAATATGAGCTGTACCAATCTTGGTGTAACTATCGAAGATCGACCAATGGGTTGTCCATTTATTTTTTGGACAAAAAGTCAAAACTCAAGGTCACATTGTGATGTCAACTTAAACAGGTTTTATCCAACTTTGACCAGTCTTTCCAGACACATTCAGGATAAGGCAAAGGCAGTGTGATTATAGTTTGAGAACAATAAGTCAGATGTCTAGGTCACATGGAAATGTCAAAAGTCATGGTCACAGGGCATGGTTGTCTCAAACATCACAGATCAGATTTAGCCCGAACATGGATGAAACGTTAAGAGTCAGACAAGATTAAAGCACTGCAAGTCGATTTTAGCCCGAAATTTGATGAAATGTTAAGGGTCAGACAAGATTAAGGTACTGCAAGTCGATTTTGAGACCAGTCGGTCGAAGGCTTAATGCGCAGTCCAGAGTCGAATATTTGGCCCTAGGACCAGTTAATGGGCACAGGTATTCCATTTACTCAGCACATCCCCTTTTTAATATTGTGTAGTATAGTCTGATAATCCTTGGTGTTATATTAATATTAAATGTAATATATTTGAGCGATTTTGAAAGTGTGTGGTGTTGTAATTTAAGCAGGTCGATAGGTATGGTAAATGAGTGAGTGAAAATGAGAGAAATAGAGGATAAGGAAATAAGGGAACTGACATTTGATGAAGCGAATTGTAAGAATTTTATTCGGAGAAGTATATGAAAAGAGTTTGTCTTCCATGATCACTCCTACTGAAATAACTGTCGAACTGGCTCTAGCTCATAAATGGTATGAAGAACATAAGTGTAGATGTTTATTTCTGTGGGGTGGAGACAGGATTCTAATGGGTGAAGGAATGCCTGCCTCTCTTAACTGGGCAAACTTTGGATCAATTTCTCTTATCAGATTATCTCTTACTCATTGGACCATACCGGACCCAACCCTCAGGTAAGAAAAGTGGTCTGGATGTTGACGACTGCTTTTTGATAATGACTGATGACACGATTGCTGATGGCTGATGATGACTGATGATTGATGGTGGCTGACGGTGACTGATGGTTGATGATGGCTGATGGTTGATGATGGCTGATGATGACTGATGATTGATGGTGGCTGATGAAGACTGATGGTTGATGATGACTGATGGCTGATGATGGTTGATGATGGCTGATGATGACTGATGGTTGATGATGGCTGATGATGACTGATGGTTGATGATAGCCGATGATGACTGATGGTTGATGATGGCTGATGATGACTGCTGATGGCTGATGATGGCTGATGGTGAATGATGATTGATGACAACTGATGATGACTGATGAGTGTTGATGATTGATGACTGATGAAGACTGATAATGATTGTTGCTGATGATAATGATGATGGTAGTGATGTCTTCTGGTAAATTACCAATATGCTGGGAATCGAACCAGGGACTCTCAGGTGAGAGCCAGGCAGCATACCACTACACCACGATCAGGTAAAAGTTAACTCACGTTGTCACAGTCTTGTAACCAACGTCCCTCCGCCCCCACTGTGGGCATCAAGAGGATGAGTTAACCCCCTGGCACTCGGGCAAGTAGATGCTTTTAATCTATCCCAAGCACTTACGGCAAGTCAGAATGAACAGCATATTGGTAATTTACCAGATGATTTTTCCTGTGTACAGTACAGGTTTCTCTCTTCATGGTAGTGATGATGATGATGATGATGATGATGATGATGATGATTGAAAATGAAATAACAATGAATCCTGGCAAAGTTGTATGACAAGAAATGAGAGATATAGCACTGAAGGAAATGTCTAGCTAGAATTGTAGTATAAATGAAAATCTTACAAATTAACAACAACGTCACACAAACAGAAATAACCATACACTGAAAATCATATTAAAGTGTCTAAAATGAGCTTTTTACAGTATCGAGGGGCACAGCTTGTCCTGTTCACATCACAAAATTTAACATAGTATCTCTTTTATGAAGACCTTTCTGTGGAGAATCCTACCGAATCAAGAAGTCTGTAAGCAAGTAAGCCAATAGGCAAATGAGGGAAAATCCTATACAGAATAAGACAATCTGGCAAAACGCTCTGTCCATGCCCACTGCCCAGCTCCAACACGTGACCAAAAAGAAATGAAAAAGCCACTGATGGCAATATCTTGCAGCTAGCAGACACATGGGGCTTCAGACCAGTGTTCAAAATTCAAGGGCGTTAACAAAGAATTTCCTCCCTCAAATATGGAAGACTCATGGAAGTAGACAATACAAGAAAATCCACCATGGAGTACAAAATGCCCTTCAAATAAGATGAGTTCATTATTGTTATGAAAGGTGAATATATTTTGCTTAAATGATCATTCAGAAAGTGAATAAAGAGTAACGTTTATTAACATTTTGATTTTTAGGAGTCATAGCAATACACTTGTAACCTATTAACAATATTTGTCACATTATGAAAGATTTCCGTTGATAAGTTTGTAATTTTGTCCCCCAAATTTTCACATTAAGATATTTTACCACCTAACCTTCATTCCCTGATGTGGTTTTATGTTACGGACACACCTGTGATTTGCCGACTTATTAACAAATGTTTCCATCTCATTTGCATGAAAATTTAGAAATATTCTTCAGGGAAGACTGAAGTTGACACAAACCATACATATCTAGTTTTTTTTTTTTTTTTTTATTAAATCATGTCCATGATACTGGAAATTGAAGGAGCGTTGTGTGGCTATGGGTGTGATAGAAAGCACTGAGAAATTCACTGAGGTGGTTTGGCCACGTGGAGAAGATGAAGAGTGAGAGATAAACGAGGAGAGTATGAGTGAGGTGGGGGGGAGAGGGAGGGGGAGACTGAGGATAAGATGGAGGGATGGAATGGATAGGTACATGAGAAATGAGGTATAAGCTGGGGGGGAGATTGAGAAATGGCAGGGGACAGGGCGACATGGGTGCGATATGTGGCCACCCTTTACGGGATTAAGATGTCTGGCTATAGGTAGATATTGGGAATACTACATGCTGCATCTTTAATCAGTGTTCAGTCATCCATTACCATTTGCATATGGACACATGTGGCTGGAATTAAAAACATTTACCGAAGGTGACTTACAGCTCCCAGCTGTAGAAGGATTGCTCCTCTCGCCTTCTCTCCTCCCCCCCCCCTCCTCGCACTGCTTACAGGGGTGTCACCGTCAAAGATGATGGCAATTCCCCCTCGCCCCAAATACACTAACCTATTTTGAACCCTGCTCCAGCAAAAATGCTAGTCACCATCAAAACACAGGTCATCACCATCATTTTAAATGTTTGTAATGCGAGAAATCCCATATATATTTTAAACAGAACATTAGGAATGATATTATCAAGTGCAGGATTAGTAAAAGTAATTTGCTGGATTAATCTCTCCATTTTAGTAACTTCCCTTCAAAATTAGATAAATAAGTAAAAATTAATTAAAAAATAAATCGTAGGCAAATGAGCACTTTCTCTTACCCTTGAACCCAGAGCAGGTTGTTCCTTGTGTCACCACTTGGTACTCCCTTTTATTCGTGAAGACAAAATTTGGAGGAATGAAAAAAGAAGGCTTTATATTCTTTACAGGGAACGGAAAGAAGAAAGCCTTGTTTCCACTGCGACATCCTGTGTAGCGGGAGCTGCAATGTAGCTTGCATCACATGGAGAGTGGGTTAAAATTTTTACTGTACATCTTTACAATCATAGAAACAATTATGTCAGTGGGGTGAGTGTTCTCAGCTTATATTCTTTAGAGTTTAAGAGGTTTTTCAAAATTACCTTCATTATTTATCATACGTCCTACATTTTATTAATCTATTTATGTTATATATACCTTTTAAAGATGCTGGAGAGGGAAATGCCACTGGCATCACTATGGGACGCAACTACCTAGCTATACAAGCATCTCTCACTTCCTCCTTTATCCCCCGAAATGAGGATGGTGGACTGAAGAGAAGAATTTAACCCTGCAGTTCACTGGGCTCACATTTAGCTGTGTCTGGAGTTGAAGCTCCTTCAACTCTGGAAAAATGTCCGGCAAAAACGGAGGTTCAATGCAATATGTAACTTGCAGTTCTAATAATTTCCACAAAGGTTAATCAAATCGTCCGGAAATAGCCATAACGAGAGAGAGAGAGAGAGAGAGAGAGAGAGAGAGAGAGAGAGAGAGACATCCATGAGAATCCTTATAATGTGTCACGTTACTAGACCTATGTCGAGTATTATACGTGTAGAGAGAGGGTGGCACTGTTGGGAAGGTGGGACTTACCAAAATACTCGGGTTTTTACAACTCCCTGCTACCTGACTGAATTATCTTGCGTTAGCTGGAATACAATACTGACTGGAGTTGTTGCGACCATGAGCGGCTTAAAAATGGCAATATTAATTCTAAGCTCCTGTGATTAACCCGCTGCATCCTGACCGATTTTTCACCACTGACCCACCCCCCCAATCCCGGCAGATTTTCAAAAAAGATTTTTTTGGCAAAACCCTCCACATTTTATGAGAATCATTGGAATATGCTCCCAAACGTGCTCACCTGAACTAGGAAGTGGCCTAAACAGGTAACCCTTTAAACACCTGGTATCGTGTTCTCTGGAGCATCGCTGCGAGTTTCGCGTTTTCTATGTCGTGGTAATTATTGCAAACCACTCAGAATAGGTAGATATTTGTTCATTTTGTACGAATTTGTATGTAGTACAAGAATATACTGGTTTTCACACAATAATATAGGCAATATAAGAGTTGTTTCAGTCACTGAACGCATCAACATACCGCACCTTCCTTGGTGATGTAACCTACTCATCACTTTTGCTCGTTTCTTCCACTGGCACCACGTAATATTTGTCCTCCCCATCTTCATTGATTGAGGAATCACCCTCGCCTTGAATTTCGTAACGTGGCGCGACATGTCTTTACCGGCCAAGTCACTGCTAACAGGTGAGATGCCGAAAAAATGGCGTGCGGGGGGGGGGGAGGTCACGTGGGGTAAGGCATTGTCACCGTCTGGCAGCAGATAGTGGAAGGTGTCCCGTGTCTATGTACCAAAAATCACGTGTGAAATTTGAAATGTACAAATGACAGACCTCGCAATTGCAAAACGTGTAAACACGTTGTCAGGACTGAGCATGACAAAATGTTGCAATGTATATACACTTTGACGGGATGTGGCGGGTTAACTCTCACCTAAATACATCACCTGACGTTATCCAGAATAAAATGCTAGAGTTGTTCTGTTCTAAATCTAACTCTCAAACAAGTAAAATTGCCCTGTGTTAGCCTGGAATGGGATATTAAAGTTTTCAGAATATTGGTGCACTAACAGTGAGTCATAACTTTCATACTTCTATGACTCACTCTTAGCTAAATATAACTGCTTAGCCATAGCTGATTAAAAAATGCTGTCAAAATAACTCCAGGCGGATGGTGATTATAATGGAGAAGAAAAAGAAGAAGTAGAAGGCGGTTCAAATAGAAATCATTGCCTAGAAGCCACTGGCGTCTGGGAGAGTTAAAGAAAACATTTTGGAACTATGTGATTTAGCTGTAGGAAAATATTTTAGAGTTATCTGAGGTATTATCTGCATTAACTGTGAGACTCTAGATTTTATACAGTCTCCTAGAGTGGAGTGGTGCTGCACAATTTTCAGGTTCATTTAGCCTTCCTTTGTCACTTTCTTCCATCAAATGCACAACACGTCACCTAAAAGAAGGCCTGTCTGTCTTCATGCCGTAACTTTCACTTGGGGCCGCCGTTTGTATCAAAGAATGTTAAGGTTACTGTGTGTGGAGAGATGACAAATGAGCATCAGAACTTCTCTGCTACTGAAGTGCGACAGCAAGTGGTAAAATCTTCACCCCTGTTAAGGGTCTCCATGGCTGAGATTATTAGGATAACTAGAATTACTTCTTCGAACAAGCAGAGGCGCACCTAGATATTTGGGGGCCCGGAGGGCTAGGTTCTTTGCAGGGTCCCCCCTCCTAGGGGGCCTGGCAAAGAACCTAGCCGCCCTCATTCTCAAAACTTCTCTAATATCTCAGCCGGAATTGTCGGAATGATGAATATATATATATATATATTTTTTAATATTAATAGAAAACTTATAAATTTTTAAGGCTTTTGGGGGCCCCCTCAATTGGGGACCCGGGGGGCAGTTTCAAACAGCCCCCCGCCCCCCCTCAGGTACGCCACTGTGAACAAGTGTTCATTCTCTCTTTGTTGTATCTGGCAGACATCTTCAGCCATTTTATGACCTCATCTTGTTCTTGTGTGGCACGGATGCCAACATTCTTGTTTGTGTACATGAAGCAAGGGGATTTATGAACTCTGCATTCTGATTGCATACTTCAAGAAGTCAATATGGGAGGCTTTACTATTTTAGACGAGAAGTTAAGTGATGAGACAGTTAGTTCACTACTAATAGAAAGCATTGTTCCTCACCTCACACACATTGAAACACCATGGTGTAGCAAAATATTTTCCCTGGGATGGTACTAGTCAACAACAAAACTGGCAGCTCCTCCGAGACACATATGAGCAATGATGATGACATGAAAGTAATGCTTACTAATCTTTTGTTGAACCAGGGTTTTCAGGCAGTGTACCCTAGGATACTAGTACTCGTATTCTGGCGTCTGATGTGACCAATTGGTGGTGTACTTGCAAGAGCATCACTAGAGGTAATAAATTCCATTTCCAACAAGTCAGAAGACATTCTCCACTGTGCTCCTTATAAAAACAAAATCCCAGAAAGGCCTTCAAAGTGGGTTTCTCCACGACGTGAGCTAACCATGGGCAACATCGAGCATGGGATCGAGATACTTGTTGCACGAATGCAGCAGCAGAATGGAAATTGATGAGTGTTTGTTTCTTGAACCTTCTTTCTATAGCTGAGTGTGTTTTTTCTATTCTTATTGTACCTTTTTTCATTGACTTTGCTGACTGGTTTTGGTTAGCAGTAGCAGCAATGTAGGAATATTTTGGGAGAATCAACTGGAAAGCAACAGTTTACCGAGTATTTTTTCTATATCCGTTAGTAAAGTAGCGATGACATCTCTGTAACTGAAAGAAAAGCCTTTGGGAGCCGAGTGCTAATCGCCCGCCAGAATATGTTGTTGGCCAAGTCCAAGATTTAAGCCACATCTTGATACCCTGAAGGTTTCATGTTCATAGTTCAAGCGGTTCTTGAGATATAGTTGTGCTAAAGGTGGGCGATAAAAACTAGTTGACCTTTGGCAGCCATTTTGATGACCTTGACCTTGACCCTGAGTGCCCATTTTCAAATTCGTCAAAGATTTTGAATATATCTCTATATCCTGAAGGTTTTATGTTGATAGCACAAGCCATTCATAAGATAATGGTGCTAAAGGCTAGGAATGAAAACTAGTTGACCTTTGGCAGCCATTTTGGTGACCTTGACTTTTAGCTCTGAGTGCCCATTTTCGAACTCTGCCAAGATTTTGGCCATATCTTGATGTCTTTTTAAGAAGGTATCATGTTGATAGCTCAAGCCGTTCATGAGATATAATGGGAACATACACACACAACATACTTGACCTCTTCCTCACAACTAATCCTTCTGCTTACTCTGTTAATCTTTTCTCTCCGTTGGGCTCCTCCGATCACAACCTTATTACCTTAACCTGTCCTATCACTTCGGTATGGCCTGTGGACCCTCCAGTGAAACGTCGTCTGTGGCATTTTGGAGCCGCGGACTGGGAGGCCCTCAGGCAGTACTTCTTTGATTTTCCCTGGAATGATTATTGCTTCCATGGCTGGGAGCCATCTGAGTGTGCCTTGCGCATTACGGAGGTTATTCTCTCGGGCATGGAAGCATACATTCCTTTCTCATATCCTTTGACTAATGCAAGAAAGCCTTGGTTTAATCACGCTTGTTCTAATGCTGTCCGCAACAAGGAGAGGGCCTACAAAAGGTACCGGAGCCAACCCACCCCTGAATCACACCATCTTTACGTTTCTGCCCGGAATCGTGCTAAGTCTGTTCTTCGCTCTACTAAAAATAATTTCATCCATACTAAATGCTCTCAACTCTCCGACTCGAATTCTTCCCGCTCCTTCTGGCATCTTGCCAAAAATCTTTCTAACAACTTTACCTCATCATCCTTCCCTCCTCTTTTCTACTCTGATGGTTCTGTAGCTATTTCTTCTACTGATAAAGCAGATCTCTTCGCACAGACTTTCTCCTCCAATTCCACTTTAGACGATTCCGGTGCTGTTCCTCCATCACTTCCCCCCTCTGACTTCCTCATGGCTGACATTAAAATTTCTTCAGTTGATGTACTTTCTGCCATCACTGGCCTCAGTACTAACAAGGCATATGGGCCTGATGGGGTCCCTCCTGTTGTTCTCAAGAACTGTGCTTCTGTGCTTACACCCTGCCTAGGCAAACTCTTTCGCCTTTGTCTGTCAACTTGTACCTTTCCTTCTTGCTGGAAGTTTGCTCTCATTCAGCCAGTCCCAAAGAAGGGTGACCACTCCCAACCCTCCAACTATCGTCCAATTGCTTTAACGTCCTGTATTTCAAAAGTTTTCGAGTCAATTCTTAATAGAAAAATTTTAAGGCATCTTTCCTATCACAACCTTCTTTCCGATTGTCAGTATGGGTTCCGTCAGGGACGCTCCACTGGCGATCTTCTCATCTACCTTTCAGACTCCTGGTCATCCTCCTTTCGGGACTTTGGCAAAAGCTTTGCCATTGCACTTGACATCTCAAAGGCTTTCGATCGAGTCTGGCATAAATCTTTAATTTCCAAACTGCCCTCCTACGGTTTCTATCATTCTATCTGTGCCTTCATCGCTAGCTTCCTTTCTGGTCGTTCTATAGCCGCTGTTGTAGACGGCCATCGTTCTTCTCCTAGATCTATCAACAGTGGTGTTCCTCAGGGCTCTGTCCTATCACCAACTCTCTTCCTTTTATTCATCGATGATCTTCTAAGCTGTACATCTAACCCTATCCACTCATACGCTGATGACTCCACCCTTCACCTTTCCATTCGGTTCCCGCAATGCCCATCTCAACAGTTACTTCAACAAGCAAGAGATGAGGCTGTGGCACACCTAATGTCTGATTTGGCTCGTATCTCTGACTGGGGTAAAAATAATATGGTTGTCTTTAATGCATCTAAGACTCAGTTCTTACACCTATCAACCCGACAAAATCTTCCACAGGTATACCCACTGATGTTTAATAATATTCAGCTTAATCCTGCATCATCCTTGAACATGCTTGGGGTTTCATTTACTCGGGACTTATCTTGGAAATATCATATTACATCTCTTGTAAAATCTGCTTCCAAGAGATTGGGTGTGCTAAGCCGACTCCGCACTTTCTTCACCCCTGCACAATTGTTGACTCTATACAGGGGTTTTATCCGCCCCTGTGTGGAGTACAACTCTCATGTGTGGGGAGGCTTCCCACATACAGCTCTTCTCAATAGGGTGGAGGCAAAGGCTTTTCGTCTCATTAACTCTCCTCCTCTTACTGACCCCCTTCAACCTCTGTCTCTTCGCCGCACTGTTGCATCTTTATCTCTTTTCTATCGCTACTTTAATGGTCACTGCTCCTCTGAACTCTCTGCTTGCATTCCTCCACCTCTACGACGTGCGCGAAGCACCCGTCTGGCAGCAAACTCTCATCCTTTTTCTGTCCAACTCTCTAATGCAAGAGTTAACCGTTACTCCCAGTCTTTCATTTATGCAACAGGTCAGCTCTGGAACTGTCTCCCTCTGTCTGTATTTCCTGCTGCCTATGATCTCCAGTCTTTCAAACGCAGTGTGTCCAGGCATCTCAAAATGATCGGATCTTGAATTTGGCTCTATATTGTATTTTGTTTTTCTCTTGGAGGGAACTGTTACTGCGGGCTCATGGCCTTTGATTCCTTCTTCCTCGCATAAAACACACACACACACACACACACACACACACACACACACACAGAGGGAGGGGAAGGCAAAAGCATTATCGCTCCACCTTCTAAAGGCGGACGATAACAAGAAGAGCGGGGTACTCATCGGCCAAAGTTGTGAAACACTGGTTTATGAATATCAGCTTGACACTACCTTTATACTTTTCCTTATCTGTAGTTTTAACATTCGCTTTATCACTTTCCCTTCATGCTCCTTTTACATATACTTATATATATATATATATATATATATATATATATATATATATATATATATATATATATATATATATATACGGAAATTTTCAAACAACATTGTTAAAATCAGCAGTGTGTTTGTCAGACTGCTATGGATCGTAATTAAATTCCACAATGGTACTCCGTGAAAGTAATACAAGGATATGCACCCACTTCTCAAAACACAGGTGAAGAAATTTTCTTTGGAGACATTTCTCAGATTGTAGAAGAAGAAAAGACTAGATATACTATACTCATGGGAGACTTCAAAGGAAACGTTGGCAGATCGAAAAAATGAATCATTGCGTGTGGGAAAATTCGTAGTAGTAAAGAGGCATGACAGAGTTAAATGTTGGTAAATTTTGCTGAAATGTACAGTATAGTTTGATAAAAACGAACACATTCTTCCTCAAACGAAAAGGGAGAAAATGGACCTGCAGAAGCCCAAATGGAGCAACACAAAATGAAATCGACTTCATTACAGCAGATAAGAGCAACGTAATCACTAATGTAACAGTTATCAAGAAAGTAAATATAGGAAGGTTCAGAAGTGAAAGAAAGATAATTGAAAATAAAAAGGTATGCCCATTAAGCGTAAGTGAAAAGAAGAGAGTCCTTCAGTTAGGAATTAGGAAAAGAAAAAGTGGTGCCAAACACAATAAACCTTGCCTGAAAGCAGTTATTTTATCGCTGTTAAATACTAATCTTTTCTGTCATTTGCTGTCAGTCTAAGGTAATGGTGCAAATGTTTTCAAGTTACACCCTTAGAAAATCCATTATCTTGCCTTTGGCCTTTCAAGGTTACTCAAGGTCAAAAGTCATGCTGCCAAATGAAAGCTTATATGAAACTTCCTATATCTCGGTGATACTAAATATATCTTTAACGAGTTTCGAGTTACAGCCCCCTGAATAACCGTGTCCTTGATTTTGACCTTTCAAGGTCACTTACAGTCAAAGGACAAGGTACGAATTAAAAATCCATTCGGGATTTCCTATACGTTAATAATAGTAAATATCTCTCTACCTTCAACCAGTTTCTAGTTATAACCCCCTGAATATCCGTGACCTTGAGTTTGACTTTTCAAGATCATTCAAGGTCAAAAGTCTTTGTGCCAAATGAAAGCCCATATTATGAGTTTCTTTATGTTCATAACGTAAACATCTTTATCTTCAACCGTTCTCAATTTATAGCCCTCTGAATATCCTTAACCTTGATTTTGACCTTTCATGGTCAATCGATTGCCTCCAAAAGATAAACACTTGCTTTCGGGACAAGTGCCCACTTATCCTGAAAGTTTTGTAACTTCATTCAGCCGTTTTTCCACAATGTTGCTAACAAACAATGAAACAACAAACAAATTCATCCAAAAACAATACCTCACCAGACTCCGTCCGGGCAAAGTAACCAGTTTTCAGGCTGTAGGTTACATTATTCTGAATGTGACACATGAACTGAGTGACAAACTAATAACAACAATGTAAAGGGAATCAGAAGATACTGAACAGATAACTAATACGATCAGTCTCAACAAGTATTCAAAAATGACCCACAAGATCCCTGGTTCTCTATGGCCCCCAAGGGGGCTACGGCTGTATTTTATGAGGTTCATGGCAGGCTATCAAAAGTGGTAAATTAAAGTGTAACTGCCTTACACTCGGGTCAGTGGGCCACGGGTTGAAGCTTGTCACCTTGCTCCCTCCCACTCAAGTGTATACTATGTTTTTACACTGCTGGACCAATGAGCGGGCAAAAAGATATATGGCTGTATGGCAACACTTTATATGCAATATGCAGGAGTGAACTTGGTGTCGAGCAAACCATATGAAGTCCTATTTACCTCTTTAGGAGAGATTCTTCCGACAGACTTAGGTCTCAGTACAGGGTGCAAGTGTGTATTAGGACTCCATACCATAATTACAAATCATAATAGATAGATAGATAAATAGATAGATAGACAGCTCTATGCAAGCCTGGGAATGGGAAATGATCTTGCAAGTTACACTGAGGAAAAGCTGACGACAGATTACGAAGTAGCCAGTAAGGAGATGATGCAGTTAGTTGTCAGCAATTCACCGGTGAATAAAGCTTTGTTGACCATACACACACATACACACAGGCTTCTAGAACTTTCCAATCACAGGGAACACAGGTGATACGTCTCCTGTTTCACCAGAATTTAGGAAAGGTCGCAGGGAGAATGGCTTAGCAACTTGAGAGAGAGAGAGAGGGAGAGAGAGAGCGAGACAGGGAGACAGGGACTCTGCTCTCTCACTCGTGAGTGAGAGACTTGTTAATATTTCCAAGACAAATAAAAATAGTCTCATATTATTCTTTACCTCTCCCGTCACTACATGACAAATGGGAAAGAAGATTATCTACTTACAAAGCTACTCAAGTATAACAACCGCTCGTCCACAAGTCTAATATATATATAACTTCTCTACAAGTAACTACAAAGTCTTTCATGACATTTGGTAGCAGCGAAAAGAACGAACCTCGTCTACGAATCAACAGTGAATTCCTACAAAATATCAAGATTGAAAACAAAAAAATACCTCTCACACCCAGCTCCTGACAGTTCTCTCCAACCCCCCCTCCGTCTCCCCGATCATCACGCTGATGTAGAGGTGAAGAGGTCACAGGACGCCTTGCAAGTAGTTTAACAAAGTATTGATACAAACAGTCTTGCAATTTCTACGACGAACCAAAGAACTACAACCATCTACAATCAACTACAAGTAACAACTCTACGAGTCGTCTGTATAATCTTCTACACGCACCTACAAGTAGCAGCAGTCTTCATCCCACAGCGAGTAAATCACAAGAAAAAAGGACCACCAATACCTCGAGGAAGAAAAACGGAACAAACAAACGAAGAGTGAGACACGACTCATAACTCCTCTTACTCACTCGTCTTCACTCAAGTTACTCATCGCTACTCATTCACTCACCACAGCTACCAGTGTGGGAAGTCGACGTCATCATGCGTGCTTGCTGAAAATACGCCACGTCGGTCAACACACCACCTGCACCACCACTCACACCATTTCCACCACGGTAAAAATTAGTGAGTTACATAGTTACTTCATTTATACAATACACAGTGATAGACAATAAGCTTCTGCACAAACATATAAAACGTGCTGTATAGTTACAGCTTAAATACACATACTTACTTCAGTTATCTTCATAATTCAATCATTAAATACTTGCACCAACAATAAATATTCTACACTGTATATATTCATTCATTTATTATAACATTTATTTACTACCAACGAGTGTTACCATTTATACCTACATAAAATACGTGTTTGATACATACAGCTATACATTATTATATCTACAAAGTAATAAAGAAAATATACCATCACAGTTACTCAGTGAGCGATTAAAAGAACTGTATTAAACATTTATTAATTAAAGCTACCTGGTGGAAACATATAAATTAAGTTACAAGGTAAACTAGAGAAAAAAAACATGGCCAACACAAATGACGTTAGCAAGAGTGAACATCTTCAACACAATCGTGAAGACAATGATTTCCACACAGTGCTGACACACATATTACCCACGATAGGTACAAGTGAACAACAAGTCAGTGTATATAGTTAATACTGTATTGAGTGTATATAATTTTTCATATAAAATAACAAAATATGGGGCTATAGTATATCATTTTCAGTAATACCTGTGCAATATAAACTAAATCTTAAAAAAGTATCCCAAGGAAATTAGCCAGTAATTAGGCAACCATGAACACCATAGAAAAAGCGTAGACAAACGAAGACAAACAAACTATAGAAAATCAATACATAAAAAAAAAAAAAGAAAAAAAAAGTAAGAAAGAAAAAAGAGAGAAATAGAGTAAGATCACATAACAAACAAATGAAAATAAGTGTAAGTGTTACTACATATGCCAAAATACCACATAAACTACAAACGATATGTAACAATTATGTAACTCCATATTATAATTATGTAACGACAAACGATTGCATTATGTTACACTTGCTACAATTATGTAACTACAAACGATATGTAACAATTATGTAACGACAAACGATTGCATTATGTTACACTTGCTACAATTATGTAACTACAAACAATATGTACCATTTATGTAACAGTTGCATTAACAAGATGTAACTTTTATGTAACTTTAACTACAATTATGTAACTACAAACGATATGTAACAATTATGTAACGACAAACGACTGCATTATGTTACACTTGCTACAATTATGTAACTACAAACAATATGTACCATTTATGTAACAGTTGCATTAACAAGATGTAACTTTTATGTAACTTTAACTACAATTATGTAACTACAAACGATATGTAACAATTATGTAACGACAAACGATTGCATTATGTTACACTTTGCCAATTAACAGTTGCATTAACAAGATGTATCTTTTATGTAACTTTAACTACAATTATAAGGCCAAGACACTTATGTAACAGTTGCATTAACAAAATGTAACTACAATTATAAGGCCAACACAATTATGCATTACCACAATATTTTGTAACAGTTCATAAAATGTTACAATTATGTATTACCATAGTGCTACTACAATGTTATAAGTCATACAACTATACCACAATTCTGTATTACCAGTATCATCATACAAGTTAGGTGAAATATTAGACATTACTGAAGTGATAACTCAATATGTAATGTATAACCTAGCAGTATTACCATTGCACAATTATATGCGTATGTCTGTTATACATACACATCTCACAAAATGTATACAACTTTTTTAAAAATGTAATATTACTAAATAATCACTATTTACTATAAATATTATATGTATACAATATTCATACAATTATGTTACTTTTACAATATTATGTATTTCACTTAATTAGCCTGTAAGTTCATTAAAATGTGTATATAATATGTATTAATATGTTATGACTATTAACTGTCGATGGTACGCCATTTTCGCGTGACCGAGCATATATTAGGACTCCATATTATAATTACAAATCATAATAGATAGATAGATAAATAGATAGATAGACAGCTCTATGCGAGCCTGGGAATGGGAAATGATCTTGCAAGTTACACTGAGGAAAAGCTGATGACAGATTACGAAGTAGCCAGTAAGGAGATGATGCAGTTAGTTGTCAGCAATTCACCGGTGAACAAAGCCTTGTTGACCATACACACACATACACACAGGCTTCTAGAACTTTCCAATCACAGGGAACACAGGTGATACGTCTCCTGTTTCACCAGAATTTAGGAAAGAGAGCTGAGAAGGAAGCTAGCCATAGAACAGACAGGTCGCAGGGAGAATGGCTTAGCAACTTGAGAGAGAGAGAGAGAGAGAGAGCGAGACAGGGAGACAGGGACTTTGCTCTCTCACTCGTGAGTGAGAGACTTGTTTTTCCAAGACAAATAAAAATAGTCCCATACTATTCTTTACCTCTCCTGTCACTACATGACAAATGGGAAAGAAGATTATCTACTGACAAAGCTACTCAAGCATAACAACCGCTCGTCCACAAGTCTAATATATATATAACTTCTCTACAAGTCTAATATATATATAACTTCTCTACAAGTAACTACAAAGTCTTTTTATGACATGTGTCTCCCTCGCTCCTGTTGTAACTTCCCTCTCGGCCACGACCCCAGTTGGCACCCACTGATGTAAGTTTATGAGAAAATATCTATTGCTTTCTGTACATTATTCTAGTCCTACTTGCTAGATATTTACTTGATAACAGTATTGTGAATTTGACAAATTGTTTTTTCTGTTTATCTATCTATCTACCTATAAATATATTTAGATATAGGTTTAGCTTTATAGGTTGTGTATTCTGCATAGCCTTCTCAGCTGACTGGTGGTCTCTCTATCACACTTCTACCCATGATATTGCTCTCACATATTCTCTTTGTAATTTCATTTCTGTTCATTTTTTCATTTCATTCATCTGTTTTTCATTATCGTTGGCCACTTGCACCAAATAATACAGCTCTGATATAAAATATATCATGAAAGTCAACTAATTCTCTTTCAACAAAGAATCTGAATTAAAGTCAAGGCTGGAAAAAAAAATCGCCGTTTCATATTGAACTAAATCAAATGCCTTTCATCAAACTCAATTTTAATGCAGATTTAGCGGCTCTGACTCGAAATTTATGACAACCAATGTAAAATTTTAATGCGGGGTGGATCGGATATAAATTTAAATAGTATTTGTTTTTTGCTACTTTTGTATGATCAGTGATGTTTTTTGATGATCATTTGTGGTATCTTATGTTTCTTTTTTTGAGTTTGAAATCTTTTTGTTTATTTTTTGCATGAATTTTTAATGTTTACTGTCAAAATTTGTGAAAGTGTGCAAATCATACGGTATTGATTAAATATGATTATTCAAAGTGTAATGATATATTTAGTAATTCACACGATATTTCACATTTTTTCCTTGAAGTGTAACCATGATTTTACATAATCTTTGCATAAGTAAAGGCGACGATGGAATCTGGCTAGCATACGCGGAGAATTCGGAGAACTTAATAGTTACTATGATGCTAGACGAATTTTGTTTCAGTTGCGCTAGTGGTAACTTCTTCATTAGGTCGAAAGTTTCTTAATGAAACTTATTCTAACTTATTGGAAACAAAAAATAGCAAACAAATTAATTCAGTATTATTTGCAATAAAATCAGATACTGAAAACCGGTGACTTCATACGCATAAATTTTAATTCACTTGGGTGTAGCTAAGAATTAAGCATGCTAGTTTGGTGAAAGTCGTTCGACGGTGGTGATTTTTTATTTTCGATTTTGATTTTAAAACAGTGTAGTGAATTCACTTTGGTGCAAGAGGCAACTTACTTTTAAACATTATCATTCGTCTGTTTCCATCTGTTTGGCTTTTTGTATCTAGATTTCCAATGGCTGCCAGTGTTCCAAAGATGTAAAAGTACAATGAAGAATATCATATCTACCGATTTACGTCTATCCTCGCTGATGGCATTGAGAAACCTCAATGTGTGCTGTGTTTCAGAGTGCTGGGGTATGATTCCATGAGGCCTAGTCAATTGAAGCATCATCTGACGGCAATACACCCTAAGTATGCGGACACAGGCCCCAGTTTCTTCACGTGCCTGAACGGAGTTTGGGAAAACAGAGACTGAATTGGAGAGGTGCTCTCTAACAACGGAACTTAAGTGTAGTAGAGGTATCATATGATGTTTCCCTTGAAACAGCAAGGAAGATTGGTGAAACTTTCAACCGTGCTGTAAAGACAGTCAAGCGGGTTCATGGGGTCAAGTGCACAGAAGATTTAACAGATTTCCTTGTCAAACGACAAAGTGAAATGGAGAATTAGTGAACTATCAGCTGATATCATGGAACTAGTGGTGCAGGAGATTAAACTGTCTCCAACTGGCATGTTCGCAATACAGTTGGATGAGTCAACAAATGTGAGTTCTTGTGCACAGCTGCTTGTGTTTGTTAGGTATGTATTCATGCATGACATCAAAGATGAATATCTGTTCTGTACACAGTTTGAAACTACCACAAAAGCTTTAGATGTGATGGAAAAGTTGACTTCTTTCTTCACAGCTAACGTAATAGCTTGGGAAATTTGCTGTGGAGTCTGTACTGATGGGGCTCCAGCGATGCTTGGATCAAAATCGGGCCTACAGAAGCATATCAAGGAAGTAGCTCCAAATGCGAAAGTGGTTCACTGTATGATCCATTGTTTTTGCACTGGCGTCAACCCCCCCCCCCCCGCAATGCACTTTGCAAGATCATGGAGGATATGGTGAAATGTGTCAACTTTGTGAAAACAGGAGATTTGAGCTCTCAACTCTTCCAGAAACTCTGTGAAGACTTGGATGCTGAGTATGAATCCCTCCTCCTTTACTCCAGAGTTCGATGTCTATCCAAGAACAATGTTGTGAACACAGTATTTGACCTTCTGAGAGAGCTTAAACTTTTCTTGGAAATGAAAGGGAAGGATGATCTCGTAAGTCTCTTCAACCAGGCATTGTGGGAGTCACGTCTTGCATACCTGGCGAAAATTTTTGAGCAGCTAAACAGGCTGAATCTCAAGTTACAAGAAAAGGAAAGACATGTATTTCATCTCATTGACTGTATGCATGCATTTCTTGCTAAACTTCAGAATTGGCAAAGGAAAGTGAGTACAGAAAATGTTATCATGTTTAAGAATCTTTAGGCTGTTCTTGACTAGACTGAAGAGGATCAACAACTTGACTCATCACTCAAAAGTGAAATAATTCAGCAACTGAAATCCTTGCAAAGAAATCTCAAAAGATACTTTCCAGGATTCAAGGAGGAAGAAGGCTGTCTGTCCAGTTGTAATATGTCTTTTTTGTTTTGTTTTCATGGTCTTTAGTTAGTTTACGTACTTGCCCAAGAAATTGTACTCCTCAACTTCTTCAAGAATATCTTCCTTTATTTTGATGATGCTATTCGGTGTATTTGGATTAAACATTACTTTAGTTTTACTGTGGTTCATCTTTATTGCTAATATGACATTTTCTTTATGACGGTCATTTAACATTACAATGTCTTGGCTGTTTCTGAGAAATCTGCAAATTTTAAATGGTTTAAGTTTTCACTGTATATGCTCACTCCTTTGTTCTCTCATTTTAGCTCTCTCCAAATGCTTTCAAGGCGTGCAGTAAATAATTTTGTTGAAATTGTATCTCCCTGACGCACGCCTTTCTAAATCTTAATATTTCCCGAGTTTTTATGCAAGTTAACTGCAGAAGTTCCCTTATTCTATATGCTTTCTAGCAGCTCTGCAATTTTATGGTTTACTTCTTAGTCCCGTAATGACTTTATAAACTTTACTAATGCTATGTGCTCCACAAAATTTAAAGCCGTTTCGTAATAGACAAAACCTAAGCACAGCGGTTTCTTATATTTTCTAGCTTTTTCAGTCAGTTGATCAATTAAGTAGATGATCAGTAGCCAAATATCCGCATCGGAATTCTGCCTACTCACGAGGTGGGTTTTCTTCACATCTGTTGTTATTATATTTATACGGACTTTAATGAAGAGTTTGTAAATAACTGATGATAAGCTAAAAAGCCGATAGTTATTATGATCTGAGTCGCCTTTCTTGTAAAGCAGATAATTGTTCAACTGCATCATATTTTGAGAATTATCTTATTTATGCATTGGTTAAATAAGTGGGAGAGGAAGTTTTGAACTTCTTCTGCATCCGACAGTAAATCTGCTGACTGGGAGTTTATTGCACACATAATGCCGAATCTGTAAAAGAGGTTATCTCCTTATCCAGTGGACGCGGGCTCGAATTCCCAGTTGCAACAGGGAACAGCTTAAAAGATTGAATTTCACTAAAAGCAGACTTCACTGATCTCTGATCCACCATACTGCCTGACGACATACCGTACAAGTATCCCCGCTTTTACAGTACATCCTTGGTATATTATATGGACGGTATATGTTAACGCCCAAATGGTGACATGTGGAGGTGTATGACACTAATGGGATTTTGAGCCTCTGTCCAAAGTCTGACGCATATATATATATATATATATATATATATATATATATATATATATATATATATATGTGTGTGTGTGTGTGTGTGTGTGTGTGTGTGTGTGTCTGTATCATCATTATTATTACTAGGGACCCCCTCCTCTGTTTTTAGTTGCTAAAAAGAGACAGGCCAGAGAAAGGGATGGGGGATTGAGTTATCCCCGTACCATGAAGATTGGGTCTATGAATGTGTGTGGATGTAGTACAATTGAGGCTAAAAGGGAGGAGTTTGGGAGAATGTTTGTGGGAAGAAAGTTGGATGTGTTAGCTTTGAGTGAAACGAAGACGAGAGGGAAGGGTGAGTTTATGTTTGGAAGTGTGAATGGAATATTGTCAGGTGTTGATAGAGGAAGGGCAAGAGAAGGTGTGGCCATGTTAGTGAGTCCGGAAGTACAGCAGTGTGTGATTGAATGGAAGGAGGTGTCATCGAGACTGATGTGGGTGAAAGCGAAATTTGAACGTGAGTTGTGGGTGTCTGTGAGTGCATATGGGCCTGGCAGTGAAAGGGATGAAGAAGTGAGGGAGTCTTTCTGGAATGATGTTGATGAGTGTCTGCAAAGTTTTAGAGCGAATGTGAATGTGGTAATGATGGGAGATCTGAACGCTAGAGTCGGAAATGTAGCAGTTGAAGGTGTAGTTGGTATGCATGGTGTGCCTGGAAGAAATGAAAATGGGGAACGAATGATAGGGATGTGTGTTGAGAGAGAGATGGTGATTGGAAATACGCTGTTTGAGAAGAAAGATATTTATAAATATATATGGGTGAGACAGGAGGGTGGAATGGTTGTGGATAAAGCATTGATGGACTATGTGGTTGAGTCTAGGAATGTAATAGGAAGATTGTTGGATGTGAGGATTCTGAGAGGGGAGGGTGGAGGTATGTCTGACCACTACCTGGTGGAGGGAAAGTTAAGAGTAGGTAAGAGATGGGTGAGAGCTAGGAGGGTTAGGTGTGGCAGTGAGGTTTTGAAAGTGAGTGAGTTGGATAAAAGAGAGAAAATGATAGAGTATCAGGAGAAATTGAAAGATGAGTGGAACGCAGTGAAAGGTCAGGAAAATGGCAGTGTGGAGGAGGGGTGGCGGTTGTTTCAGAGTGCTGTGGTTGGGCATGCAGAAGAGGTGTGTGGTGTGAGACGTGTGGGTGATGGTGTAAGAAAAGGAAGTGAATGGTGGTGCGAGGAAGTAAGTATGGCTGTGTCTGAGAAGAGACGTGCATATGAAGTGTGGCTGCAGAGGAAGGATGAGGTGTCATATGAGAGGTATAAGGAAAAGAGGAATAGGGCGAGAAGGGCTGTGTATGATGCTAAAGTGGCAGCCGATGAAAGGTGGGGTAGGCGACTGACTGAGTTTCAACAGAATAAGAAAATGTTCTGGAAAGAGGTGAAAAGGGTGCGAAAGGGAGAGTCTGGGAAGGGAGAGTGAGTAAAAGCAGAGGATGGAAGGATGTTAACTGAGATGGATGCAGTAAGGAAGAGATGGGCAGAGTATTTTTAGAGTTTGTTAAATGTAGAGAAGGAAAAGGTGGCTGAGATTGTGGCGGATGGAAGGGTGCAAGGAATAAATGTGTTGGGAGAGTTGAATGATTCTTTGATCACGAAGGAGGAAGTGGAGAAGGCAGTAAAGGTGATGAAAACAGGGAAAGCTGCAGGTATGGATGGGTGTGCTGTGGAATGCCTGAAGGGTGGTGGAGTGACTTGTTGACTGGTTAGTAAGATGGTTGAATGTGTGCTTTTTGAAAGATATGGTACCAATTGTCTGGGCAAGTGCTTGTGTGGTCTCGTTGTATAAAGGCAAGGGTGATAAGTATGAATGTACTAGCTTTAGGTGTATAAGTCTGTTGAGTGTTGTAGGTAAGGTGTATAGTAGAGTGTTAATTATGAGAATTAGAGAGGGTACAGAGGGAGTGATTGGTGATGAGCAGTGTGGCTTTAGGAGAGGGAGGGGATGCGTGGATCAGGTGTTCGCTGTGAGACAAGTGTGTGAAAAGTATTTAGCAAAAGGCAAGGATGTTTTTTGGGCATTCATGGATTTAGAGAAAGCATATGATAGAATTGATAGGGAGGCTTTGTGGACTGTTTTAAGATTGTATGGACTTGATGGTAGGTTACTAAAATGGGTGAAAAGTTTTTATGTAAATAGTAGAGCGTGTGTAAGAGTGGGAAATGCTGTGAGTGATTGGTTTCCCGTGAGAGTGGGGCTGCGACAGGGATGTGTGATGTCGCCTTGGTTGTTTAATATTTACACGGATGGTGTTGTAAGGGAGGTGAATGCAAGAGTTTTAGGGGGAGGTCTGAGTCTGGTGAATGTTGAAGCAGTTGCTGTTTGCAGATGATACTGCACTGGTGGCTGATTCAGAGGAGAGATTGAGACAGTTGGTAGAGGAGTTTGGAAGGGTGTGTGAAAGGAGGAAATTGAAAATAAATGAGAATAAGAGTACAGTGATGAAGTGTACGAGGTTGGTAGATGGTAGGGGGATGAATATAGTTTTGAATGGTGAGTTGCTTGAGGAGGTAGAGTGTTTTAAATATTTAGGGTCACATGTTGCTGTGGATGGAAGAATAGATGCAGAAGTGAAGTTTAGAATGAATGAAGTAGGTAAGGTGCTTGGAGGAATGAAAAAAGTGTTTAGATGTCGTTCGCTTAGAATGGATGTAAAGAGAAGGCTGTATGAGGGTATTGTTGTACCTGTCACGGGTTTTTTAAAATATCACGGGGTTTTTAAATAAATGCTAAATATTATTTAATTGATAATAATATTCAATAATATTGAAGAGCAGGGACAATGATCGTCTTACTAAATCAAGCAACGATTACTTTACGCTGACTTCTTTGCATAATTCTCTAAGAATGAGAATTTATAAACTTCCTCAACAGTACACAGCAGAGACTAATTACTCAATTGCTGTTTCTTAGTACTGTTAGCCCCTGACAATAAATAATACTAATAATAATATCAGGCTCTTGCTGGTGCTTAACTCCTAGGAGGCACAACGTATTTTAAGTTTAATACAAGACTGGCCTAAGTACCAGTTATGAATAGCAAAACGTTTATGCAAGCTAGGAGCTATATGGAAAATAAGCTTAACTGTGGAGAAATGAAACAAGAGTTTACATTACATTAAGCTCAAGGAAAAGAACTGTTAAATTTATTGATTACAAAAATAAATTTAACATTACAATTCAAAATCAAATTAATGAGATCGCACTCACTCACTCACTCGAGCTAAATTCTTATGCCTAGGAAAAACACCTTAATTAAACTCTTAAGACTAGGAAAACGAAAAGAAATACTGGACGATGAATGCTGTGTATCACCAAGGGTGGGAGCTTGGAGCTGTGGTCTTGTGGAGCTTGGGTTGACCTCTCACACTGCTGGAGCACAGAACCTCTCTCCGTCAGAGCAAACACTCGACTGCATAAGTCGTGGGAAAAAAAGGGAGCAGTAGGCCGCATTTTTTTAACAGTCGAGTGAGCGAAACGTGCCCAAAACAAATCGCTCAGCGGAAGCACTAATGTCTCACACAAAGACGATCACGTATGACAATGAAAAATTGATTTGACAAAGCTTCCGTCCGAATGAGCGGTTAACTGAACGATACACAGTGAGTTTTCCACTAATAGATCGTGGCTTCTCACAAAAGGGAAATGTCGCGAATTTGATTCGTGACATTACGCCCCTAAAAAATTAAATTTTTTCCTTATGGGAAAAAATTTGTGGATATATATATATATGTACATATCCTAACTCAGTCACACAAGATTCACACTGTGGTGTGTGTGCTATCCTGCTACAGGAGAAAGTCGCAGTCGCCAGTGAGCGAAAAAACCTCGTATTTATGTTAATAGAAGCAAGCTTGAGGCAAAAACTCCGTGACGATGGTGATAATCCTGTACTCAGGTCAAACTGAGCGAAAAGTTGCTACAGTTACACTGACAACTAATTGTTGTGTAGCGTGGTGTATGTAATACACGGTGTAGGTGTGACAGTTGTAGTGTAACTGTACCTACGTGTAAAATGACAGTAAATAATAATATGGCGACAACGAAGGCAGAGGAGAAGAGGCGGCAACGTGCGGCAGACGATCAGCTGGCCCGCACAGCAAAACTGCTACACCCATTGCTGTACCTGCAAAACCAATTAAGGTGGAGCATCAAAAGTGTCAATGAGACAAAATTCTTATTAGCAGGCCACGACCTCTCTAGCTGTGTATGCAGCATAAGGTCAATTATCCCCTCACGCGTGGAAGGAGTTTCATCTTTCTCCATCCACTCATTTAAGTAAGCTGTGAGACGATCAAGGAACTGAACAGCTGTCTCCTTGTCTTGGAGACGAGCTCGCATGAACTGAACTTTGGCGTCGTCTACTGTGAGACCATACGCCTTAATGAGTGCAGCTTTCATCATCTCATACGTGAGATTGTCTCCACGAATTCTGTGGAGAATATCGAGGGCAGGGCCCTCAAATAAACTAAGAAATTGGAGCCGCTTAGCTGCCTCATCCAGTTGATACATGTCTGCCATGTCCTCAAAACGAGCTATGTACGGCTCGATTCGCTCGCTTTCCTTGTATGAAGCTTGATGCGTGTGGTCGCCAGGACATGTGTTGGAAGAGCACTAGTGGAGCTTGGATTAACTGCACCAGATGTGTCTGAAGCCAAGGAATCTCGCTTGAGCTTCAGCACTTCAAGTTCATGTTTTTCGCGTGCTTCTCGCTCGGCACGTTCGTGTTCTCGTTCTCTGTCTCGTATTCACACTCGTATTCGCGCTGTTCTCGCTCTTGTACTAGCTCGAGTTCGCGTTGTTTTTGCTCGTGTTCGCGCTGTTCTCGCTCGTATTCGCGCTGTTCTCGCTCACGTTCATGTTGTTCGCGCTCGTATTCGTGTTCCTTTTCGCGTTCCTCACGCTGTTCTCGCTCGTATTCGCGCTGAATCTTACGCTCTTCACGGGCATCATTCTCGCGCTGCTGCTCCTGATTATGCCGTGAGAGTATATACTCTTTAATTTCGGTTGGGTCCGAAAGACCCATTTCTTTGGCTTCCTGTAAAAATACAGTGGTAGCCATGGCGCTAATTTATTAAGCAAACGAAACTGAATACTGACTGCTTCGCAAACGAATGCTAATGACACAAGTAAAGAATACAGACACAAGCTAGTGGTGACCAGTCTTATCTAGTTAACTGAAAAGGAATAAAGCAAAAATGCCAATAACTGGGAAGACTCAATAATTAACACAATGGGTACGGCGGGTACCCAGGAGCGAATAAAATCGTCTGGTGTTACCAAGAATAAACTAGAGTTAAGTACTCTGTGGATTAATAAAGCAAAAATTCACTTGTTAAACTAACGGTAAACACCAGTAAACTTGTGCCTATAAACTTTAATTATAAATACCTAAATATGAACGAGTGAGCACTATCTTGTGAATAGCTTTAGAGCTAGGAGCTAATATCCTGGAATGAGGTCGCCAATTGTCACGGGGTTTTTAAAATAACACGGGGTTTTTAAATAAATGCTAAATATTATTTAACTGATAATAATATTCAATAATATTGAAGAGCAGGGACAATGATCGTCTTACTAAATCAAGCAACGATTACTTTACGCTGACTTCTTCGCACGATTCTCTAAGAACGAGAATTTATAAACTTCCTCAACAGTACACATCAGAGACTAATTACTCAACTGCTGTTTCTTAGTACTGTTAGCCTCTGCAGAAAGTTACTTCACCCCTGACAATAAATAATACTAATAATAATATCAGGCTCTTGCTGGTGCTTAACTCCTAGGAGGCAGAACGGATTTTAAGTTTAATACAAGACTGGCCTAAGTACCAGTTATGAATAGCAAAACGTTTATGCAAGCTAGGAGCTATATGGAAAATAAGCTTAACTGTGGAGAAATGAAACAAGAGGTTGCATTACATTAAGCTCAAGGAAAAGAACTGTTAAATTTATTGATTAGAAAAATAAATTTAACGTTACAATTCAAAATCAAATTAATGAGATCGCACTCACTCACTCACTCGAGCTAAATTCTTACGCCTAGGAAAAACACCTTAATTAAACTCTTAAGACTAGGAAAACGAAAAGAAATACTGAACGATGAATGCTGTGTATCACCAAGGGTGGGAGCTTGGAGCTGTGGTCTTGTGGAGCTTGGGTTGACCTCTCACACTGCTGGAGCACAGAACCTCTCTCTGTCAGAGCAAATACTCGACTGCGTAAGTCGTGGGAAAAAAAGGAGCAGTAGGCCGCATTTTTTTAACGGTCAAGTGAGCGAAATGCGCCCAAAACAAATCGCTCAGCGGAAGCGCTAATGTCTCACACAAAGACGATCACGTATGACAATGAAAAATTGATTTGACAAAGCTTCTGTCCGAATGAGCGGTTAACTGAATGATACACAGTGAGTTTTCCACTAATAGTTCGTGGCTTCTCACAAAATGGAAATGTCGAGAATTTGATTCGTGACAGTACCAACTGCGTTATATTGGGCTGAAACATGGAATATGAGTGTAGCAGAGAGGAAAAGTTTGAATGTAATGGAGATGAGGTGTCTGAGGAGTATGTGTGGAGTGACGCATATGGATCGAGTGAGAAATGCTGAAGTGCAAAGGAGAACTGGAATTGTTCGGGAGATGGCTGGTAGAGTTGAGCAGAGGGTGTTGCAATGGTTTGGGCATATGGAGAGAATGAATAATGAGCGATTGATGAAAAAGATAACTAGATCTGATGTGAGAGGTGTAAGGCTGAGAGGGAGCCCACAAATAGGATGGATAGACAGTGTGAAGAGAGCGCTGGATGCGAGAGGGATGTCTTTTGAACAAGGAAGAGTGGCTGTGTGTGACAGAAATAAATGGAGAGAAACTGTGAATGAATAAATGATGACGCAGCCCTGAGGGGATATTCTCCCGCATTTGGTCTGATCAGCTTGTCAGGTCAGGTGCAGGTAAGGGGATGGGTCTGTTATGATGTGGCAGGGGTAAACCAGCTCTACTGTCGGGCCCTTCTGCAGATGTCACTGATTGTACTGTGCGGTTGACCCTTGTGCAGTGTGATGCGGTGAGGATCTTCTCCCCTTTGGGACTATGATGTGAATGAATGTGTTTGAAAGGATGAGTAAATGGGGAGTGTGTCGTCCTTTCTCGGCTACCTCTCTTTCCCTGGGGGAAGCAGCCTAGGTTTACAGATAGATATATTATTATTATTATTATTATTATTATTATTATTATTGTTATTATTATTATTATTATTATTATTATTATTATTATTATTATTACTAGTAGTAGTAGTAGTAGTAGTAGTAGTAATAGTATTATTATTATTATTCTTCTTATTATTATTATTATTTTAAAACCATTGTCATTTTTACCTAATCGTAATCACGGAGGCGTACCTGCTTTATGACTTGAGTTTGTGGCCTGGTCATGGTCGGGTCGTGTTCTTGGTTAAGACTTAGGCTTAGCAGAAACTGACTGTCCATCCCGTGATGTCGATGGAAAATAATCTAACCTTCAACTATTCATTCCAGGAAAACACGATGGCTCCATCCACCGGTATGTCACGCAAGCAGAAGCATACAAAGCCCTTCCTAACTTTGTCAGGGAGCACATATTCCAGTCTTCCAGGAACATATCAAGACTCAATCCGCTGGCACTTAATTCCACCGTATCTTGTCTGCGTGTGCACATTGTAGGTCGGTAAAGTAACCCGCCGGAAAAGAAGGGTAAAGTTGGTATAGTCAGTGAGCACATTTGCATACTCAAGCAAAGTAGCCAGACTGACTATATTTTGGTTTGCACCCCGGGGGAAAAAATCACTCTTTTTAACGCCATGCATGTAATCGATTACCACATTTTTTTAATATATCATGAAGGAATTTTTCTTCCTTATTATTTCCTTCAGCAGAGCCCAAGCCGGCAATATGGATTTCTGTTCTCTTTTATTTCCTGCATAAAAAAAAAAAAAAAACTACCTCTCATAAACAAAGTGTTCTGTTTGGATGTCCTTGGCCTGAATAGTTTACCCTGGCATCTGTTGTCATTGTCACATGCATACAGAATTCCCCAACTTTCTCATGTAGTCAGAGTTCATTACTTCCTCTTTCATTTACGACTTACTTTTGTACTTACTTTATTTGCTGTTAGATACTTCGCCTTTCCCAACTGTCTCTGTTTATCATTCCTACCAGTCTGTCTAAACCCTACTTCCAGCTTGACAGAGAGAGAGAGAGAGAGAGAGAGAGAGAGAGAGAGACTGCAAATGGGCGGGCAGGATGGCATTTACGTGACCAGTAACCGGAATGTAGAAGAGAGTGATGGAAGGGAGCAGGAGAGGAAGGGGAGGAAGGGAGGCATGCACGAGACATGAGTTATTTGAGCAACAACGTTTGCAGCTTACATGGAATGCCAAGAACTTAGTTCCATTGGCGTAGTTAGGCCTGGGCATTGGGGGCTATAGCCCCAAATATTTTCTAAATAGCCCCGGATCTCAAATATCTTTTTTTTTTTTTTTTTAATAAAAAACTAAGAATAGCCCCGGCTGGGGCCAACACAAAATTTTTATTCTTGTTGTCAGTACTAGAATTGACAGATCTCGTACGGAAAACATTCGGTTTGATCCCGTCCGGTTCTCGTTAGTTCCTAGTACGTATTCACGGCCACTCGCCTGTCGGCCATCAGTAACGCAGTGGAGAGAGAGAGAGAGAGAGAGCACAGGTTACGCGGTTTGTTGACATCTGGTGATAGCTAGCAAGACCTGAGGCTATGGATATGAGAAGCTTTTCCAAAAAGAAAGGGGACCAAGGCAGTGAGGTGCAGCCAGCAAGGCTAGAGGAGGCGGAGGAGCTACTTCCTGCTGTTGCTGTAGCAGCAGATGAGTCAGGACAGGAGATTGCCGCTGCCTCTACATTGTCTACAAGCTCAGGTTGGTGAAGCAGAGGGCTCTTTAGCCAGCTAGCCAGTAGCCAGTCTAGCTCAGTGGTTCTCAAACGTTTTTGTCACACAAGGCACACCAAGTATTCAAGGCACACTTTTGATTATAGCTATGTAAATCAATCATCAAATAAGAATAATTCCAAGGCACACCAGTTTCAGAACCAATGGTCTAGCTAGCCTGTACTCACTGTGATATTATAATATTAATATTATTCACCAAGCAAATTGCTCCATCTTCCTATTGGAAAAAAAAAGTCTACTCAGTCAGTGCCACTTTTAATTATTTAGAAGAAAAAAATCGACCTGCTATTTGAGCGTGTTTTGTATGACTTCCCCACACACTAGTATGTCAGCAGTGCCAAAGATGACTAGTTAGTTAACGTGTGTGTGTGTGTGTGTGTGTGTGTGTGTGTGTGTGTGTGTAGCTAGCCTGCACTCACTGTGATATTGTATTATTAATATTATTTACAAGGCAAATTGCTCCATCTTCTTATAGGAAAAAAGTCTACTCAGTCAGTGCCACTTTCATTTATTTAGAAGAAAAAATAGACCCATTATTTGAGTGTGTTTTGTATGATTTCCCCATACACATTAGTGTGCCATTCAAAGATAACAAGTTACTTAATGTGTGTGTGTGTGTGTGTGTGTGTGTGTGTGTGTGTGTGTGTGTGTGTGTGTGTGTGTGTGTGTGTGTGTGTGTGTGTGTGTGTGTGTGTGTGTGTGTGTGTGTGTGTGTGTGAGTGAGACGGTGGCTCAATCGGTAGAGAGTTGGCCTCCAGTCCTGACGGACCCGGGTTCAAATCCCCCTGGGGCAGGGAACTGTTTAAGGATTTGAATTTCATAAATATCAGGCTTTACTGATCTACCAGAAGGCCCGCCGACATGTCGTAAAAATACCCCTGCTAATACCAATACACCAGTCCTGTATGAGACAGCCCTAGCATGTGTTCAGTATGGTCGGTGGGTGTTAGCGCCGAATTGGTGACATGTAGAGGTGTGTGGTACGTAGGAGGACTACTGGGCCTTGAAGGCAGGCTGTGAAGCCTATGCCCAGAGTCGGTCACATAAAAAAAAAAAATACCACATCACATTTAATAACTACAGTAAACTGTAACTCAAAACATTTCATATAGGAGAAAAATATATAAATGAAAGGCATAGAAGACAAGGCGATGATTATATTAGACACATGGCATAACAGGTGCGAAATAAATCAAATGTAGACTAATATTGGACAATAAAAAAAAAATGCAGTGTAAAGGAGAGTCATTAGTAAAATATGTAAAAATAATGGGAAAAAAATGTTAACTAGGTAAATCGTAGTGCAAATGAAACGGTTGATAGAGTTGTTGTTGTGAGTTTTGTTGTGGGTGAATAAAAGTAAAGGCCTAAAACCTGTCGTTTACTGCTGCTTCACAGATGAGTCAGGAAGGAGAGACGAGGGGAAAAAAGGAGAAGGCTCTAATCAGACAGATTTAGGAAGCCCTGACACAGGTCCAAAGCAAGTAAAAGATATCCAGTTTCCTTCCAAACAATCTGGACTTCAGAAGAGGTCCTTTCAGAGAAGCTGATACGACACTTATAACTGGCTAGAGGATTCAGTCAGCGAAAATTTCGCCTTCTGCTTCTGCTGCAGACTATTCAGCAAGCAGCAGTGTAGACAAAAGAAAGATGGTCTAGCGTCTACTGGCCACAACGGCTGGAACAGGGCTCTAGAATCGTATAGGGACCATGAAAAGACTTCATTACACAAGGCCTCCATGGTGGCATGGATGAGCTATAAAGCAAGCAAAGTTATTGGCGATGTAACTGATCAGCTACAGACTACTAGTGTAGCTGAGATGGGGAGTATTTAGCGAGACAGGGCATTTTTTTTTTTTTTTTTTTTTTTTTTGGCCACAGTGAAACGGATGACAGCCCCAGCCAAGGGAACTTCCGTGAATGTATGCAACTGCTGCAAAAGTTCCACCCTTTCCTGCAGATATAGAAAGTTCCTGCCAATTGTACACCCCGAGCAAAAGTTCTCTGACAGTTCCTGCCTGGCATATGTGTCCAAACACAGCACATAGAGGGCGCAGCGCTCGTCTACCAGAGTAAGGGAGGAGGGAGGAGACGGAGAGGGGGAGGTAGAGAGAGGCAACGAGACGGGAGGGAGAGGGAGGCAACAAGACAAGGGAGGAAGAGAGCCTCTGGTGATGGTAGATGACTCATATCGTGTATTATTATTATTATTATTATTATTATTATTATTACGATTATTATTATTCTGTATAAGAAAAAATTACGTAATCCAGCGCTAGCCCTTAGGAAACGGATGACATCTCTTGTATTATATCTGACTAATTGTAGACGATTGTTCTTGTGTGACGGAAGCACTAGTGATGTCCAAAGGCTAAAGGTTTGATAAAGTCTAGAAGCCATTAAACAAAGGTTTGAATTTCATCCAGACGATCAAAGACGCCACAAGAAAATCCCCGTCGTCTAAGGTTTAAGGAAGAAATTAATTCAGTCGTGTTAGGTAATGTGAAGGTAGACTGCGAGGTAGGACGTAAACTAAGTCAAAGAGAGAGAGAGAGAGAGAGAGAGAGGGAGGGAGAGAGAGAGGGGGGGAGGGGAAGTTAGGATGTGAAACACGTAAAAGGCAATGCCAAATTTGGTGGTAAGTATTTGAGAATTATCTAATTACATCAGAACTTGGAGGGTGAAAGGTGCCGGAATAATTTTATTGTTGATAGACGTTATGTGTAATTGCCGCTTAGACCGAAGGGAATTGGTTGATCACTTCGCAGCATGGCGTTGCCATGCTGCGAAGTGCATAGAGATGGTATATATGTGTGTAACATCAGTAATGTAAAAATGCAGCAGACCCTGCTTGTTCGTTATGAAAATAACAAAGATTATGTTTAATACCTTGTAAAGTTATAACTGTTTATCAGTTTTTTTCATTTCTGAAGTATGTAATTATGATTCTCAAATACTTACCACCAAACTAGGGATTGCTTTACATGTTTCACTTGCTAACTCCTTGTCCTCCCCACCCCCCTCTCCCTCTCTCTCTCTCTCTCTCTCTTTGCCTGTTAGTTTACGTCCTACCTCGCAGTCTACCTTCATATTACCTAACACGACTGAATTAATTTCTTCCTTAAACCTTAGACGACGGGGATTTTCTTGTGACGTCTTTGATCGTCTGGATCAAATTCAAACCTTTGTTTAATGGCTTCTAGACTTTATCAAACCTTTAGCCTTTGGACATCACTAGTGCTTCCGTCACACAAGAACAATCGTCTACAATTAGTCAGAAATAATACACGAGATGTCATCCGTTTCTATTTTTTTTATACTTGTACATAATAATAACGATAATAATAATAATAATAATAATAATAATAATGATGATAATAATAATAATAATAATAATAATAATAATAATAATAATAATAATAATAAATAATAATAATAAAAATAATAAAACACCTGATGTGTGTCATCTACCACCATCGCCAAAGGCTCTCTTCCTTACCTGTCTCGTTGCCTCCCTCTTCCTCCAGTCTCGTTGCCCCCCTTCCCCTCCCCATCTCCGTCTCCCTCCTTCTCTCTTACACAGGTGGACGAGCGCTGCGCCTTCTGTGGGCTATGTTTGGAAAAATATGCCTGGAAGGAACTGTCGGCGAACTTTTGCTCTTGGATGTACGTACCTCTCGTTTTATTCTCAAAATGAATTAATTGCATGTCGCTCCACACAAGTCACGTCACAGATTATTCAAGAAGCAAAGGAATCAAAGATGTTTGTGGTAATGGCAGACGAAGCCAAGGATGGGCACACACAACAGCTTGCTGTATGTGTGCGTTATGTTCCATCAGAAGGTAACATCAAGGAAAGTTTCCTCTGCTTGAAGAAACTAGATGGCTATGGTGCAGAAGTGATCACAAATGCAGTCGAGCAGGTTTTTGTGTCCAACAACATTGCTGACCTGAAAGTTGTTGCCCAAACATACGACGTTGCTGCAGTGATGAGTGGTTCTGTTCGAGGGGTGCAAGCTCTTTTCCGGGAAACTCTTCCAGAGGTTCTCTATGTGCATTGCTATGTACTCTATATGACCTAAACCTGGTTCTTCGCCACACTTGCAAGGCCATTCCTGAAGCCAGTGATTTTTTTTATCTGCTTGAAAACCTCTGCTTTTTTTCAGTGTGTCTACAGTCGACCACGACCATTTGGTGCCGTCCAGAAAGAGCTCCACATTGAGCAGAAAGAGCTTGTACAAATATCATACACCCGATGGTCATGTCTGTAGTATGCTGTTAATGCACTCCTGAAGAATTTTCCTGCTGTCATGAAATCTCCTCAGAAGACCAGAACACCAACAGCATTAGGTCTGCATTCAAAATTATCCAAACTCCCTGTGGCCTACCCGTTGGTTGTTTTCAAAAAGTTGCTAGGCATGATTGATGGGTTTCACAAGGTTCTTTAGAACGAAACCGTCGACTTGGCACGGGCAGTGCACTACGAAAGTGCAGTCCATAGTCCATAACACCCTGGTTAGCCAGCGAACTGCACAGGTGTCTAAAGAGATCTATTCCATGACAAAGGCAGCATGTGAGGAGAACCACATCCAGGAGTCTTCTGTTGGTCTGAGAAGGAAACAGAAGAAGATAGATGACTTTGTTGTGGAGGTGTCATGTGGTTCCAGATTAGACCTGCTTAATGATTCAGTACATCTCAAGCAGAAACATTTCTACCCTTGCATTGACCAGATGACCAATGAGCTGGAGAATCGTTCTTCTAGTGTTGGGAGAGAAGTCAAGATTGGCATCCAAGCATGTCACCCAGCCTCTGAAACCTTCCTGTGTATGCAATACAATATCCAACTAGTCCCAGAACAGGTCATGATGGCAAAAAGAATTTTGTGCAGGATGGGACCAAAAGCAATCCCTGACACTCTGAGTGTGTTCATGCTCCTTGATCCCATGATGTTCCCATCACTGAAGACGATCGTACAGGTGGCCCTTTCGATCCCGGTGAGTAACTGCAGTTGTGTGTGATAATTTAGTGCTCTTCGCCAACTACATACTTGGCTTAGGTGCACCATGGGCCAGGAGAGGCTCAATGATCTGGCAGTGTTGTCAATGGAGAGAGAGTTCACTGGAAACCTTGATTATAACAAAGTGATTGATGCATTCACGCAACTAAAATCAAGACGTCACACCCTGATCCTTCCTTCCCGGAAAAAAAAGTGATGTTAAGTCTATGTATAAAATAAATTAAAAATAACATGTGTTTATGATCTAATCATCACATCAAAAAATAAGAGATTTGGTTATATGTTGCTTGGCATATGCTGATTGCATCCATTTCATGAGCAGGACAGGAGAGAGGAGGAGAGAACAGGAGGAGAAAGCAGAGGAGATGAGGAGTGCGACAGAAAGTTGAGGCACCAAAAAAGCTTCTGGAGAGGTGGAGAGGAGAGTATCAGATGGACAAGACATATAGTTAACACAGTTTTGTCAGAGCTCAGACTGTACTCATTTTTATTTCATGTTGCAAAAGTTAGCCTAAGCACCTGACCGGAAGTTTTTGGTGGAGAACAGTACTGTCTCACATCTTAATTATTCATTTTACTCTAAAATAACTTGAACAGTATCCGGTGAAAATCTAAAGATTTCTGGGCAGGGCTAAGCCCCCAATGTTTCAAAATCCTAAATTCACCTCTGTTAAGATCCCGAGCTGTTGTTACAAAGCGTTGCTCGGTATGCCTCCATCAAACCTTGCACACGAACTCCCCATACAACCTTCATGACAGGGTTCAATGGGGTGTTGAAATGAGACTAAAAATAATCTAAGTCAACCACACGTGACCTTGGCATTTAACCCCTTAACGTTGCTGACCTAATCAGTTCATCATTTCTTTACTATATTACCCACAAAAGTTTGGTTGAAATTCATTGAGGGGTTTGGGACATTCGCGCCCTCACCCATATAACCTTGACCTTTGATCCCTTGACCTTGTTGATGTAATCAGTTCATCGTCCATACATACTTTATCACTAAAGAAAGATTTGGTCCGAATCCATTGAGGAGTTCAGGAGATGATGCACCCACACCCACCTGACCTTGACTCCTTTACCTTGCAGACGTACTCAGTTCATCGGCCCTTCTTACCGTACCACTGACAAAAGTTTGGTAGAAATCCTTCGAGAGGTTTCAGGATTGTTTGTTTGTTTGTGGGATATTCGTCCCAGTTTCCTGGGACACGGGCAAACAGAGAGCCCGTCAGAGGTGCGCACTACTTGCGCGAACTTGCTTTAGCGAGGTGGAGGGTAATCCCTTACCGTAGTAAGTAATATCTTTAATGGAGCATGGGCAACAATGCCAGCAGCGTCCCTAAAGACATCACCAGATCGGGCTAGGGCCGAGTCGAGCTCAGACCTGAGCCTGGTGGTGGCTGGGCAGTCCAGAAGATAATGAAGAAGGGGCTCCTCAACGCTGGCCAAGCAATGTTCACACGGGTCTGGCTCCATACCCACAATTTGCTTGTAGCAAAGAAACCCAAGACGCAATCTTCGAAGTTGGACTACAATAAAATTAGGTAGTCCTGGGGGGAGCAACAGGAGGGAATACGACGTGGCAGTAGCATACCATTTTGCAGAGCAAGAGCCCTCCGTGACCCAGAGCTGATGGTCCTCTAGGGATAGTCTTCCTATGGTGGCAGTGAGAGTGCGGATGAGGTGCGAGTGACTAGGGCATAGTGGGAATGTGATGTCTGGGAGATCGCAAGCTGAGCACGCAGCGTCATCAGCATGCTCGTTGCCACTAATTCCCACATGTCCCGGGAGCCAGTGAAGGTTACTCGTGGCGCCCCTATGGACAAGAAGTGATGCAAATGTATGAATCGCTGTTAGGAGAAAGACGTTGTCATGCAGCGAGAAGGATCGTAAGCTCTGAATGGAGGAAAGAGAGTCTGTGTGGAATATGACTCGATTGCGACGATGGTGGTGAGCATGGCGCAATGCACCCAGGATGGCCGCAAGTTCCGCCTGGAAAGCGGATACACCTGAAGAGTCGCCAAGCTTCCACTATTTGCCCAGAGACAAAGGCCGCTCCAGCTGCGCCATTAGGTGAAACAGAGCCATCAGTGTAGTAGATGGCTGAGTCTGGTGAGGCCAGAGCTGCCACCCTACTGAGACCCTCCTGGCGAAGGAGTGCTGGAATTGAGGAGCGGGGTTTAGCCTCCGATGGACCAATAATATTAAAAAGAGGAGGATCCCATGGCGGTGGATCAACGTATCCAGGAAAGGGAGAGTCGGGATCTTGACAGAGGCTCGCAGCAGCTCCCAATCCATGGATGGCAGCGGCTGTGGTGCGGGCCCAGTCACGCTGAGGGGCCGGCTCGGGTGGGCGGCAGAGAAGGCGTTTTAGGAGGGCAGAGACAGGCAGGTGAGGCAGGCACTGGATCAGCTTCAGAGTGACAATTGCCGCTCGTAACACAATGCGATGGGCCAGAGATGGCAGCCCACCCTCCATACGCAGATTGACAAGTCGGGTCCAGCGTGGAGCACCCAGCATAATGCGGAGGGCATCATTCTGGATGACCTCCAGAGATCTAGCGACTGGCGGAGCGAGTCCCGTCAAACAGATGGCGCTGTAGTCTACTAAGGATCGGACTGCGTGTATATAAAAAGTCCGTAGGACGGAATATGATGCCCCCAAACTCCGCTTGGATAGATAGCGGAGAGCAGCCATGCGGGTGGATGCACGTTCCCTCAGGTACCGAACGTGGCAGGAAAAGTTGAGACCCGCGTCAAGCCAGACCCCCAAGTATCGATGTGCAGTGACAATGGAGAGCTGATGGCCACCGAGTAGCAGTGGAAAGTCTGGGGGGCGGAGTCCAAATGGCAGGCATTTGGTCTTCTGGAAGTTAATTTTGAGGCCTAACTCGGCACACTTGGCATGGAGCCGAGAAAGGGCCAAGTCTGCCTGTCGAAAACAATCCCTTCTTGTAAAAATGAGGGCAAGATCGTCTGCATAACAGAGGAGGGTGACGCCAGGCCCATAGTCGAGAGTTAAGAGCCCCTCCATAAGGATATTAAAGAGGAGGGGGCTTAATACGCTCCCCTGAGGCGTGCCATTTAAATGTTTGCAAAAGTGTGAGAGGTGCCCCTGGAATCTGACCCCTGCAGAGCGATCCGCAAAGAAGTCCCTGATCCAGGATAAAAGCCTGCCTCCCACACCCCTGTCTGCAAGGGCAGCCAAAATAACTGTAGGGCTGGCTAGTTCAAAAGCCTTTTCAAGGTCGAGGAAGACGGCCATCCCCCTTCCCCCTCTCAGTTCCCCAAGGAAAGACGCGAGGCAGTGAGTGGCACTCCTACCATGGTGGTAAGCGAAGATCCTTGGGTCCAAGCGAGACGAGCCCGCACAACCCTCTCAGCCGTTTTTGCGATACAGCTAAGGAGGGAGATGGGGTGCATGGCGGTAGGATCATGAGGTTTAGGAATCGGGTGAATAACAGCCGCCTTCCACGACCTTGGCAGACGCCCCTCAGACCACGAGAGGTTGATCAGATCAAGTAGGCGCTCGCTGCCGCAATCCCCAGCGTGTGACAGGAGTGAATATGTGATCCCATCCAGTCCAGGCGCAGAGTCCCCCCTGTGGTGCGGTGCTTTTAGAACCTCCCCGCTGGTGATGGGACAATCAGCTGGGTCTGGCCTATCACAGGCAGCCTGAACTGCCGTGGCACGAGCGGTGCATAGCTGAGCCTGCAGAACCTGGACGGATTGTGGGAGATTGCTTGAAGCAGAGCGATCCGCGAAGTGCTGAGTGAGGCGGCTGGCCTCTGCGGCAGGATCAGGATGCGAGGGCGGACGAGGAGGACGTGGATTGGAGATGGACCTGATTCTCCTCCACATCTTCCTGAGTGTGGAGTGAGCATCTAGGGTACGACACCATCCAATCCACGCCTCCTCCTTGAGGCGGCGTTTCTCTGTGGTGACATGTCACGTGACAGCCACCAGGTACCGATGGTGTGGAGATGTGCGACGCCGTCGGTACTGCCTGCGTGCCGCATTGAGCCGCCGGTTCAATTCCTTGACCCTGTCGCAGTAAATCCAGCCGTCCCGATAGCACCTCACGGATCGACGCTGCAGGGGGATAGCAAGAGTGGCAGCATGTGAAAAAATACTCGCCACCTGATCTGCTCGTCTCTCGAGGTCTGAGGCGGGAGGAGATGCAGCAAAGGCCCCAGCTAAGGCCTGGGCAAACGCCACCCAGTCGGCCCTACGGAAGTCCCACCGCAGAGGAGGGGGCGGCGTCGGTGGGAGTGGAGCAGTTGGCAGAGTGACCTCTAGGGCAAAATGATCACTAGCAAGGTGTCGGTGCAGCGACCATGTTGCCGAGCCCGCAAGGGGGGAGGACACAAACGCCAAGTCCAGACGCCCCCCGTCAATGTGTGTGGCCTCAGTGGTGTCGTTTAATAGGGAAACATCACCCACCTCCTCCAGTATTAAAGAGATGTGTCATCCTGCATCGTTGGGCCGAAGAGGCGAAGAGAGCAGGGCGTGGTGGGCATTGAAGTCGCCCCCAATGTACACAGCTCCCCTGGCAGCTTGGGAGAAAAGTTCCCCCAACTCCAGGGTGCTCCTCTGGGTCCGGTATACATTGTATACCGTCAGGGACAACGTCGCCAGATGGAGAACCACGCCCTGAATCTCTACATCAGGTCCACAGAAAGGAGGGGGCTCACAATCCGTGCACGCGATGTGGTCCCGGACCAGAACGGCACATCCCCGTGTAACGCCACGAATATACGGGAGGAGATGGGTGGTGTATCCCGAGAGATGGAAAGTGGAATTGCCTGGGAGCAGGGTCTCCTGCAGGAGAATGACATCAGGGCGGTCCTTTGCGGCCGCTTCCTGCAAAAGGGGGAGCTTGCTCCGTGCTCCCAAGCAATTCCACTGGAGGAGCCTGAGAGAGTGGTCTACTGGCCGTCCGGTGACAGATGCGGACGGTCGTTCTCCTGCAGCAGTGGTGAGGCCCTGTCCATCACTTTGGACCCTGATGGTGTTAGGGTTTGCCCCAAACGATGACGCTGACGAGGCAGCTGTGCGGTGGAAGACAGAGCATTGGGAGGTCGTGGCTTGACCCTCTTGGACGGGCGAGCTGACCTGTGCGATGTTGGACGAGGTCGCCCTGCCGAACGAGCTGGGCGGCGAGGGGACAGAGGAGCACCTAGGCTCGCCATCTTCCTCTCGATTGCCTGGTCGACAAGGCGATTGGCAGCTTCGGCAAAGGGCTCTGTTGGGAGAGGGATGTCTAGGGTTAATGCTACTGTCTTGGCTAGGGTCATCGCCAGCTCTGTGGCAAAGGTCCTGAGCTCCTCCGTTGTGAACGAGATCACCTGAGGAGCAGGAGCAGGGGGTGGACTGGGTGTGGAGCCAGGCACTGGTGGTGAAATTGTCAGTGGCTGGCTGGTCTCTACACTTGGAAGTGGTGGCGAAACAGGCGGCTGTTGGCGGTGGACCTCTGCTGTGGTCTGGACGACAGTGAGAGCTGAGGGCAATGGAGGGAACTCTTGGTCGCTGAGAGGTGGTGGGCGCTGGATGAGAGGGCGGCGCTGTTGTCCCCAGATGAAAGTGCCGGGGGGAGCTGGAGTGGCGCTGGTGGCCTGGTGCTCCTGCACAAAAGCAACCTGCCTCTCCCGACCCTGGTTCACTCTTTGTACCCTCGCGGGGCAGCTGGGGTGCCAGGCGTGGTGTCGTCCTGCGCAGTTAGGACACTTGGCCGCAATCGGCTGGTTTGCCTTGTACTGCTGCAGGCACTCGTCTGTGTCATGGGCGGCACTGCACATGCCGCAGATGACGGGGCGGTTGCAGTTGGCACGGTGGTGCCCGTAGCGCTGGCAGCGGTAGCAACGGAGTGGCTCCGGGGTGAAGGGGCGAAGGTGATATGTTCCCCAGTTCCCCAGGTCGATCGCAGGGATCAGAGGACCCCGCAGGGTGACAATGACCTGTCGAGTCTCCTCTCTGGTTTGCGCTTTCTGGCATCGGGTTGCTTCCTCGACCTGAGGGTGGTGAAGCAGTATCTCTATGGGCATTCGCAAGGGATAACCCATGACCACTGCCTTCGTAGACTGTTGGCCGGGCGTCAGCTCGACTAGCTTCACAGGGCAGGCCTCGTCCTGCAGAGCTGTTCTCAAGAGGTCGTAGGCTCCCTCGTCCTTCGGCACCAACACCGAGCTTCCATCCCGACCTATCAGGTTGGAGCAGCATAGCCCTGGCAGGTGACGCTCTAGTGCAGCCACGGCATCGTAGCTCGTCGCATGCCCGTCCTGTACCGGCACACGGAAAGCTGGGAATGCAGAGCGGGAAGGCGGACGCACAGCAACTGACACGGAGGGACGAGCAGCAGAGGGACCCCTGAGGGGAGGCCCAGTGCGTACTGCCAGAGAAGGGCCGTTTCCCTGGCGAGCACGCCTCGATCCCTTGCGTACCACGGGGGTGAAACCCTCATCATCGTGCAGAGCATGATCAGCAGAGGGGGAGATTTGAGTCGTAGCAGGTGCCTCCGACGGGACCTCCAGTCGCTTGAGAATACGAGAACTGGCCGGGCTAGGCTTGTGAGAGGGTGCGCAGGTGGGAGCGCAAGGCTGCTGATCGAGGGCTCGGTTCACGGGAGTGCCTTGCCGTGGATTAGGGCTGGCATCGGCACATAGGGAAGCTGAAGCGTCCTTGGTAGAAGAGAGAGATAGTGGAGCAGGTGCAACCTCCTCCATAGCCTCATGTCGGCGGGATGCCTTAGCAGAGCGGGTAGAGTCACCTCGCAAGCGAGGTACCACTCCCGTAGATTTGGGTGTGGAGGGGTTAACACAAGCGACCTCGTGAGCTGACGAGTGGGAGCTCGAGTCAGAGCAGTGACGCTCCCTCTTCGTGCCTGTGGCAGGGCACGGGATGGAGGGCCTCGACTGAGGAAGCGGGAGGCGGGAATGCCCCTGGGGCCTAGGGATGCTGGATCCCTTCATGGTGCTCACCGAAGCAGGCCAAAGAACTCAGTCAAAACACACACACACACACACATACACCTCAAACACACAACCACTCAAAAAGCACAAACAAACAAAAAACAGCAAAAGTGGCCCGGTCCCTACAGTGACGGGCAACCTATGCTCCCCGCCCTCTAAAGGGCGATGGGAGGCCCCGCCACTGCCCCTTTCGGGTCTTCCCTACTCTAACAGAGCCGCCCTCACCGCCTCCTATAACCAGGCCCTAAAGGCCCCCCTTCATGGAAGTGCCCTAACGGCACCCCTTCAGGGTTCAGCGTCGTGCTACGGTGAGGGACACTAACGGCAGGCCAAAAAAAAAAAAAACACCCACACACTCAGTCACAAACACACACACACTCCCACTCACACCCAGGCAATCTGAGACTAAGTCTCAGAAAAAACCTGGAAAGCAAAAGAAAATCTTCCTCAGTGCCAGAGACTAAGTCAAAAACAGGCAAAAAACGAGGAAAACAGGCGAAACTCTCCACGGGTAAACGAACCAGAGTTCAGAGCTCGAGAGAAATCGGCCAGACCTCCTCACCCGACAGAGTCTGAGCTAGGAGTGGTTTCAGGAGATATCGTGCCCACACCCTGTGCTCTGACCTCTGATCCCTTGACCTTGTTGACCTAATCAGTTCATTGTCCAATTATACTGTATCATTGAAAAAATATTCGTCGAAATCCGTTAAGGGGTTCAGGACATATCGTGCCCACACCCATGTGAGCTTGACCTTGCTGACTTAATCAGCCCATCCTAAATAATTGACAAAAGTTTGGAAGAAATCCATCTAGGGGTTCAGGAGAAACTGTGGCCACAAGGATAAACTATGTCGAGTGACCTTGACCTTTAACCTCTTGACATTGGTGACATAATCATCTCATCATCACCTCATACTCATTCACTGATAAAAGTTTGGTCGAAATTCGTGGAGGGGTTCAGGAGATTTGTGCTCATAATTATAAAATAAGTCGACCCCATATGACCTTGTCCTTTGATCCCTTCACCAAAAGTAGCTGACCTAATCAGTTTATCATCTCCTCAGACTGTATCACTGTGAAAAGTCTGGTGGAAATCCGTCAATGGGTTCAGGAGATATCTCGCCTCAAAGTGTAATGGATGCACAGACAGACCAATCACAATGCCTCCACCACCAGAGGTGGGTCGAGGCATAAAGAGAACAGGGTCATGAGATAGAAGTGGTCAGGTTCAGATAAGACTGTGTCTTCATATGTTATCAGCTCGCCCTCTGCTAATGCTCCTTCCTGCATCTGCTCTTGCAACCACTGTTTTCAGCCTCCCCTCATACAAGGAGAGAGAACGCATCGAGCCGTTCAAAACCAGATTTCAAGACCTGGCAGAGTTGTAACATTGTACGAGTCATTAAGGTGATTCTAGTCTCATTGGCTGTTTGAGGACCCTCGTTCTTGGTATTCTTCTCGGAATTCAAAGCTACCTCACATAGGAAATAATGAAGTCTGTGCACATCAGTGTTTATGGTCATGCAGTCAAGGATAGCAACCATCAGTCCTGGGGAGTGTGACTTCCAGACAAGCATACTGATATTCAGTTCCTTGATCGTCTAAACAACTAGCTCAATGAATGGATGGAGCAAGATGAGATCCCTGCCACAAACGAAGGAATAACTGATCTCATACAGTGCACTCAGACTGAGAGATCACAACAGTCTGAGCCGATTACTTAGCTAAAAATTAGCAAAGGCAGAGACTGCTGTCCAAGTTCTGAAGAAGGTTGACGTGTTCTTTGAAGCATATATTTACTACACCCGACAATTCAAGCCATGTAATAAGAAACATTAGCTGTTCTCGTATGTAGCCATGCATGGATCCCGGAGACGAAGTTTCATGTGATCTTTTCCGAGTACAGAAGATTCTTTGTCCTGCGCTGATCTTAGGTTTGCAGTCATTCTTTTAGATTACATGATTTTTAAAATCACCATTAGGTATTAAGTTGCAAGTTATTGTTTCGCTTATAAAAGATATAATCCACACTTCTTGTCGCTGTACCCCACTTACCTAACTCCCTACCTACCTACCTACTTTCCTTCCTATCGTACCTCCCTGCCTAACTCCCTACATACTTGCATACCTACTTCTCTGCCTATATATCTACCTCCCTGCTTACATTACATCCTATCCCCTGCATATTTCTCTGCCTTCCTTCCTTCCCACCTACCGACTTACATGCCTACCTGACTCTCAACCTGTCTCTCTTTCTGCCTGCCTACATCTCTACCCACCTCTTTAGCTATATCCCTGCCTATTACCCTCTGTGCCTGCTCACCTTCATATCTATCTACCTACTTCCCTTCATGATTGCCTACCCACCTCTCTCCGTACCCATTTCCCTCTAGCTACCTCCCTACTTCCCTACGACCCAGCCTACCATATCCTCTGTATCTTTTGAAGCATAACTAGTTGTATGATGATTTATGTGCCTTGATATATAGCTGTTGGTATAATACCGTTGTAAGGAATCTACTGCTTTGCTGCTGAGAGTCTGCTGTGACCAGATGAGAGCATTTAGTCAAACGTCAGCAAAATGTGACCAGGCCATGCTAGTCCCACGGCCTGTCCCCACACTTGCTCACATGATATAGAGATCGCTTAGAACAGTAACAGAGAAGACTCCCTGGCAGTGGAACGTATTCAGTAAGAGTTGTTGTCTTCAACAAATTAAGATGTTACCACGGCAGACTTTCTCAACATGCTCCTGTGATGTTTGTCTACAGATACTGAACTCCTGCCACACACACACTTGTATCAGAGTCCTAATTTCAAGAACTGTTATATAATTGGTGGCAGCTAAGAAGAACCCATTTTCTCTTCCTGCAGTCTGACAAGTTTAGTACTCCTGCTACTCCACCACTATTATGCCCTGCAGTGTTTGTGTGTCTTCTGGGACTATGTTCTGAGATTCTTCATTACACACCTGGTGCAGACTATTTTTTCGTGGAGAATGTACTTGCAGTATCACATGACACCTCCTCTAGCAGTGACACAATGGTTGATTCATTCACATCTCACTTAACTGCCTCAAAGAGTCTGCATATTTTGCAACACGCGTAGATAAAAAGTGATTACAAAACAGTGCACAGTTTTGTTGCCACACGAATTCATGAAAGCCTCTGTTCGTGTTGTAGGTGCGAAAGGACTGGATACCGTAACCTTAACTGAGGCCTGTTGTGTGAATGATTTAACTTATGAGTCAGCCTTGTGATCTGTGCTACAGGATGGTTGTGTTATCTTTACCGGCTAAATGTCACAAATGCTGCACTAAAGCTTAAAAATTATACAAAGATTAACGATTTCCTGGTTTACCCATCGGCTGTATAGGTGTGCCAGGATATACCAATCTATGTAAGTGCTAAAGATGGTGATGGTGAGGCATATGGTAAAAATGCCATTGAAAACTCTACGAATTCTACTACGACTCTCTCAGCTGACATTTTCTTTGACGTAGATGCTGGTGATTTCAGTGAACATAAACCACAATTGCTTGACCATTTGCAGACCTACAGATATATCGTTGCCCAATCTGGTGAGCCTTATGGGAAACTCGAATCTTGTAAAACATGCCATCCAATCGAATACCAGTACTCAGCCATTTTATTTGCCAGCATACTTGCGGTGGCCTATAACATCATTCGGGATATGCTTGAATAAGACGTCACTGAGAATTCTGACAGTCCATGGAATAGTCTGCTCTTCGTTGTCCCAAAGAAACGAGGTGAATTCAGATTCGTGGTTGTGTATAGTAAAATAAACTCTGTCACTGAACCCGATCTCTTCCCACTGCCAGTCTTGAAAAATTTACTGAAAACACTTGGCGAGAATAACGTTGGTTTTCATCCCTCGATCTACTGTACATAGTAGTTACTGCAAGTAGAAATGGAAGAGTTGACTCACCCCATAACTGCATTCAGTACTCCGACAGGGAACTTTCAGTTCAAAAGGCTTCCTTTTAGTCTAAGTAATGTTCCATCAGTGTTCATGAGGTCTAAAAGTCAAGATGTGTAAATACAACTTTCTGTGGAAGGAAATGAAATTTTTGGAACTTGTGGCTAATACTGTGGGAATTCACGCCTTTGATGAGAAATTGAAAGCACTTGCTAACGTCCCAAAATCAGCTAGTTCTAATGATGTCAGGAGTTTCCTTGGACTGAGTGGCTAGTATCGGCAATTTATTGAAGGTTATCCACAGATCGCAACCCGTTTTACTGTTAAGAAAAATGAACCTTTTGTTTGGTCTTATGACCAGTTACATGCCTCCGAAACACTGAAGGCAGTATTCATTAATGCTTCTGTCTTGCCATATCCTGATTATAAGAAGCCTTTCCTACTTTGTGCGGCGCATCTGGTGTAGGCCTAGGCGCTGTATTAATGGAAGTTGATCATGAAAAGAGGAAACGTGTAATAGCGTATGCTAGTCGTACCATCAGTGCTGCTTAACGTAACTGTAGTGTCACTTACGGGATAACTTTATCAGATTCAGATATAAAATCTATGCTATCCCTTGCATATCCAGAAAGATAATCTACCACTTCCTAACTTAATCTATCTAACTATCGATCTGTTTATCTATCTATCTATTGGCAGACGCCATAATCCCTTAATGAGTGGCCTTTTTGACTCTGAGTTACCTGTTTTATAGGGAAGGGCACAAACCCTCAGTCAGTCCAATTGTTGACACGTATTAAACACGTATGGGTTAGTTATATGGTTACCCCCAGCAATATAAATGGGTTCTTGGCTTACAGGAAACCATTATGCTTGTCAGTCAGTGTAAAACGATCTGAAAAAGAAAGACAAATAATGAAAAGTGACAGGAAAAATAGGAGGTATAGGAAGAGAGGAGGGCAGATACAGAAAAAAAAAAATGATAAAGGTGAAGGAAGAAGTAGGCAGCACTATATCAAGTGAGTGGACGATGGGTCACCATCATCTACCACCAGTGATATATTTAAAGGAAGAAATCCAGCATGGCGTCGAGCATGATGGTCAGTTACTATCCAAGAAATCAACCCGACTTTTAAGTGTCTGGTATATGTAATGTAGTTGCAGATGCTCTTTCGCGTCATGTAGCTCAGTCTCACCACATCAACCTTGTGAAACTCCTTGCACCACCCTTGCTTCAGATGTCCATGGTTGCCAGTGCACAAACCATCTGTGGTCTAAGGTTATTTACTTCCTAGAGCCAGGAGGTGTCTCAACCTTTCCCACTCTGCTGCTGTTAGTAGATGAGCTCGTGATGAACAACGATATCTTGAATAGGAAGACAACCTTACTGGTAATGACATACCTAATTGAGTGAGGTACGTCAAGTCCTTTTTCCTCTGACTTGATTCCTACAGTGCTCCACATTATTTACAATAGGCCACACCTCACGCATCCCACCTAGGAAATGATCGGTGTCTGAGACAAGCAGGTCTTTCATTCTATTGGCTTGTAAAGTGTAAGGGCATCAATGTTCATTCAGGTCCATGTTTCCTGTAATCGTCATAAAGGGTCAGTTGGATGGCCTGCTTCACTTTTGCATGAGAAACCATGTCAGTTGATTTCCTTAATATACCTATTACGGAGTCTTGTGCAGAGCACTCATCTGTGCCTGTTGATCAATTCTTACGTTACTGTGTACTCGTAGCTTTTCAAGGAGTATAACATCATTAAATGTAATCTCCTTCAACATCATTCTGCCTTCACTGACCTTGTTGAGAGACAACATCGTAAGGTGTTAGAATGCTTGAGGTACTTAGGTTCTCAAAGCACATGTTGGGATGAGTGGATACCACAGTCTCCTGCTTCTATGAACAGCTCCGTATCCTTTGGCAAAATTCCATCCCATCTTTGTCTTATATGGATTTGAAAAATCTACTTTATTCATTGATACTGTCAAAGCCTAGTCCACTCTATAGATATGCAACATCGCCAGTAAAGCTCTGCCTAACCTTTCAGTATTAATGTAACAGATTTAGTGTTTGCTCGTTCACACACTCTCACTTCTAAGGCTGATGACAAGTTTACGGGTTCCCACCGTTTGTTATCTCTTAGAGGTAACAAATTTCAGATTAAAGCCTTGTCAACTGAGAGTAAATAGGTCCACGCTGATGGTCCTGAAGGAACTCCCATGTATTTCGAATGGGAGGAAAGCCAGAAAATTAAAGCTTCTTTCATAGTCTTTCCTCTTTCTGCAGGACCTCCTACTACTTCTCTCAAGCCGCCTTCGTCTTATTCTTCCTTTGCTACTCCTTTATCATATTCTGCAATACCTGTTAATGAGTACAGACAAAAGCTTCGCTCAGCAACTCGCCCAACTGTCTCTAATGTTTCTTCCTCCACTTGTTAGGACTAATCCTTCTGCTTACACCGTTAAACTTTCCTCTCCGTTGGGCTCCTCCAATCACAACCTTATTACCTTAACCTGTCCTAACGCTCCGGTACGGCCTGTGGACCCTCCAAAGAAACGTCGACTGTGGCACTTTGGAGCTGCAGATTGGGAGGCCTTCAAGCAGTATTTCTTTGATTTTCTAGGGAATGATTATTGCTTCCATGGCCGGGAGCCATCTGAGTGTGCCTTGCCCATTACGGAGGTTATTCTCTCAGGCATGGAAGCATACATCCCCTTTTCATATCCTTTGACTAATGCAAGAAAGCCTTGGTTTAATGGCGCTTGTTCTACTGCTGTCCGCAACAAGGAGAGGGCCTATAAAAAGGTACAAGAGCCAACCCATCCCTGAATCTCATCTTGTGTATGTTTCTGCCCAGATTTGTGCTAAGTCTGTTCTTCATTCTGCTAAAATAATTGCATCCGTACTAAATGCTTTCAACTCTCCAACTCGAATTCTTCCCGTTCCTTCTGGCACCTTGCCAAAAACGTTTCAACAACTTTACCTCATCATCCTTCCCTCCTCTTTTCTACTCTGAATGGTTCTGTAGCTATTTCTTCTACTGATAAAACAGATCTCTTTGCTCAGACTTTCTCCTCCAATTCCACCTTAGACGATTCCAGTGCTGTTCCTCCATCACTTCCCCCCTCAGAATTCCTCATGGCTGACATTAAAATTTCTTCAGCGATGTATTTTCTGCCATCACTGGCCTTAATACTAACAAGGCATATGGGCCTGATGGAACCCCTCCTGTTGTCCTCAAGAACTGTGCTTCTGTGCTTAAACCCTGCCTGTGTAAGCTCTTTCGCCTTTGTCTGTCAACTTGTACCTTTCCTTCTTGCTGGAAGTTTGCTCTCATTCAGCCAGTCCAAAGAAGGGTGACCATTGCCAACCCTCTAACTATCGTCCAATTGCTTTAACATCCTGTATCTGAAAAGTTTTCGAGTCAATTCTTAATAGAAAAAAAAATAAAGCATCTTTCCTATCACAACCTTCTTTCTGATCATCAGTATGGGTTCCGTCAGGGACGCTCCACTGTCGATCTTCTCACCTACCTTTCAGACTCGTGGTCATCCTCCTTTCGGGACTTTGTCGAAAGCTTTGCCATTGCACTTGACATCTCAAAGGCTTTCGATCAAATCTGGCATAAATCTTTAATTTCCAAACTGCCCTCTTACAGTTTCTATCCTTCTATCTGTGCCTTCATCTATAGCTTCCTTTCTGGTCGTTCTATATCTGCTGTTGTAGACGGCCATCGTTCTTCTCCTAGATCTATCAACAGTGGTGTTCCTCAGGGCTCTGTCCTATAACCAACTCTCTTTCTCTTATCCGTCAGTGACCTTCTAAGCTGTACATCTAACCCTATCCACTCGAACATTGATGACTCTACCCTTCACCTTTCCATTCGGTTCTCGCAACGTCGATCTCAGCAGTTACTTCAACAAACAAGGGATGAGGCTATGGCACACCTGTCTGACTTGGCTCGTCTCTTTGACTGGAGTAGGAATAATCTTGTTTTTAATGCATCAAAGGCTCAGTTCTTACACCTATCATCCCTACAAAATCCTCCACGGGAGAACACACTAATGTTTATTAATATTCAGCTTAATCCTGCATCATCCTTGAACTTGCTTGGGGTTTCATTCACTCGGGACTTGTATTGGAAAGATCATATTACATCTCTTGTCAAATCTGATTCCAAGAGATTAGGTGTGCTAAGCCGACTCCATTCCTTCTTTACCCCTGCACAGTTGTTGACTCTATACACGGGTTTTATCCGCCCCTGTGTAGAGTACAACTCTCATATGTGGGGAGGCTCCCCACATACAGCTCTTCTCAATAGGTGGAGTCAAAGGCTTTTTGTTTCATTAACTCTCCTCCTCACTGGCTCCCTTCAACCTCTGTCTCTTCGTTGGACTGTTGCATCTTTATATCTTTTCTATTGCTACTTCAATGGTCACTGCTCCTCTGAACTGTCTGCTTGCATCCCTCCACCTTTACGATGGGCGCGTAGCACCTGTCTAGCAGCAAACTCTCATCCTTATTCTGTCTAACTCTCTAATGCAAGAGTTAACCGTTACTCCCAGTCTTCATTTATGGAACAGGTCAACTCTGGAACTGTCTCCCTGTGTCTGTATTTCCTGCTAGCTAATATCTCCAGTCTTTCAAACGCAGTGTGTCCAGGCATCTCTAAATGATCTGATCTTGAATTTGGCTCTCTCTTGTATTTTGTTTTTCTCTTGGAATGAATAGTATTGCGGGCTCGTGGCCTTTGGTTCCCTCTTCCTAGCATAAAAAAAAAAAAAAGCTAATCTGGACATTAATTTGGATTCCTTTTATAGGTAAGATATACAAAGGATGTATAGTCTTGCTGGCACTTGCCAAGTTCAGTTCATCTCTGGGTGGTGGGGGTAGAGATGGGGGTCCTCCACACAGGGGCATTTACGAAGCCCCCATGAGGAAGTAATGTTAATGAAGGAGATCATACCCCACCAATATGATCGGAGCTTAATGACAGTCACCCAAGAACTTTCAATATTTGTTAGTCAACCGTCCACCACACGATCCCTACCAGTCTGGTGGCAGAATGATCATTTTCGGATGAACCTCGTTCCGGGACATATACAAAGTTTTATTGCATTTTCTGATACTTTGGGATATAACCAATAAAATAAAAAATGCACCCAGCTGGCATACTTGAGCGTTTCAAAATGGAGGCCGAAATCCAATATGGCCGCCTGCATGAATCATGATGCTAATAAACAAGTTTAACAATCTTGTTTTCAGTTTTTAATTTTCTTCAGTCAATAATAATATTAACTTTTCTTATCAGAACATGCACTAAACAAAATGATCACCTGTAAACTACACATTGCAACATTTTATTTTAACGATTTTTAAGTTTTTATGATAATTTTCAGGTGCCAATAGAAGAAATTTTGAATGTTAATAAACTGCTATCATCTAAGTCAATAAAACAATAAAGATAACATTTGAATACTATTTCCTAATTCAATGCTGCTTATATTTTAGAGACATGTCTTAATTTCTGAATCAGAGTGCAAACTTCTATATCAAATTATACATATTGCTTTATTGAAATTTCAGAGGCATTTGTCTTCTTAGTGTAATAGGAAAAGTGTATGGTAGGATACTTATTGACAAAGTTAGGGAAATAGAAGAGGAATTAGTTGGAGAAGAACAGGGAGGCTTTAGGAAGGGAAGAGGTTGTGTAGATTAGATATTCATTCTTAGATCTTTAGTGGAAAAGTTTCTAGAGAAGGGAAAGAAGTTGTATGCGGCCTTCATGGATTTGGAGAAAGCATAGGATAGGGTGGATAGACAAGGATTGTGGAAAGTATCAAGAATATATGGAGTAGGTGGGAAGATGCTGAATGCTGTGAAGAGTATGTATGACGGTGCTAAGGCTGCAGCGCGTGTGGATGGTGAACTGAGTGAATTTTTCTCTTTGAAGGTTGGGTTGAAACAGTGATGTGTCATGTCTCCATGGTTGTTCAAACTGTACATGGATGGGGTAATAAAAGAGATACAAGATAGGGCAGTGGATGTTGGAGTGGCCCTAGTGAGAGAGGGTAGTATTTGGAAACTCCCTGTACTGTTGTTTGCAGATGATACTGTGTTGTTAAGTGAAGACGAAGGGGAGCTGCAAGTCTTGGTGGATGAGTTTGGGAGAGTGTGTAAGAAACGGAATCTAAAGGTGAATGTAGGGAAGAGTATAGTGATGGTCTTTGAGAGAGGTGAAGTCAGTGAATGTACAGTGAGGTTAGATGGTGGGGAAATGGAAAATGTGAATACGTTTAAGAACTTGGGGAGTGTGATGAGTAAGGATGAAAGTTTGGAGGGTGAAGTGCTTGAAAGGGCACAACAACGAAGAAAGGTTGCTGGTTCCTTGAAAGCAGTGATAAGAAACAGGGAAGTGAGCATGGAAGAGAAAAAAGTTACTACATGACAGTATTGTGATACCAACTCTAACGTATGGAAGTGAAGCTTGGACGTTGTTGGAAGGACACAAGTCAAGAGTGAGGGCAGTGGAAATGAGTTATTTAAGAGGAGCCTATGGAGTCACATGGAGATACAGACTGACAAATGAGGATATAAAGGAGCGTTGTGGTGTGGATGTGGATGTGACAGGCAGCGTTAGGAGGAACACACTGAGGTGGTTTGGCCATGTGGAGAGGATGGAGGGTGAGAGACTGACAAGGAGAGTGTATGTGAGTGAGATGGAGGGGGAGAGAGGAAGGGGGAGGCCAAGGATGAGATGGAGGGATGGAGTGGAGAGGTCTATGAGAGAGTGGGGTGTGAGTTGGGAGCAGGGCAGTGAAATGCCGGGGGGACAGGGTGACGTGGAGGCAATTTGTTTGTGGCCACCCAGTACGGGATTGAGGCGTCTGGCAATAGATAGATAGAAAGATAGATAAATTTCAGAGGAGCTTGCATTTTTCTTTTCCCTAAGATTCTATTATAATGTTGAATAGATTTTATCTGACAGAAGCTTTTTTTGTTCCAGGTTTCTATGAAAAGAGGTCATATTGGAAGACACTTGCTTTTTTAAAGACTTTTTAAAATGTAGTGATAGTGGTGATGGTGCTTTTCTTAATGTAGGAGTAGACAGACTTCGAGTAGCAAGCATGCACAGAGGTGACAGTCTGTATGAAATGATTAATCATGATAGTGAACCTAGATATATGTGTCATAGAAAATGTGCTTCTTTTTACTCATCCAAGTATCACATAAAGCGCCATTTATCTAAACAGCAAGATGAGGAACTCAATAAATCAGAGGCCAAAAGAAGTCGTCGTTCATATGAGCCTACATTTATCTTTAAGGAACACTATATTCTGTGGGGAGAAATGCGTTGAGTTAGACCCAAAAAAATCCAAGTAGGTGGCGGCGTGTTGTTAAATGTCAAACTGCTGATCATGGATACTCAGAAAAATCATTCAAAGATGTACTTATTGATATATGTGAAAAAAGAAATGATGAATGGGCCGAAAAAGTTCAATGCAGAATCCAATCTGCTGTAAGTGATCTTCATGCTGCAGATGCTCAATACCATAAAGACTGTATGTCAACCTTCTGATGCAATATTCCCAAATTTAATACCACACCACCAGAAGACCTAGCATTTGATAATGTCGTTAAAAACCTGAGGGGAGACCAGTCATCTATCTGAAATGCACCTGAAGTATATGAAATGTACATTTTACATGGTGGAAATCAGCTCACACAAAGAAAACTGATTCAGAAACTTTCAGAGAATCTTTTCCCTGATCTGTTGATTCTGTCAGGTGATGGAGTAGCCAACATACTTGTTTTCAGAAACCATGCATCAAAAGTGATGAAACTTGTTCCAGGTAGTTAAGATGATATTAATGATTCTGTGGAAAAGGTTGCAAAAGCAATCATAAAGGAATTAATACAACTGAAACAAGGTTCATCAACATATGAGTGCTCTATTAGCTTAGCTGATACTCTTACTTGTTGCCGTTCAACACTGATGGGTTTATTGTCCTCTGTGTCACAAAATCTTTCCAACACACTTCCTGCTGCCATGGTTGGAAATATTGTGACCTTATTCACAAATAAACCAACAACTTTGCAGAGTGCCTTAAATGTAGTTGTTAGAGAATAATCAATTGTTGAAATTCTACGTGGTTTTGGAATTACAACAAATCATGATGAGCTCTTGAGATTCAAGGCATCTGCAGCACATGCAGATGTAAATGCAGTAGAAATGTCAGGTCTTTCCAAGCATAATAAAGGTTTAGTTCAAGCATAAAAGATAATTTTGATGCTAACATCTCATCTCCCACTGGCCTCCGTTCTACTCATGCTCTGGCTATCTTGCTTACTCAACCTGAAAATGAACAAGATATAGAGATCAAAGATCCATACACAATTAAACGTGTAAAAAAAGAGTAGATGTCTATGAAATCTATTCCTGATATGCATGTTCACCAATATGAAGGTCCAAAGAAACCTGAGATGCCACTTCATGCTACTTTGAGAACTCCCTTGCCACTTAAAATTCTTGTTGCACAGACCATTTCTTCTTAAAGGGCAAAGGAACTGGATTTAAAGTTCATGAAGGATAAGGCCAGGTTCCAGACACACCGGAGTTTGGGGTGTATATTATAAGACTGATAAGAGAACAAGGTCATGCTGTAAGGCCTAAAAGTAAAGCTGTCTACCTTCCTCTTATAGATATCGTTCCTGCAGATCCAAGTACATATATTTTTTATGTAAAGCATTTTGATCAATTTTAAAGGGCGTAATTGGTCAAACATTCTGATATAAGGGATATGAACATTTTAGCTGTGAGAAAGATCATGGTTTAAATATGTTTGTTGGAATAGACATGTTAAATTATTAAAAATGTTTACTGACAGAAAGACCTAATTCTCCATCCTTTCCCTGTATGGTTTGTTAAGAAAATGAAATATTGTGATAATACCTGGTGATAGTCTAACAGGTTATGGTAATCAATTTGGTGCCTCTTTTAAGCAATTATAATTGAGTAATTTTTCTTTTTCACAATTTACACATACATATATACTTTGCTATGCCTCGAATTTCTTTAAATAATTCTACAATTAAATAATGTAATGTTAGTAAAACTAGTGACAATAGTAATCAAATATTGTATTTTTTTTTCTTTTTTTTTTTTCGGGCATCCATTATGGATTTCGGCCCATATAACAAAATGCTCAAGTATGCCAACTGGGTGAACTTTTTTATTTTCATTAATAGGGTCCAATGTATAAAAAAAATGCAATAAAACTTTGTATGTCTCTGAACGATGTTCAGTGAAATTTCCTCGGACTATACACTCTTTTTTTTACCAACAAACATGTCACAGATCTTTCTGGGTACCCCTGTACGAACCACATCAATGGACACTTGTCTGGACTGAAAAATTACCTGCTAATTTAAATGCTTGACCGCCTCACAGTGGCGGTCATGTGCAAAGCGAGATCCCTTTGATCTCGGCTGTAGTTTCTTGGTGTTTTTGGCTTACCAACATCTAGTGATTCGTCAGCTTATCATAAACAGTTAGAAACATTAACCTTGGCATAGGAGGCACCGGACAGGTTGCTGAATATTCATAAATTGATAGGTACTATCGTCACACACATGAATGAAATGGGTACACAAATGAGCAAGTTTTAGGAAGGTACAGAACTGAACAAGATTTCGGATGTTTTAGTGAAAATGAATTTTAAGATTAATGTTGTCACCGAAAGATTCTGTATCACCTTTCATCTTGACTCATTGTCTCTGTCTCTCCAGTCATTAATATTGTAAGTTTAGGACTTTGCATAATAGCAGATGCTGTAAGTGGTCATGTTATCTTAGATCTTGTTCCAATTTCAAATTTTCATTTAGTTTTGGAATTGGCTCTCACTAACTTCAGTCTTGATCCTATTTTCTTCTCTCAAACGGAGAAGTGTTCGTCCCTTTACTAGAAGCTACCTTCCTTTCCACGACTATCATGATCCATTTTCCTGTCCGTTCCTCAAACACCTTTGATCTCTTCCAGGTAATTCCGTTTCCTCTGCTCTCAGTGGTTCTCCATACATTGCAACTATGTACTCTGAACTTTTTCTTCTGTCTCGCGATCATACATCAGTTTCCTTTGTTCTGTCTGATGTCTTCCATTCGTGTACGTCAATTGCACAGTCCCTTCGTCTTTGTCCTGCGTTTCTCTTCAGTGTCCTCCTTATCACAGAACGCTCTAATTTGTAATCATTCAGTCAAGACTGTTTCTTTTGCACGTTCCTTCATACCTGCTCCAAACCTACCCATTTTTCAAACTCACTTAGACCATGAGAATTACCTGAATTTTCGTAAGCTGTCAGTTGTTAGTGTTACCTGTCTGAACGTTCCTTTCAAGTCGCTCGAAGCTTCTGGTCTTTATGTTGCTTCAGACTATTCTTCCATCGAATCAGATTCTCTCTCTACATACCCCAAACACCAAAATTATGTCATCTGGTCTCACAGTTTTTAAATCATTATACCTATAAATATCTCTTTCATCCTTCACATTGATGATGTAAATATTATATCTTCTCAGTTGGACATGATCGATTACCTAAACATTTCTAACATTATGAATGTTCAAATGTCTCTTTTCCTTCATCACGCTTTCTTGAGCCCTCATTTTGTGAATCCTATTGCATTTGCCCTAGTAGGACTCCTGATCATAGCTGTTCTTGTTCACTGCTGTGTCAAATGTATGGAAAAAAGACTCCATGAACTCAGAGTACAAATGAAACTTAAACCAGGGAAACCAGGGAAACTTGTTAAATCTGGAAATGATGTGAAGAATACACAGCCTGATCCTGAATTTGAGAAGGGTTAAGTGGGAACATGACAACATTTACACCCACGGCCCATTCATCCTTGTCAACGCCATAGACAACCACCAACTGCATCACCATCAATTCCACCACTACCTATGCATTGTTGTTTTAGGTGCAGGTGTGGAATTCCTTGAGTTGTGCCTTCCCATGGACACTCACCACAAATATTTAAATGGTGCATTGAGCATTACTGATAACTTTAGAATGTTTATATTTGCTAATAAACTGGAAAAGACTCATTACTTTCTGAACATATTGTGTTTCATATCGTCAGGTAATAATGAGGCCTTACTTCTTCATGATGACACTGAAAATTCTACATAACCAATTATTAATATAATATAATATAGTTTTAATATTTAATACTATAATGTATCAATATTTTATGACTTATACGATCATTTACCGTTGTATATTCATTGATCTTGGAATTGCCACCCATTTCATAAGATATGTGCAAATTAACTACATTCTTGTGATTTCTTGACATTGAACTCCACGTGGACTCCTTTCAGTATTTAATGGAAGTTTTAGGAATTACAATTATCATAATTATATTCCAAATAGGTAAAGCAGTACCTACTTCATATTCGTAAATAAACACCTCAATCGTACTCACAACCTCTATTTTACATTGGGGAAAACGTAGACAGTGTTGGTAGCGGCGGGAGGCGGGGCTAGACTAAGGAACTCGCCGCGCAGTAAAGGACTGACCGGATGCTTTTGCTCGGAGTGAGGTGTACCGCGAATACCTGCTGCCAACTGTACATGTTGTGTGAAGAAAGAGTGAAAGAATGATTGTTAGTTGGCTTGATGGTGAAGTGGTTTGTAACAAAAGGAGATGCAGACCGAGAACAAGGTATAGATAAGGTACAGAACAAGAGTATAAAAGGGAGGGCGAGATGTCGTGAGAGGCGGGGTAGTTACAGAGTAGCGACAGAAATGCCTAGAAGTCCCTTTCTCAAGGTCACCCCCCACAGGATGAGGTTTCAAGCAACAGACTGATACATAGTACACCTCTTTATATACGTCAGCCAGTGACTGTTAATCTCATATCCGTTTGTCTAGCACAGTAGTATTTATATTACACACCTTTTTTATTGCGAATGTGAAATTAATTGCAAAGTAATAATCTGTAGCTGCATGATTAACAACCAATGAATGCTTATGGTTACAATCCGCAACCACTGAGCCTCATTGCTTACATTCATCACCCAGTGAACATCTTTCCATTTTTTTCCCCATCTGCACCTAATTGTCGCCTCTGATTATAACTGCAGACATTAGCAAGCGCCTTGGTATCTATTCAGCTACTAATGAGAATTTCTCTTAAAAAACAAAATTGATGCGACGTTTTTGTTTAAATCCAGTGATAAGTATGTGTTCTGTATCTAACTTGCAGCGTGACTGACAAGAGTAATTGACGAGAATGACAGTGAAGCGTGACTGACAAGGATAACACTGAAATGTGCCAGGTGGGAAGAAAGGAGAGGTACAGAGAAAGAACTGGATGGTTAGAAAATGAGAAAAACACAAGTGTCAAGGCTTAAGCCAACACAGTTATGTTGGCAGTGTGTGCGTGTGTCTCTCTCTCTGCTTTAATTCAAACTATTTTTATTTGATCTGAACCAAACTTGATGGAAATGTTTAAGGTCAGCCAAGGAAAAAAGTATTTCTATTTTGAGTACAATATGGCAGAGTTAAAATCACAGGGCAGCTTCAGCTTAGACATTTTTGATCTTACTTTGACCAAACATAAGGGATCGGTTAAGAGTCAGACGAAGATGAAGCAACTCAAGTTTGAGAACCATCGATCAAAGGTTAAAGTCACAGGGCAGGGTCAGAATTTCAGCCTTAGACTGGTTGTAGGAGTGGATATTGCACTTGCTGCGCATTCCTTCTAGTCGTCATGTGCTCAACCAGCTGTGCTCCTTACCTTGCATAGGCCAGTGATGAGCAGGATACAGGTTAGCAGGCCGCACAGGGACAGAGCCAGCATCACCAGGCCCAGGTATCCGATCACTGCCGGGAAGACAAAAAAGGACTGTGTGGATAAGGAGGCTGTTTGATGATTATATGCAAGGGTGATACATAGTTGCAAAGGAAAACATAGGAAAGCTTTTGAAAAAATGCTACCTAAATAGTGAAGTTGGGAAATGTTCTCAGTTGTACCTGATCCCTCTTCAGATATAGGAATATATGGGTACAAATATTTCTATAATAACAGTTCACAGGAAGATGACACGAATACAAGAAACTTTGCCCTGTGTACTCTGAAACCTAGAAAAAAGGAGCGCTTTTCCCATGTTTCTCTCCTATTTGCCGGTGCCCAAAATCAAGAGTTGGAGAACCAAACTGTGACGAAAATGTAACTGGGAACTGTAGCACGTCCTTTCATATGCCTGCATTTGTTTGAGCCCCGTTGTTCCAAACAGATGACATTTAAGTACTTTGTCACGGAAAACATAACCTCTATACTGTATCAACTTTTACATTGTTGTTCACTACAACAACCTTTCCCCATTCGTATTCTCCCTGGCTGAAGTCTACAGCACAGTCAAAGCAAATCCTTTACTTAGTCCGTCTGATAATGCCAGTCAGCACCGTGATAGCCAAAGCTGAATATTCTATTTTTAGTGGATTGTTGTTTTAAAATGATTGTAGGAGTCTGGGTTTCAAATACAATACTTTCTGAATGCACTAAATAACTAACAGCATACTAAATGCCACTATAATATTACTCAGAAATATACGTCTCTTAGGATCATGACTGGAGATGCAGTTATCATTGACAGTGCCAGTATATCCAGCTCCTCCAACCCCGCCGACTTATCCTCAAACCTGTTCTCTCTCTCTCTCTCTCTCTCTCTCTCTCTCTCTCTCTCTCTCTCTCAGATAATGCAGTCTCTCCAAGTAGCGTCTCTCCGTTGCCTATTCCCGATAATTCAATTTACGATCAAACTGTAAAGCAATGGTGAAGACACATTGCTTACTTGTTCAGCCACCTAACAACGACTTATTTATGATATTTTAAGTACATCTAACATCTTACCATTCTACCAAGATTTTTACGTGTCATTTTGTCGGATGCACATTTTCTTTCAGGTGGATTAAACAAACGGCATATCTATCTGGCTGATGGAGTAAGGTGTGACAGGAAAATGTCATGTTCCCAGCTCACTTATTACGGATGAAGCTTTCAGGTGATGACAGCCTCAGTATCTAGATGGTTATATTTGTTTCTAGTATGTGGCTGACAATCGTTATCAGAATTGACTGTCATTACACGTACAGTTACTTCAAGGTATTTGATTCACTGTGAACGCTCTGGATTATGTGTGGCATTGTTGCAGTGCTGTAGAAGACTTTTCTTTTTAGCTGATACACACGTCCATCTGTACTGTTCACACTACATGTATTCATTCTAACGCTTACTCCAGTACCGTATTGTGTACAGCGAGATTATGGGAGGGAGGGGGGAGGATACCTTACGGCAACTAGACACTAGTAAGCCATAATTTCTGGTCACCATCAATCAACACCATTTGCTGAAAGAAGTTGTACCCATGGGTTTCATACTGAAAGAAGACCAGCACATCAATTCGAAGCTTTGCTTAACCACCTGATCAACGGTGTCATCAATTGCTCATCATGTAATTCAGTAAAATTTCGAGCTAGGACAATAATAGATTCTGCCTGGAGGGGAACTGAATCTCCGAATTCCTTTCTGCCAGTGGTTGGGATAGAGTTTGAGGAAAAATAATTAGTAAGGAGCAACAGTTCATCGACACTCTTTGGCAGCACCGTAACTTACCTCCGACTTTCTCATTCCTCACCAAACAAATGAGAGTATCCTTCCTTCTCATGTTCTCGTATCGTATGTTCATATTACTATCACGTAACAGCAATTCATTTAACATCTCTCTTGGCCAACGCTGACAGAAGAGTGTCGACGAACTTTTGCTCGCGACTGTACCTGGCGTCATACCAATCATAAGATAATCTGAATTAAACTGTTTATGTCTCTGCTTGAGATTGGTATGCTATGTAGCACTCAGTCAAGAAAATAACAGAAAAGGTCTCAGGGAGCATTAAAATATGCTATTATTTAATTTAACAACATATTAATAAGGATCATTCATTCTTTTTTTTCATTCTGCACAAATTAAAAAAAATAAATAAATATAAAATATGACAATGATTCATTGCAACCAATCCTTGTTCACTCTTCATTAAACAGAGGCTTTCAATGGTTCTTCGAACCACGGCCTTAATAGACACAGAGACAGAGAGAATGCTTAGGAGAAATGCAGTGCGTGCATGTGTAAGCTAAAAGACGTTTTCTGAATTTTTATACTGGATGAAGAAGGAGGAGTGGACAAATAATTACAAGAGAATAATGATTTATCATCTCTTAATGAGTGATTCTTCCCTTCCCCATCCCTCCCGCTATCACTGAAGGATCAAGGAAAATGTTGAAATGCATAAGGACATGATTAAACCTAAATATTCATTTTCAGACTTAAGTCAATATCCTATAATGTGTAGAAAATAATGTAATAATCCTTTTAAAATACTGCAGTAAAATAGAAATGTAATGTTAATGTACATATTACAATCTACTGCTTTGCATTCCTATCACCCAGTGTAGTTCTAGTCTTCCTTGGTATGCTGAGACCTTGTATGGCCCCTGCCACCTCCTCCCATGCCCTGCCTCCCATTAGTCCAGGTAAGAGGTTGAGTGATGGTTCAGCTGAGAGACTTACAGTGGTAACAGTATCGTCATTATTGAGTGGAGAGACGACGACTGGGAGTAGGAGTTATTACACAAAGGACATGATACACAAAGAACATGATACGGATGGCGACGTGGAATGTAAGGGGAGAAAATGATGAGGTGAAAGAGAGAGAGATTGTCCAGGTGCTTGAAGGTGCGAAAGTGGATGTAGGTGGATTAATTGGAACTAAATGGCGAGGTGAGAGTGTGAGCGAATGGGAGTATGGATGGGGGATATGTGCAGGAGTAGGTGAGAATGAGAGGGCAGAAGAAGGGGCGTGTATTGCTGTGAGTAACAGATGGAAGGAGAATATAGAAGAGTATGCATCAGTTGCTCAAGGATTGTGTGGGTAAGACTGAAAGTTGGACTACAAATGTGGGTGACTGTGTGTGTGTATGCGCCAAGATCGTGCAAGAAGGGTGAGAGAAGAGTTCTGGACAAATGTGGAAGTGTGCATGGAAAAGTTTGATAGGAATGAGAAAGTGTTTTGATTGGTGATATGAATGGTAAAATAGGGAATGTGAAGCTGGATGGAGTAGTTGGTGAGTGGGGTGTGCTTGCTGAGATAGATGAGAATGGCAGTGCTTTAGTGGAAATTTGTGCTGGGAGGGGGTTGGTGATAGCCAGTACCCTCTTCAGGCACAAAATGATCCACAGGTATACATGGCGAGTGATGAAAAAGGTGGATGGTGAACTGAATGAAAGGAAGGCAATGATTGATTATGTACGTGTGGATGAAAGGATGCGAAGATGTGTAATGGATGCAAGAGCATATAGAGGTTCGGGGAGTGGACTTTCTGACCACCACTTGGTGGTGGTCAGAGCCAAGGTCCAAGTAAAATGGAGAAATAGAATAAGGGAAGGATGGGAGGAAAGAGTAGATGCAAGGAAAGTGGAAAGGTCACAGAAGGATGAGAAAAACGCAGAATATAAGAGAGAAGTGGAGGAACGATTGCGTAAATATGATTTGGAGCAGATGGGGGACGTGGAAAGTGTGTGAAAGATATTCACAGAAGAAATATGGGAAGCATGTGAAGGGGTGTGTGGGGTGAAGAGAAGACAAAATGGGGTGCAAGGAACAGCATGGTGGAATGAAGAGGTGAGACAGGCTGTGGCACAAAAGAAAAAAGAATATAATGAATTGATGAGAAATAGGGGCATGGAAGAAGTTGAGAGATGGAGGAGAGAGTTATATGTAGAAAGGAAGAGAACACATTAATGAATTGTTAAACAAATGGAATGAAAGTAAGGCGAGCATAAGTGGCTGGGGAATGGCTGGGAGAAAAAGAGAGGTGAGAAGACAGGAAGAAATCAGTAGGATAGAAGTTGTGGAAGCAATGAAGGAAGTCAAGATGGGGAAAGCCCCAGGAATTGATGAAGTGTGTGGTGAAATGCTGAAGCATGAGGGAGAGATAGTAGAATGGATGTGGAAGATGTTCATATTGGCCTGGGAGGAAGGTAGAGTCCAGGAGAATTAGAAGTCAGGTATAATTATTCCTTTGTACAAAGGGAAAGGGGAAAAAGAAGTGTGTGGTAATCATAGGGACATTTGTCTTCTTTGTGTAACAGGAAAAGTATACGGTAGGATACTTATTGACAGAGTTAAGGAAATAACAGAGGAATTAGTTGGAGGAGAACAGAGACGTTTTAGGAAGGGAATAGGTTGTGTAGATCAGATATTCATTCTTAGATCTTTAGTGGGGAAGTTTCTAGAGAAGGGGAAGAAGTCGTATGCAGCCTTCATGGATTTGGAGAAAGCCTGTGGCAGGGTGGATAGACAAGGATTGTGGAAATTATTAAGAATATATGGAGTAGATGGGAAGTTGTTGAGTATGTATGAGAGTGCTAAGATTGCAGTGCGTGTGGATAGTGATCTGAGTGAATTTTTCTATTTGAAGGTTGCACTGAAACAGGGATGTGTCATGTCTCCATGGTTGTTCAATCTGTACATGGATGGGGTAATAAAAGAGATACAAGGTAGGGCAGTGGATGTTGGAGTGGCCCTAATGAGAGAGGGCAGTGTTTGGAAACTCCCTTTAATGTTGTTTGCAGATGATACTGTGTTGTTAAGTGAAGACGAAGGGGAGCTGCAAGGCTTGGTGGATGAGTTTGGGAAAGTGTGTAAGAAACGGAATCTAAAGGTGAATGTAGTGAAGAGTAAAGTTAAGGTCTTCGAGGGAGGTGAAGTCAGTGAATTTACAGTGAGGCTGGATGATGAGGAAATGGAAAATGTGAGTAAAGGTTGTGTGATGAGTAAGGAAGGAAAATTTGGAGAGTGAAGTGCTTGATAGGGTACAACAAGGAAGAACAGTTGCTGGTTTCTTGAAAGCAGTGATAAGAAAGTGAGCATGGAAGTGAACACGTTATTACTTGACAGTATTATGATACCAACTCTAACGTATGGAAGCGAAGCTTGGACCTTGTTGGAGGGACACAAGTCAAGAGTGAGAGCAGTGGAAATGAGTTATTTGAGAGGAGCCTGTGGAGTCACATGGAGAGACAGACTGACAAATGAGGATGTGAAGAAGCGTTGTGGTGTGGATGTGGATGTGATAGGAAGCGTTAGGAGAAACACACTGAGGTGGTTTGGCCATGTGGAAAGGACGGAGAGTGAGAGACTGACGAGGAGAGTGTATGTGAATGAGGTGGAGGGGGAGAGAGGGAGGGGAAGGCCAAGGATGAGATGGAGGGATGGAGTGGAGAGGTATATGAAAGGGGGGGGGGGGTGAATTGGGAGCAGGGCCGTGAAATGGCGGGGGACAGGGTGACGTGGAAGCGATTTGTTTGTCGCCACCCCGTATAAGGGATTAAGGCGTCTGGCAATAGATACCTGTAGATAATAAGATAGCTTTCCGATTTCACCAAGTGATACTTCAAAGAGCAATAACCGCATGGTTGCATGAAGTCATAAACAGCTGCAACCACACATATGAATGAATTCCTTAGACAATATTCCAACCCCTAGAGGTCGAATTGCTGCCATAGCCGTCATAAAACAGGTGTTTGGGGCGGCGTGGATAACGGCCATAGCTCCTTTGTTTTTCCACCCAGTGTTTGAAGTCCTAGGCTATCCATTTTGTATTGTGCCCAATGTGAGACGTAGGCTTATACAGTAGGAGGTGAGTGAGTTACTGTGCCAGTCTTCCATGGGAACTGAAAAGGGTAAGAACGACAATTTCTGATTCCATATAGTCCGATTCGCGTTTCACCACGAACAGCTGCCCGGCCTCTGCCACCTCCTCCCATGCCCTGCCTCCCACTAGTACAGGTAAGAGGTTGAGTGATAGTTCAGCTGGGAGACTTACAGATATAACAATATCGTCATTATCGAGTGGAGAGACGACGACTGGGAGTAGGAGTTATTACACAGGACGTAATGTGATATGCCCTGGCCACCCCTCATGGTACACCAGCCTCCTTTCCATCGCCTACACGGCGTCAGCGTATCACCACCCTCTCTCCACCACCGTCCACATCACCCCAGTCTGATACTTCAAAGGTGTGTATCGAAGTGTAATATATGTAGTTTAAATCTGTACAAAATGTGGAAAATTATAAGTGGTATAGAGATACATGGAAAATTTCAGTGTAGAGAATAAGTGTTTACAAGAGTTATTACTGATATTCATTTCGTGAAATAAGATTGCAGATAAAAATATACGTGAGCCAAAGACGGTTAGGAAAACTATGGTACTGAAAATAAGTGTTATGACCAAAACTGGACAGTGGTCTTGTATCATCAGGAACATAAAACTTGTGTTGGTGTGAAAAGTAAAAGTGATCTTTCGGGGCAAGTATTTTGCACTGGTTTTGCATTGCTCAGTATTTTATATAAATAACTCTTGGAGTAAAAGTGATAGTTATTATCCAGGGCAAATACTGTTTAGTGGTTTTGAATCGTAGTCACATAAACCTTGATATAAAAAACGAACTTGAGTTGAAACGCAAATGACCTTGTGATATAATGTAAAAGTAAGTTTTGTGACAAAAACAACTTAGAATTTACAGCCATTCCTGTGGAGAAGTAAGAACTTAGTCAAAAAATTGCCCATTATGCGCAGTATCCTAGGAAACAAGGAAAATTACAATTACGAGCTATGGTGCAAATGAGAGTGAATTTTCGAGGCACGAATATAGAAACTGTTCTCATGTAAAAGGAGGTTCATTGTTTCACAGCGAGTACTGAGTATCTTATGTTTAAGCCTTGATATTCTTCCCTCCCACAGACAGTTTGGAACAGTGTCATTCTGGAATTGGGTGAGTAAATTGAGCGAATCGCTCGTACTGGGTGTGAGAGATCCATTCGGGGGCAGGGGAGGTGAAGAGGAGTGGGAAGGTCTAGTGGAGTAAAGGGAAATGTGAGCGAGAGCCAGAGGACCAGGGCAGCCCCATCTGGCCGAGGACGGAGCGCGAATAGTTCACCCTAGTCACCGACTTGTCTTCTAGTAGGGAAACAGCTTGCCAAAACTCCAAAAGTTTCCTCCATGCATCACCTCCCACCGCCACAACATCTCCACCTAAAGACCTGGGGATACTTCCGATGGAGAGAATAAGGATTGTTGAGTGTTTTGATCGATACTCAAGGGCGGATCCAGAAAATCAGGAACGTGGGGGCAGCTTTTCTTGGGAGCAACGGACGGGAAGGGGAGGGGGCGGTGAGAGGGTAAAAATTTTCCAGTGTACGGGCCTACATTTTATTAGTCTATATAACCTATCTTCAACCAATGTCTTAAATGCGCAACCCTGTTCTTCCACGTAGGAAGAGAGGCACATTTGCAAGCAACACAGAATAAACAATATTTATCCTTAGCCCCTGCAAGGCAAAGGGGTATCACCAAACTTAAGGTAATGTTAAGGTAAAGTGAGTTAAAAGAGTTTCTGGTGAAATAAGTAGGCAACTCAACATAAATAATTATGCAAGAAAATAAATTATAATGGCAACACCCCTTCCACCTCCGGCTTTCCGCCAAACGCTGGTCACGTAACGGGCCAGCTCGCTGCAAAAAATAATTAGGCTACTTTCCATTTTGCAAGGCAATATTCATTTAAAACATCCCCGAGCAAAACAAACAATATAAGCTTGCAGGAAAATAACTCAACAAACTCGGGGACATACAGCGTAGACATAAAAGATCTCAAGGACACGAGCCTATGCGAGTTATGTAATAATTATATCCAGCGTTCGTGGGGTAGTGATAACTTAAGAAAGCATTTTGTTATTCTCGTAATTATCTCCTTAGTATCTGCATGCTGTCAATTTTGTCTGAGCAGCCAAGAGGGTGGGGGGGGACGCCGGGTGCGCCTCCCCCCCGCCCTGAATCCGCACCTGATACTTGAACGTTCTAGGTACTGTAGTTACTGTGCTATTATAAGCTGAAAACAGGCTACTTTGGGGGAAAAACACATAGCCTAGAGGAAGAGCTCACCTCACTAGACCCCCAAGCTTTAAGAGCTAATAAAGCGTAATGTTATGTTCAACTGAATTACATAAAACGTTATATCATCATCATCATCATCATTCGGACCCCCTTTCCCACCGTAGGGCAGGGTGAGGAGTAGTAATGTCCAGACAGCCCAAATTTGCCCAATCCAATGGGCTACATTTCCATTCACTCATCATTCAAGCTCCCGGAATCCTGGCTCTATCGGATATGCCAAAAACATTCACCACGTTCTGTAGCTTCACATAATCTTATCCGATAGAGCCAATCCAGACACTGCCATGTTAAAAAGGGGTGCCCAAAATCTCTGATCATGCACTTCTCCTCACAACATGCATCCAGCCAGCTTGATCTCCTGTCAGTTCCATAGCCTCACCGACTTCCAAACCTCTCTTCCTCACACATTCATCCACCATAACTCTCCACCTTCTCCTTGGCCAACCTCGCCTCCTCCCTCCTTCGAATTTGCTCATATATACCTTTTTCACCACTCTCTTGTTATCCACATGACAATACCATCTCACTACACTCTCTTCAATTCTGGTGTCCACCGACTTCCTCACTCCGCATCTTTCACGAATTTTGTATCCTATCCACCCTCTGTACTCCACATACATTTCTCAGCAGTCCCATCTCCACTGCTCTTACTCTTAACTTTTCATTTTCATGCCGCACCATAGTCTCACATCCATATGTTAAAGTTGGCACTAACACTTCATGTAAGCCTCGTGCAGCTGCAACTCTCAAGCCTGTGTTTCTTATCAAGGCTTTTATTGCACCAGCTACTTTTCTTCTTTTGTGTCACTCTACTTTCAACTTGTTTTGCACATTTTCCTCTCTTTTCTATCACTGTACCCAGGTATTTGAACTATCACCCGTTCCAGTCTCTCTCCATTCACTGTAACATCGCACTGGGAGTCACCTTCTCTCTCAAAAGCCATCACTTTACTCTTTTCTACATTTACTCTCAAGGCACGACCCTAACAGACATCAGCAAAACTCTGCACTAGCCTATCAAGTTCTTGTGCGGTACTTGCAAGCAGTACTGCATCATCAGCATACAATTTGAGATATTCCATCCATCACCATTCATTACCAACGCCATCCCCCTCTCCATTACTCGTGTTTTTACATCTCTCATCACCCCATCCATTTGTATATTGAAGAACCATATACGGAAAAAAAAGATGTTGCATTTAACTGATTGAGGAGGGAGGCGAAGAAGGGGTGGTATATAGAAGTGAAAACAGATACAAGGAAGAGGACCGTGTATGGAGCGAAAGAAAACAAGGTGAGAAGACAGGGGAGAAGGAGAGAAAAGAGAAGGGATGATGAAAAGAGAGCAGCGAGGGAGAGAAATGAAAGGTGAGGAATGGATATGAATGGGATAACGACACAGATACATGGACAATGCATAGATGAGAAAGAAAGGGGCAATAAAGTATATAACTCCCCCTCAGGGCTGCGTCATCACTTATTCATTTACAATTTCTCTCCATTTATTTCTGTCACGCACAGCCACTCTTCCTTGCTCAACAGACATCCCTCTCGCATCCAGCGCTCTCTTCACACATAACAGCTAAATAATAATGAAATAGTACGTAGCAACATGCTATTAACTTTAGGCTCCTACTGCTCTTAGAGGGAAGATGCAAGAGGGGAGGAGATAAATGTGGGTGAGGTGAGTGATGAGTCCTTTGGAATGGGAGAGGAGGGAGAATGGAGAGAGGATGGAATGGGAAGGGAAGGGAGGGAAAAACGATTAAGAGGCGAGTGAGGTATGAGAGGTGGAGAATAGGGCAGGAACTGGAGGAGGGACAGGGAAGAAAAGGCTGCAATAGAGAGAAGGCAGATATGGGATTGGAGTAAACATAAATAGAAAACATGCCATGCCATTTGAGAGATATTTAACATTATCAAAATATTATAAGGAAAAGATATGGCCCTCAGGTGAGAGATATTGTCACATGTATACGTGACTTTGAATCAGTGTGACTTTCTTCAGCATAATAAACCAGATTGGGTTTAGCCAGGATAAGTGAAAAGTACGCCAACGTAAAGAAAGGATAATTCAGACTTTTTCTTTCAGCCAGAGAACCTTTTGATCGGCATAATACTGCCTGCATTATCCAGAAAATTATTCAATAACGCCAGTGTACCTAAACGAGTCGACTGACTCTTAGAAGTAGCAAGTTTAATAAAATACCATGGCCAAATTTACAAGTAAAGTTGCTTAACATCTTTATTTCGATAACGTCATTTCAATCTTGTTTTTGCTGTCTTCTAAACACATTACTCAGCTTCGGATAGACTATTTGATCACACTTCATCAAATTCCTTTATTCCAGGGTCTTTTCTATTGACAGTGAAATCGTCAGAGACCAACAGGAATATACTACTGTACAAGAGACGTTATCATATTAAAAGGGGTGAAGGGCGAAGGTATACAGATAAGTGACAGAAATGCAGAAGAAAGAGAACGTATGTTGAAAATGTGTATTGTATAGTTACCAAGCAGGAGGTCAAAGAGGCAACCAGAGGCTTACAGTGATTTCACGGTGACCGTACCAACTTTCTTCAGCAATACACCTCCAGGAGCAACATGTGATGATATAAACACACACACACACACACACACACACACACACACAAGATGCATAAACGCCTGCACAATTTTGCACATATAAAGACATACACATAAAGACATACAGAGGGAGTAGACTGTAGTACCAGCCAAAATAGGGCGGTACTCCCAAGGTGAATGGAAAGCTGATGATAGGGAGAGATGGAGGTCCCATTTCATCACCCCTCGGGACTGCCTCTGACCATCCCATTTTGCTGAACTTTTTCAATTTTTCAGTAACACAGAGAGTAGGCCAGCATACGCTCCTATAATATTTCCTCTAACCGTCAGCACCAAACTACAAGCATATTACACACGACACTTCCTATTCCTATCTGTCCATCTATCTATTGTCAGACGCCTTAATTCCGTACGGGGTGGCCACAAACAAATCGTCTCCACGTCGCCCTGTAGCCCGCCATTTCACTGCCCTCCTCCCAACTCACACACCCCTCTCTCAAATACCTGTGGCACTTTGGAGCTGCGGATTGGGAGGCCCTCAGGCAGTACGTCTTTGGTTTTCCCTGGAATGACTATTGCTTCCATGGCCGGGAGCCATCTGGGTGTGCCTTGCGCATTATGGAGGTTATTCTCTCGGGCATGGAACCATACATTCCTTTCTCATATCCTCTGACTAATGCAAGAAAGCCTTGGTTTAATCACACTTGTTCTAATGCTGTCCGCAACAAGGAGAGGACCTATAAAAGGTACCGAAGCCAACCCGCCCCTGAATCACATCTTTTATACGTTTCTGCCCGGAATCGTGCTAAGTCTGTTCTTCGCTCTGCTAAAAATAATTTCATTCATACTAAATGCTCTCAACTCTCCAACTCGAATTCTTCCCGCTCCTTCTGGCACCTTGCCAAAAACCTTTTGTAACAACTTTACCTCATCATCCTTCCCTCCTCTTATCTACCCTGATGGCTCTGTAGCTATTTCTTCTACTGATAAACCAGATCTCTTCACTCAGAGTTTCTCCTCCAATTCCAGCTTGGACGATTCCGGTGCTGTTCCTTCATCACTTCCCCCCTCTGACTTCCTCATGGCTGACATTAAAATTTCTTCAGCTGATGTATTTTCTGCCATCACAGGCCTCAATACTAATAAGGCATATGGGCCTGATGGAGTCCCTCCTGTTGTTCTCAAGAACTGTGATTCTGTGCTTACACCCTGCCTAGGCAAACACTTTCGCCTTTGTCTATCAATTTGTACCTTTCCTTCTTGCTAGAAGTTTGCTCTCATTCTGCCAGTCCCAAAGAAGGGTGACCATTCCCAACCCTTCACTATCGTCCAATTGCTGTAACATCCTGTACCTCAAAAGTTTTCGAGTCAATTCTTAGTAGGAAAATTTCAAAGCATCTTTCTTATCACAACCTTCTTTCTGATTGTCAGTATGAGTTCCGTCAGGGACGCTCCACTGGCGATCTTCTCACCTACCTTTCCGACTCCTGGTCATCCTCCTTTCGGGACTTTGGCGAAAGCTTTGCCATTGCACTTGACATCTCAAAGGCTTTCGATCGAATCTGGCATAAATCTTTAATACCCAAACTGCCCTCTTACGGTTTCTGTCCTTCTATCTGTGCCTTCATCTCTAGCTTCCTTTCTGGTCGTTATAGCCGCTGTTGTAGACGGACATCGTTCTTCTAGATCTATCAACAGTGGTGTCCCTCAGGGCTCTGTCCTATCACCAGCTCTCTTCTTTTTATTCATCAATGATCTAAGCTGTACATCTAACCCTATCCACCCAACTGCTGATGACTCCACTCTTCACCTTTCCATTCGGTTCCTGCAACGTCCATCTCAGCAATTACTTCAACAAACAAGGGATGAGGCTATGGCACACCTAATGTCTGACTTGGCTCGTAACTTTGACTGGGGAAAAAAATAATCTGGTTGTTTTTAATGCATCAAAGACTCAGTTTTTACACCTATCAACCCGACAAAATCTTCCACAGGTATACCCACTAATGTTTAATAATACTCAGCTTAATCTTCCATCATCCTTGAACATGCTTGGGATTTCATTTACTCGGAAGTTATCTTGGAAAGAGTATATTACACCTCTTGTCAAATCTGATTCCAAGAGATTGGATGTGCTAAGCCGACTCCATTCCTTCTTTACCCCTGCACAATTGTTGACTCTGTACAAGGGATTTATCCGCCCCTGTTTAGAGTACAACTCTCATGTGTGGGGAGGCTCCCCACATACAGCTCTTCTCAATAGGGTGGAGTCAAAGGCTTTTCGTCTCATTAACTCTCCTCTTCATACTGATGTTCTTCAACCTCTGTCTCTTCGTCACACTGTTGCATCTTTATCTGTTTTCTGTCGCTACTTCAATGGTCACTGCTCCTCTGAACTGTCTGCACGCATTCCTCCACCTCTACGACTTTCGTGTAGCACCCGTCTAGCAGCAAACTCTCATCCCTTTTCTGTACAACTCTAATGCAAGAGTTAACCGTTACTCCCAGTCCTTCATTTATGGAACGGGTCAACTCTGGAATTGTCTCCCTCTGTCTGTGTTCCCTGCTTCCTATGATCTCCAGTCTTTCAAACGCAGTGTGTCCAGGCATCTCGAAATGATTGGATCTTGAATTTGGCTCTCATTGTATTTTGTTTTTCTCTTGGAAGGAACAATAACTGCAGGCTCCTGGCCTTTGGTTCCTTCTTCCTCGCACTAAAAAAAAAAAACTCCATCTCTCCATCTCATCCCATTACAAGTTCAACAAAAATGTCATCTCAACGCGCACTTTCGGAGTCCCTAAGGAAGCGGGGGGACCCATAAAAGCCCCCGGTGACGGCCAGGAGAGAAGCATGGAACCATTGCCTGGCTCACTTGGTGTTCATTTCTGCAAAACTCGTGGCCCTCCTCTAATATTCTCTCTGTTGATCAACACCCTTCTTCCTCTAAACCTCTTCTCTTCTTCACTGACTTGCTGTCTGAGGCGACTGATAACAAACTCTTCTCTGTATCCTCGTACTTTCTCTACACGCAGTTCAAAGCAAAACTTGGCTGTTGTGTATATGTATGCAACAACATGTCGTGCTTTCGTTTTCCTTAACTTGATTTTCCTTAATTCTCTACTCTCAGGCTTCGGCTATTCTGCCATTCTCTGACTAAATATACGTGTTGTATACTTATCCCTTAATTCTACTTACTGTGAAAAATTCTTTTACTCTATCTTATCCAAGGTGAAATACATCCTATCAGTTCCTCCGTTCTGGATTATTTCACTGTTCACCACCACCTTTGGGTCCCCTCTCTATTCACTAATCCACTTGGTTAACAAGCCTACATCTTTTGTATCCTTAATGAGCTGATGACCTGGAGCACCTTGCACAGCAACCTACTCATATCCATGACTGCGTTCGAGAGTTTCAGTATACCTAACCTTTTCCTTACAAATAATCCTTCTGCTTATCCTCTTAATCTTTTCTCTGTGTTGGGCTCCTCCGACCACAACATTATCATCTTAACCTGTCCTATTTCTCCAGTAAGGCTTGTGGATCCTCCGACGAAGCAGCAGCTGTGGCACTTTGGAGCTGCAGATTAGGAGGCCCTCAGGCAGTACGTCTTTGAATTTTCCGGGAAAGATTATTGCTTCAATGGCTGAGAGCCATCTGAGTGTGCCATAACGAAGGTTATGCTCTTGGGCATGGAAGCATAAATTCCACTTTCTTGCCTGGTGACTAATGCAAAATAAAAATAAAAAAAAATCCTGGTTTAATCACAATTGTTCTAATGATGTCCACAACAAGGAGATCTCTAAGCAAGTGGATATTTGTTGCTTATACATCATGAGTAAAATGTGTTGGAAACTCATGAATCGGCAGAGGCCAGCTGCCTTCTTGCCAAATCTGCTGAAGAGTCTGTTCTGTGAGTACACAGCATAGTCGCGACATTGGTCAACACACACACACACAAAGGAAACTCTCTATCTGTACTCTGAAAGATTGTATGAAAGTCAGAGATCAACTACACTCCATGGATGTAACATCTTAGCTCTCAGTATGGCATCCAGAAGCAATGCAGAGTCTTTAAGAATAACCTGAAATCCTGATCGTAAATCAACGGGCACACTTCTCACATAGTGGTGGCAGCGAGGTCAAGGACCGTCAAGTCTACCGTCAAATCCAGTAGCCTGGAAACCGACTGTTTGACATCTGTCGTCAACTCTGGCTATCATAGAACCTGTATGTCATCTAACCAGTCTGTCATAGACCCTGTCTGTCATCTAACCAGTCTGTCATAGACCCTGTCTGTCATCTAACCAGTCTGTCATAGAGCCTGCCTTTCATCGAGCCAGCCTGTCGCAGAACTTGTCTGTCATCAAGCCAGTCTGTCAAGAAGCCTGTCTCTCATCGGGCCCATCTGTCATCGAACATGCCTGCCAATTTACCCGTCAGGCACCGAGCCTGTCTATCACGAAGCCTGCCCGTCACCAAACTTGCCCGTCACCAAGCCTGTATGTCACCGAGCCTTAATCCTGACCACGATTCTGCTGACTGTCAAACTTCCGGTGACCCGGTGACCTGCAACTCGCCTTTTTTCACCTCCCACCAGTATCAGTACCAACTCACACCACTCCCTGCACCATATGCTACATAAATAGGCGGTGAGTTCCTTCTATTACCCCCGGACCAAAAACACCAATGCATTATTATTTTCTTCTCTGACACTAGTAAATTACTGTATTTAAAACAATTTGCTCAGATTATTTTTCATACTCCGATTTTTTTTTTATTATTATCATCTACATGAATACTTCATTTGTAAACAGTATATATATATATATATATATATATATATATATATATATATATATATATATATATATAAACCCTCCTTAGTTAACTATTATTATATATAATAGTTTTAGTTAAAAAAGACAAAATATCTCGTCACTTGTATTCACTTACTTAATATTTTCCTTGTACTAATTTTTTTCTTCAAATTTATTTCTTAATGTCATTTTCTTACATTAAGAAGTTTAATTTCTTTGAAGATGATACACATGCTTCCGGAGATGAAATAAAACCAACCAACATTGAAATTTCACACGATAATCTTACTTGTTTGGGAAACGGGAAGACTTATTCGCGAGCAGCAGTTCATTCAGCTGAGTTCCATTCACATCATACTCACAATACATCACACATTTCTCACTTACCTTCTCCTACTTCTTTAAATATGGAAGCCCCTCTCGACCTCCAAACATTCATTTTGGAAAATGCAAAACTTCCAAAATTTGCAGGAATGAATCCTGCAAGTAGCATGTATGATTGCATTAGTGATGTCCAGTCTGCAGTTACAAGGGACATACGACAGACAGTGCTAAAATCGCCAATCTTCGAAGCCGATTAGATGGTGGTTATTCCCGAGTCGGATCTCTCATACTATGTAGGTTTTTTGAGAAGTTTACTTCCTTTGATGAATGCTGTAACAAATTCGTTGAGCTTGTTTGCAGCCGCACGAAAGCAGGATGCTTGATATGAGTTTACAGATTATTGCAATATATGAGTCAGGATAAGTTCATCCCTTCCGAACAAAATATGCTGTTGGAAGCGACAGCGGTGACATCAGCAGTAGGAACGGAAATCTCAGAGGCATTAGGGAACAGTCCGTGGGAGGAAATTGATGATAAGGGAAAAACCACTTTAACAGTACATAATGTGGCAACGTTATTTAGTTGTCTCAGATTCTTGAATCGTCTTAGTAAGCATGAATTTGAATAATCTTTAGAGATTCAGTTTTCTCGAAGGGATGGCATACCCTTGTTAGCTGTACATAGAGAAGAGAAACTCGGTATCATACCTTCTCAAACAGTAGGAACAAAACAACCAATTACTATAGCTCAGCACCACAGTCCTTGCAGTCATAAGGTCAAGGAAACGTCTCACGTCCACTGAGCAGACAAAACATCACACCAACAATCACATAGACAAGATTGAAAAAGTTCAAAGGGCCTCTGCAAAATGGGTACCAAGCTTAATGGATCTAAGCTATGAAGAAAGACTAAAAAAATTGAATCTACCAACACTACAGGAGAGAAGGAAAAAAGGTGACATGATTATGCTATATAAATGCATATCAGGGAAGGAGAAAATAGACATAAATGATTACTTAACGTATGGGGAAGCATCAGCAAGAGGACACTGCAAAAATTGCATAAAAAGAGAGGTGATAAAGACGTAAGGAAATTTAGTTTCCTAAATAGAGCAACTGATCAGTGGAATGCACTACCGAATGAAATAGTGTGTGCCAAAACAATTCATAAATTTAAGGATATGTACGATAAATATGGTTTAAGACACGGGACAGTACGAGCTTGACTCATTCCTGTACAATTAGGTAAGAACAATTAGGTAAGAACCAAGTTCACCAGACATGTCGCGTGCTAGACCTGCGTTGCAAAGCAGTGTCCCTCAAGACAGAGCCATATCTACAAGCAGAAATATGACAGTTTGTTGGTACTGTAAACCAACAGGTCATCGCGAAGCTCAGTTTTGTAAGAGACGAGGAGATGAACGAGGACACAGGCGTAATGGTAGATCACCTTCAAGATCATTCACGAATAAGTACTGTATTTATCACAAAAGCCATTATCATTCCACTAATGAATGCCATGACTATGCCAATACACAGTCGGAGGAAACCTCGCGCCAGGACCAACAGAATCCTCTACAACAAAAGAAAAGTCTGAGCTCCTAATATGTCACATTGGTGAGAAATTGTGAAGGAGTCCCTACTTCCCTTATAATGGACTCAAGGTCTATGATGAACTTACTATCTGAGTCCTACCTTAACAGTATTGATGGATTCTTGAGCCGCCTGACATCCGTTTCTGTTGTGGTAACGGTTCAGAATTTTCTGTGAAGGGCTAGTTAACTCTGGAAATACGACTCGATGAGTATATTTACCTTCCACTGCAGCTGTTTATGTCAGAGACAAACTCCGGTATCCTGCAGATGTTTTGATTGGTACTAACACCATGGCTCAACATTCTATTGAACTGATACCTGCTTGTGGTAGTATTATAATCAAGGGACTTCATTTGTTAGACATAAATTCTCCACTTCCTGTCCTTTCACAGGTAAATTCGGTGACACAGATTATAGTAACTTCCGCTCCACAGCAATCAATAGAGAGTAATGAAAATAATTTAATACCGATATGTCATGACACTCTCTAACAGTAACACAACAGCTGACTCATCTATGTCTCATTTAACTACCACAAATAGTCTGAATGACATTTTGCAACGCGCGGAGGTGAAACGAGCAGTGACAATATGGTGTAAAATATTGTTGCCGCAAATATTCACAAAAGTGTCTGTCCGTATTGTAGGAGCGAAAAAAAAAAAAAAAAAAAAAAAAGAGTGAATGCATTAACCTTACCTGAGATGTGTTGAATGGTTTAACATACGAGTCAACATTGTATTCCGTGCTGGAGGATAATTTATGTTTTCTTACATATTCAGTGCTACAAATTTTCCATTAAAACTTGCAAGTGGTACAAAGATTGGCGATTTCCTGGTGTACCCATCGGCCGTAAAGGCGTGCCAGGATGTACCATTCTCTGTAACTGCTGTGGATGACGATGATATGATTTACCTGGTGTATAAACCATTGAAGACTCTGCGGATTCTGCTACGACTGGTTCAGCTTGTTCCCCCTTTCATGTAAATTCTGGCGACTTCCGTCAACATAAAGAACAATTAATTCATCTTTTGCAGACCTGTAGAGAAGTTGTGGCCTTATCTGGTGAACCTATGAGAAAGACCACTATGATTAAGCACACTACTGAATTAATTCCCGGCATTCAACCATTTTATGTCCCGACATATAGATAACCCCATAGCTTACGAGAAGAAACTGATGTGAGAGCACAGGATATGCTAAATCAGATCATCAGTGAACACTCCGTCAGCCCATGGAATAGTTCGCTTTTCTAAGTCCTCAAGAAAAGAGGTGAATTTAGACTTGCAAGTTACTATTGTAAAATAAACTCTGTCACGCACCCGATCGATTACCATTATCAGTCTTAACCCATCATGTCCAGAGGTTTTCCGCACCTCCAACATCCCCCAGTCCCGAGGTATTTTCGATTTTTTTTTTTTTTTGGCTAAAACCTTCGCTTTTGGTGAGAAACATCGAAAATTCATAGAGAAATCGCTCACCTGAGGTTTACAATACCCAATCCAGGTAGGAGTTCCTCCTTACCTGACTGGGTTTTCTAACATGCTGGCACCAAAGAAAACGAGTTCTATGGGAGGGTAACTATTTTATCCACTCATAAATGGTATTTATTTATTTACTTGGTACGAATGTATATGTAGTATGACAGTATATTGGTTTTCAAGCAGTAATAAAGGCATTATAAGCATTGTTTCACTCACTAACTAATCACCATACCTGACCTTTTTTTGCCACATTACCTGATCATTATTTCTGGCTGTTTCTTCTTCTAATGCTATGTAAACATTGTCCTCCACATTGTCATCGATTGGGAAATCACTCTGGCCCTGAATATCTTTACTAGCCAGGTCCCTGGTAACAGGTCCATTGCCGAGACAATGGCGTGAGGGGGGGAGGGGGGAGGTTATGCAGTGAAAGGCATTGTCCCTGCTTGGCATCTTGTAGAGGAATAGAGGAAGGTGTCCCGTGTATACATACGAAAAATCACGCGCGAAAATTGAAAATTGTGCAAATTAGGGACCTTGCAATTGCACGACGTACTGGTACGTCGCCGGGACTGGCAAATGCAAATCGTTGCAACGTACCCATACGTCGACGGGACGGGGCGGGTTAATACATTTAATGGAATCACAGCAAGAATAACGTTGTTTTCACCTTCCCTGACTTACTCAGTGGCTGCTGCCATGTAGAAATGGAAGAGTCGTCTCCCCCTATAACTGCATTCAGAACCCCTTCTGGTCGCTGTCATTTCAAAAGGCTTCCCTTTCTGTTAGAAATGCTCTATCAGCATTCATGAGGCTTATCCATTCTGCATTCTGCTACATGATCGGCCAATCTAATTTTGCATATCTAGATGGTATCATTGTAGTGGGTAAATCAATTGCTGAATATTTTGCCAAGCTACAGCAAGTTTTTGATCGCTTCCCAATGGTAAGTCCAAAGGTTAAGCTCAGTAAATGCATCTTTCTACATAAGTGTATTAAATATCTTGTACATGTGGTTCACGCTGTGGCTGACGAGAAAATTAAGGCAGTTTCTAACTTCCCAGAACCTTCCAGTACTGATGATGTAAGGAGTTTCCTTGGACTGAGTGGCTATTATAGGCATTTTTTGAAGGTTATGCACAGATCACCACTCCTCTTACTAAATTACTTAAGAAAACCTAACCTTTTGTTTGGACTAATGACCTGTGTCATGCCTCTGAAACACTAAATACAGCAGTTATTAATGCCCCAGTCCTGGCATAACCTGATCTTATGAAACCGTTTCATCTTTGTACAGATGTGTCCGAGGTAGGTCTTGGTGCGGTATTAATGCAAATTGATCAAACAAAGAGGAAACGTGAAACAGCATATGCTAGTCGTGCCTTCAGTGCCATTGAATGTAACTACAGTGTCACTAATTAGGAGGCTTTTGCAGTTGTTTTGCCTCTCAAACATTTCAGAGACATAATCTGGATAGCCAGATCATATCCAAACAGATCATCTCCAACTTTGTGACATAATGAAAGGAAGAACCCTTACAGAACTTCTAGCACGATAGTCAGTTATTATCCAAAACTTCATCCCAATGTTTCAGTGCGTGCCTAGTAAATCAAATGTAGCAACCGATGCTCTTTCACGTCAGTAACCGAAGCAGTCTCACCATATCAACCGAGTGAAGTTCCGCACACCACTCTAACCTCAGATGTTGTTTATTGCTGTCATCACACAGACCCTCTGCGGTCTAGGGTTATGCATTTCCTAGAGTTAGGAAACGCTTCAACCTTACCTGCATTGCCAGTGCCAGTAGATGAACTGATGTTAGACAATGATATGCTGTCGTATATGAAAACATCCCTTACCGGGACGGACATACGTAATACAGAGGTACGTCAACTTGTTGTTCCCACCGATTTGATACCTGCAGTACACCACATCATTCATAACACCTCATGCATCCCAACCAGAGACAAGCACATCAGGCATTTAATTGGCCTACTAACCATAAGGACATCAATGTTCACTGTGATTCCTGTGTTCACTGTAGTTGGCATAAAGGGTAAACCGGATTACCTGCTCCGCTTTTGTAATATCCATATCCATCACGTCCATGGAAAACTGTTTCTATTGACCTCCTTATATTGCCTCTTGCAAAGTGTTGTGCAGATAATTTGTTTGTGGCAGTTGATCATTTCTCACATTACTGTGTTCTCATAGCTCTCCAAGACAAGACTGCTGAGAGTACTGCATGTGCTTTCATTGATCATGTAATTTATTCATTCAGTACACCACTGACTTTTATTACTGATAATGGCTCCGGGTTTAATAGTAGTCTTCCTGAGATTTGTAAGGAGGATAACATCAATAAATGTAATGTCATACCCACCCATTCAGCTTCTAATGGCCTTGTCGAAAGACAAAATCGTAAGATGCTGGAGTGCTTGTGGTACTTAGGTTCTCAGTGCACCTGTCCGGATGAGTGGATACCCCAAGTTGCGGCCTCAATCAGTAGTTCCATCAATAAATCCATTGGTGAAACATCAGTCTTTTTCTTACATGGATTAGATTTAAAAAAAAAAAAAAAAAAAAAAACTATTCAATGCTGTTCTCGAAACCTAGTCCACTTTATAATTTGGATGATTATGTGAAAGTGAAAGTGGCAGACTTCCAGAAAATACTCCAGTATATAAAGACTAATCAGTCCTATCTAAAGAGGATATGATACATCGCCAGCATAAGTCTGCATCGCTTATCAACATCAACGTTGGGGACTCAGTATCTGCTCGATCACATACACGTAGTTCTAAATTAGGAGACAAATTTACAGGCCCACACCGCGTGATATCTCGTAACGGTAACAAATTTGAGATTATGAGCTTGTCATCTGAGAGTAAGTGGGTTCACGCAGACAATCTTTTAGTAGCTTCCAGGTACTATATGTGAGAGGAAAATCAAGAAACTAATGCATCTTGTTTTTCTCCCTTTTCTTCCTCTCCTCCTCCTCCTCCACCCTCCTCCTCCTCCTCCTCCTCCTCCTCTTTCTGCCCTTGCTACTCTATCTGTTTAACCCCTTAACCGCGGGGCGTCACTTTCGTGACGCTTGGGAGCAAGGGATCATACCGCGGGGCGTCGTTTTTGTGATTCTGTGTTATTTTGAATTCACCCGGGCTTTCAAGTGGGGGCTTGTATCATCTATCAGTACTGACAATGTCCAACACTAGTCAGCACTCCTAATCTCATCTGTACTCCCATCCATTGTTGACAATTTAGCCATTTCTCCCCGTTCTTGACTCCCCTCCCTACCCCCCCTCCATTACCCTATCCTCTCGCCTGCCCGGCCATGCTACGCTAAGTAAATCTTCCCTGGAATTTTTCACTGATTTCATCCATTGAAATAAGCCCTATGTCGTATTCTTATACCAAATAATATATACAAGAAAGAAATCAGGTAAGTGAGAGTGCCATACACCTGGAATTGGCTAATTATCACCTGACAACACCTCACGTGCACTCGTTCGCTAATTTTCGCTGTTTTTTTCCCCTTGAAATATGCCGTATAATCTATTTTCGTAATAAATATACATGTAAGGAGAGAAGGGAGAAGCCTAAGTGATATTTACATTCACCTGGAACTACCTAATTTATAATGTATTGTCTAGATTTCCTGCCAATCATATCAGTGCTACACAAAGCTGTTTCAAGATTTAACATTGGTAGCTCTGATTATATATCTCCTAAGTAGGCCTCTAATCTATTTTCGTAATAAATATACCTGTAAGGAGGGAAGGGAGAACCCTAAATGATATTTACATTCACCTGGAACTACCAAATTTATAATGTATTGTCTAGATTTCCTGCCAATCATATCAGTGCTAGACTTAGCTGTTTCAAGAAGTAATATTGGTAACTCTGAATAACCCCTAAAGCAGGCCTCTAGGCTAGCTGGCCTGGCAACTGCGTTATCAGTGTAGTCTCATCTTCCGAAGTGAGAGGACGTATGTTTCATCTTGCTGACTTCAAGGCCTTTTTTCACCCCCATGCAAATGGCTCTGTGACCTTTACCCCCTACTAAACCTCGTGTGGAAAGAGGTAAAGGGCTGACAATTGATAAAAGAGTGACTACGATCTTTCTATTGAGTAAAACAGTGCAAGTGGAATTGTAAATAATGTGTAAATAATGTGTAAACAGCAAGTGAAAGTAATGAATGTAAATATACGTGAACAATGGAAAATAGTTTTATAAGTTATTTCAAGTGACAGTGCATAACACTGTAAATAAAATAGAAATGTAAATAACGTAAATAAAATAGAGAACGTAAATAGAAATGTAAATGAGTAGTATTATAAGAATACGAGTATATACCCTAGGAGTAATGAAAGTGAAAGTTTCACTCTAGCATGTCTGAATGCTATGAGTTATGAGAGTGAAGATGAAAGTGACATTCACTCTCAATGCCAGTATACAGGACGAGAAAGTGAATGCTACGTATTTTACTGAAAGAAATTGAATCCCTACAGTGACAATAAACTAATACTACTGAAGGAAACTTATGGATAAAGACTGTAGATATATATAAGTGTTATATAGTAATAGAAATATAAAGTGTGAGGGGTTTTATGAATAATAAATGACAGACTACCATGAGCGAACTAGTGCCAGTGCGACGATCAGACGCGCTCGTAATTTCCATTGCTTTCACAGTGTTTTTTTTTTTTTAGTATGGATCCCAAACTACTTGAAAATTGTAGAATAGTGTTTATAGTGTTTGTATCTGGCTGTGGTAATCATATTACGGGTTGTTGGGAAGTGTAAAGTGGAGACTTCGTTACCCTACTTCAGAGGTCTCCACAAGTCCTATGGTAACCGACGAAGGCTCAACAATCATTCCAGGAGAAAGCTGAAGGTATGTGCCATAAGCATATGTAATTTTATTATTCTAGGACTAATAACTGATTTTTGGCAAATATTTTTTGAGAGTCTGTCGGAGCCCAAATAACCCCGCGGCACACGCAAGTAATTGGTAAACAAGCCCGCGGTGTAGGGGTTAAGGAGTACAGACAAACGCTTCTCTCATCAACTTGCCCCGTTGTTGTTTGTGTCTGTTCCTGTCAGGACCACTTAGCTGATCTGAACATAAATCCGGATTTTTTTTATGAGCAAGATGTTGTGGAGAGAGTAGACAGCCTTGCTGGCACTAGAGGTCCTTCGTTCATCTCTGGGTGATAGGTAGTATTATTACATATATTGTTACATCTCTGTTACTATGTAGTATTATTACATATATTGTTACATCTCTGTTACTAAGTAGTATTGCTACATATCTGAATGAAATAGGTATGCTATTGTACAAAGTTTGTAATATCTTATCGAAATGATACCATAAGATAATGTTATTACAGAAATGTTGTATATCACCTTTCAACAAAAAATGCTGCAAGTAGAGATTCTGCCAATTGTCATGTTACCATAGACCTTGTCCCAATGTCAAAACTTCGCTTAGTTTTGCAATGGGTTCCCACTACCTTCAATCGTAATTCCGTTTTTTTCTTAATTTTACTTCTTTTCTTTCTCAAGCCTAGAACTGTACTATCCTGTACCAGATGCAACCCTTCTTTCCACGACTGTCATGGTCCATATTCCTGTTTGTTCTTCAGTCATCCTTGATCTCTTCCAACTAATTTCCTTCCCTCCACCTCACAATGACTCTCTGTCCTGCATTATACTGTATACTCTGAAATCTTTCTTCTGTCTCACAGCCTTAATTATGTCCCATTTGATTTCTTACGTTCATGTTCGTCTGCTGTTCAAACCCAGTGTTTTCCTTTAACATCTTCCCCATTACAGCGGTTCCTTGTGAGAACGCTGTTGTCCTGATATCTCACTTCCTTCATCACTATTGTTTTAGACCCCATTTTGTATGTATATACTTTCACTGCATTCAGCAAAGTAGTTTTTTTTTTTTTAATTCAAAGTGATTTTTTAAGCCAGTGCTGTGTTAAACGTATGAAAAAATGACACCATGGAATTAGGTTACACTATGAAACAAGGAAAACAGTGAAACTTGTTAAATGTGAAAGTAACGAGAAGAAATTGCAACCTGACACTGAAGTTGGAAATATCCGTGAAGGACTACGATAAAATGAGCAAACCACTGCCCACTCCTTTACTATACACTGTTAATTTGTATGAAGACGTGTGGACACCCAGCTAATTAGGTGAACATAATTTAGTTATTACGAGACTTTATTCACTCGCAATACCATTGTGCTTCCTGTATGACCAACTGTTATGTAAATGTATTATCCATCACTGTAACATATCAGTATTGTATCAGTCTATTAAGTATGTACAGTATATATGTTTAGATGTTCTTCTTGTTAACCAGTTTGCTCTTATCAGTATTGTAATGTACTGTCACATAATTTTATCTTACACATCTATAAGTGTTGTTTTACCATTTAGATTGTCTTCTATTAATCGCTGCATCTATAACATGTCGGAAGCCATCTTATTTACCTGGGGGGAGACAAATGTAATCAAGTGGACGCTTGTTGCCTATACATCATGGGTCAAACGTGGTGGAATCTCATGAATCGGCAAAGGTCAGCTGCCTTCTTGCCAAATCTGCTGAAGAGACTTCTATTTGCACAGAGTGTAGTCATCACATTGGGCAACATACACACACACACACACACACACACACACACATACAGAAAATTCTCTAACTGAACCCTGAAAGACATTATGAGAGTCATAGATCAACTACACTCCGTGGGTGTAACACATAAGCACCCAGTTAAGCATCCAGTAGCAGTACGGGGTCTTTAAGAATAACGTGAAATCCTGATGGTAAACCTACAGGCACACTTCTCACAGAGGCCTATAAAAGGTTCCAGAACCAACCCACCCCTAAAGCTCATCTCTTTTATGTTTCTACCTGGAATTGTGCTAAGTCTGACTTTTGCTCTGCCAAAAATAATTTTATTCGTACTTAATGCTGTGAACTCTCTGATTCAAATTCTTCCTGCTCTTCTGGCACCTTGTAAAAAACCTTTGTAAATACTTTACTTCATCATTCCCTTTTCTTTTTAGCTCTGATAGCCCTGTAGCTGTTTCTTCAACTGATAAAGCAGAACTCTTCACACATACTTTCTTCTCGTATTACACCTTTGATGATTCCGAGGTTGTCCTTCCATCACTTCCCTCCTCTGATTTCCTCATGGCTGATATTAAAATTTCTTCAGCTGATGTGTTTTCTGTCATCACTGGCGTTACTAACAAGGCATATGGGCCTGGTGGGATCCCTCCTGTTGTCCAGAAGAACTGTGTTTCCGTGCATACACCCTGACTTGATAAATTTTTCTGCCTCTGTTTATCAACTTTTACTTTTCCTTCTTGCTGGAAATTTGCACCCATTCAGCCTGTCCCAAAGAAGGGTGACCATTCGTAGCCCTCTGACTATCGTTCAGGTGCTTTAACCCCTTAACCGCGGGGCGTCACTTTCGTGACGCTTGGGAGCAAGGGATCATACCGCGGGGCGTCGCTTTTGTGATTCTGTGTTATTTTGAATTCACCTGGGCTTCCAAGTGGGGGCTTGTATCATCTATCAGTACTGCCAATGTCCAACACTAGTCAGCACTCCTAATCTCATCTGTACTCCCATCCATTGTTGACAATTCAGCCATTTCTGCCAGTTCTTGACTCCCCTCCCTACCCCCCCTCCATTACCCTATCCTCTCGCCTGCCCGGCCGTGCTACGCTAAGTAAATCTTCCCTGGAATTTTTCACTGATTTCATCCATTGAAATAAGCCCTATGTCCTATTCTTATACCAAATAATATATACAAGAAAGAAATAAGGTGAGAATGCCATACACCTGGAATTGGCTAATTATCACCTGACAACACCTCACGTGCACTCGTTCGCTAATTTTCGCTGTTTTTTTTCCCCTTGAAATATGCCGTATAATCTATTTTCGTAATAAATATACATGTAAGGAGGGAAAGGAGAAGCCTAAGTGATATTTACATTCACTTGGAACTACCTAATTTATAATGTATTGTCTAGATTTCCTGCCAGTCATTTCAGTGCTAGACATAGCTGTTTCAAGAGCTAACATTGGTAGCACTGAATATCCCCTAAGTAGGCCTCTACCCCGGCCCTCCGTTATCAGTTTACTCTCATCTTCCGAAGTGAGGGTACGTATGTTTCTTCTTGCTGACTTCAAGGACTTTTTCACCCCCATGCAAAGGGCCCTGTGACCTTTACCCCCTACTAAACCTCGTGTGGAAAGAGGTAAAGGGCTGACAATTGATAAAAGAGTGACTACGATCTTTCTATTGAGTAAATCAGTGCAAGTGGAATTGTAAATAATGTGTAAATAATGTGTAAACAGCAAGTGAAAGTAATGAATGTAAATATACGTGAACAATGGAAAATAGTTTTATAAGTTACTTCAAGTGACAGTGCATAACACAGTGTAAATAAAATAGAAATGTAAATAACGTAAATAAAATAGAGAACGTAAATAGAAATGTAAATGAGTAGTATTATAAGAATACGAGTATATACCCTAGGAGTAATGAAAGTGAAAGTTTCACTCTAGCATGTCTGAATGCTATGAGTTATGAGACTGAAGATGAAAGTGACATTCACTCTCAATGCTAGTATACAGGACGAGAAAGTGAATGCTACGTATTTTACTGAAAGAAATTGAATCCTTACAGTGACAATAAACTAATACTACTGAAGGAAACTTATGGATAAAGACTGTAGATATAGATAAGTGTTATATAGTAATAGAAATATAAAGTGTGAGGGGTTTTATGAATAATAAATGACAGAGTACCAAGAGCGAACTAGTGCCAGTGCGACGATCAGACGCGCTCGTAATTTCCATTGCTTTCACAGTGTTTTTTTTTTTTAGTATGGATCCCAAACTACTTGAAAATTGTAGAATAGTGTTTATAGTGTTTGTATCTGGCTGTGGTAATCATATTACGGGTTGTCGGGAAGTGTAAAGTGGAGACTTCGTTACCCTACTTCAGAGGTCTCCACAAGTCCTACGGTAACCGACTAAGGCTCAACAATCATTCCAGGAGAAAGCTGAAGGTATGTGCCATAAGCATATACAAATTTATTATTCTAGGACTAATAACTGATTTTTGGCAAATATTTTTTGACAGTCTGTCGGAGCCCAAATAACCCCGCGGGACAGGCAAGTCATTGGTAAACAAGCCCGCGGTGTAGGGGTTAATAGCCTGAATTTCTAAAGTTTTTGAACTGATTTTTAACAAAAACATTTTAAGTCATCTTTCCTATCATAATCTTTTTTTCCGATTGTCAGCAAGGGTTCCGCCAGGGACACTGCACTGGCGATCTTCTCACTTTCCTCCCAAAATCCTGGTCATCCTCCTTTCAGGACTTTGATGAAAGCTTTGCCATCGCACTTGGCATCTGAAAGGCTTTAGGTAGAGTTTGGCATAAATTCTGAATTTCCAAACTGCCCTCTTATGGGTTCTAAATTTCCATCTGTGCGTTCATCTCTAGCTTCCTTTCTGGTCATTCTATAGCTTCTGTTGTAAACGGCCACCAATTTTTTTCTAGGTCTATCAGTAGTTGTGTTCCTCAGGGTTCTGTCCTATCACCAACTCTCTTCCGTCTGTTGGTCAGTGACCTTCTAAGATGAAAATCTAACCCTATCCACCTTTCCATCTGCATCCTGCAGCATCCATGTCAGCAGTTATTTCAACAAACAAGGGATGAGGTAGTGACATACTTAATATCTGACTTGGGTCACATCTCTGGTTTGGACAAAAGTAATCTTGTTGTTCGTAATGCATCAAAAACCCAGTTCTTACATCTCTTGACCAGTCAAAGTCTTCAGCAGGAGTATCTCTAATTTTTAACAATATCCAACTCAACCCTGCTTCATCTTTCAGCATACTTTGGGTTTCATTCCCTCGGTATTTATCTTGGAGAGATCATATTTCCTTTCTTGTAAAATCTACTTCCAAGAGATTAGGTGTGCTTAGCCGACTCCGTGCTTTCATTGCTGTTGCAATATTGTTGACTTTGTACAGGGGCTTTATTCACCATTATGTAGAGTATAACTCTCATATGTGTGGATGCTCATCACATACAGCTCTTCTCAGCAAGGTGGAGTCAAAGGCGTTACATCTCATTAATTCTCCTCCTCTTACTGGCTCCCTTGAACGTTTGTCACTTTGCCGCACTGTTGCATCTTTATCTCATTTCTATCGCTACTTCAAAGGCCACTGCTCCTCTGAACTGTCTACTTGCATCCCTCCACCAATACGGTGGAAGCGTAGCACCCGTGTAGCAGCAAACTCTCATCTTTTTTCTGTCCAACTGTTTAATGCAAGAATTAATCGTTACTCCAAGTCCTTCATGTATTCAACAGGTCAACTCTGGAACTGCCTTCCTCTGTCTGTATATCCTAGTGCCTACGACCTCCAGTCTTTAAATTGTAGTTCTCCAGCCATCTCGAAATGAAGGAATCTTGAATTTGGCTTTCTATTTTCTTGTTTTCATTATCTTTTCGGAGGGAACAGTCTTGTTGGCATTTAGTCTTGGTTCCTTCCTCGTTGCATAAAGAAATAATAAACAGTCATTGCCATGCAAAATTTAAGCTCAAATATTCTCTCTCTCTCTCTCTCTCTCTCTCTCTCACCTGGATAGTGCTTGTGTGTAGTGCCGCTTTCAGCAATGATAACACTGTCCGTGGCCTGGCCCTCCTCGCCGTTCCTATCTTCCCAGTCCTCCTCGGTGTACCGCCATAGCGACCCGGCCAGCACCAGGTAATATACCTGCGATGAAGAGTAGGGGTTAGTGAGACACAGGGAGCTGTGGTGGTTAATACTACACTAATGGTTTTATTATATGTTAGTGAAGTGGTGTGTCAGTGGTTTATGAGACAGAGGTTACTGTTGTATTAAGATTTAGTTGTGTTCTATTAGGGATGTATTAATGGCTTATGAGGCGGAGATTAGTATTGGGAAGAGTAATGGACAGTGGTGCACAGAGGTAGCATTTACTAGGTGAGAACTGATGTCTGTGACGTAACAGTGATGCACGGGGCAGTATTTACTGCGGTACTGTAGACGGCAGAGTTACTAGTAGGCAGCTTGGGACAAATGTTACCTCACATAAAGCATGTCCGTCACTTACCTACATGACGTATAATATTACAGAGAACCATTTATGGGAACAAAATAAGTACCGGGCTTCTTGCTGCTTGTAAATATTAGCCAGTAGAGGCAAGTGAATAGAAGATATATTACGCAAAGTTTTATAGTCAAGTGTACAATGCACCACCAAACAGACGAAGTGTTGGCCAGTGAGATGCAAGAGGAAAGGCAGTGGTTTATAAAATTATGTAAATGGCTAGTATTTTATGTACTCTTGTATCGGTATTTATTTATTTCTGTTATTATTCACTGTTTTTTACTCTGAGCATTTCAGGGAGGGGGGGAGATGTGAATTTTCAGTAAGATCTGCATTATCGATATTCAGATATTCAAACTGTTCCCAGTCCTACAGATAGACAGATAGATATTTATATAAAGAGGTCGTCGGTTTGAGGACGTTAGCAGAAATTTAAAGTATCATACAAGACAATATCAGGATGCCTATATCTTCATCGTCCCAACCTCATTTTCCCATCCGCAGGTGCAGTGAAGTATAGCCCAGTAATAAAGTGCATACCCTTTGAAATGGACCACACATTTTTCACTCTCCATTCAGACCCCTGAATCCTAGCTAGACCTCATGGGCATATTTTCCTTACTTAATTTAATAATTACCAGTAATACAGAGCAAATTCATCGACAGTAGAAAAAGAAAAAGAAATGACAGTGAAACCCTTCACATGCACCCCAAACAAATTTCATCTAACCAGCTCCCTAGGCTCGTCATGCTCCGTACCTCTCTTTCTGACACACTCATTTATTATATTTATCCACATTCTTGGTGTACCATGCCAGTCCGACCTACAGATTCACTCAGATATACCTTTTTCACCACTGTTTATACCCATTTTCTCCATACAGCCATAACTCATAGGTACAGTTTCTTCAGCTATGCTGTCCGCGGACTTTCTTAATTCTCATCCTTAACGAATCTAATTATTTCTTTTGTCCATACTCAGTACTCCACACAGCTTTCTCAATAACCCCATCCCCAGTGCAGTACTTCCTGATTTTCATTTTCATGTCACACCAAACTCGCACTCCATGTTAATGTGAATACTAACAAACTTTTGTATATGGTAATATCTTAGCAGCTGTCTCGCTTACACCTCTGTATCGTATCAACGCCTTCATAACATCAGATACTTGCCTTCCCTGTGCCAATCTACTTTCAGCTTTCTTTTCACATTGATCCTTCATTTCTATCACTGTACCCAGATACTTAAAAAATATCACCAGTTCAAGTCTGTGTCCATTAACGGCAACATCAAACTAGGAGCGACCTTCTCTCTCAACAACCATAATTTCCTCTTATCTTAATTAACTTTTACGGCGCGACACTCACAGTTATTAACAAAACTCGTTACCATTTTGCAAAGTTCCTGCTCACTCTTAGCCAGCTGTACAACATCATCTGCATAAATTTAGTTTAAAGTAATCCACCCTTAACCATTTATGGGTAGTCTTATCTTCCTCTCCATCAGTTTTGTTTTTAAATCTCTCATGACCCTATCCACATAAATAATGAACAGTAATTGGGACATTCTCTGTTTTTGTTTTTCCCCAACACAGTTCAGTTAGAAAAGTCCCTTCTCTTATGCAGTCTTCACCACCATTTAAATAAGAAAATCTTAACAGCATTCGCCTGCTTTTCCTCCATACTGTTCGTATGAAAAACTCTCCATAACTCCTTTCTAATTGCTATGTCGTATGTTTTTTTTTTCTTTAATAAATCCCTAAATTTCGTCAATACCTTTTAGTCCTTTTCACAGGATTTCTCGATATCTGTCTCATTGCTAATATCTGATCCATACATCCTTCACCATTCATAAGCCTCTCTGTTTATCACTCATTAGCCATCATGATATATTTCTTATTTTCTCTATGATTATTCTTCCATGTACCTTTACGGCTATACAAAATCATAACTTGTACCATGATAAGTTTTGTACTCACTTTAATCATCTATATTTCTTTATGAGGACAAAACCACAGCTTTCTTCCAGTCCGTTGGTAGAGTTCTACTCACATGAGCTTTCTTATAATGCTCATACAACTCTTTGTTCCGATCTCATCACTATAATTGATCATTTTTGCATATATCTCATCAACACTTGATATCTCCCTGTTTTTCAGCCAATTCACAGCATTCTTGACTTCTGATAATGTCACATCTTTCAACACCACATTCTTTCTATGTATGCGACTCAACCCATTGTTCTCACCTATTCCATTTGTCAGCCACGCGTAAAATTCTTTCCATGTGCTCTTTACATCTGAATTAGAACCTTTCCATTTTCATGAATCACACTTGCAAACGTTCTACTGTCACTTCTGCATTTCCGCACCTCTTTCCAGAACAGTTTTCAATTTCCAGAAGTTTACATTAATATTTTTCCAAGATCACTCTCTCTCTCTCTCTCTCTCTCTCTCTCTCTCTTCGCTGGTCATTTCACATATTTCTTTCTTTCAATGTATTCCATTCTCTTTTCACTGGTACTTTTTCATGTATTTCTTGTACCTAAATCACCCACTTGATACTCTATTCCACTGTTCTCCTTTCAATTCCTGCTTCCTACCAAACTGTCCTTATCTTACTAGTCGTTAGCCTTGCCACACCACACATCACCTCAGCATCACAATGCAAATACATTGTATACGTTCACGGATTATGCAGATTCCTCCTACTTCATTTCCACAAACTCCTCTTCCACATTTGCTTTGTGTTCAGTGGTCACTGTTCTGCTTCTCAACTTCTCCACGTTCAGTCTTTCACTGTAATTAGTCTTTCTTACTCTCCACGATCCTCCCAGTTTTGCCTTACAGTCCACAATCATGTGATCAGATAACCTACCGTATCGTCCTTTCAGTGCCCTCATATCAGCAACAGTTTCAGTTATCTTTCTCTCAAACACCATATAGTCAATGAGCTCCTTTCATCATTCACTCCATACCCGTTCTCTACCAAGTATTTCTGCGAACGTTTTTGTCCTAATAATGTGAACTACAAATATTTAGTCTTTTTTTACTCGTGTCCGTCAGTCGTCGTCCGTTATCATTCATCGTCATCATTATAAGACCCATTACATTATTCACAAAACCGCTTCAAATTATCTCACAAAGCACAAACTCCTCCACACATATACTGTATAATATATATATATATATATATATATATATATATATATATATATATGTGTGTGTGTGTGTGTGTGTGTGTGTGTGTGTGTGTGTGTGTGTGTGTGTGGAGCCTCTGTGGTACTGTGGTAGAGTGTACATCTCGCACGCTGGTGGACGCGGATTCGCCTCCCGCCAGAGTTGTAAAATCTTTGGGAAGCGTTCACCGAGCCACCTACAGCTGGCGGACATAAGGGATGCTGTGACTGAACCAGTGTTGCATACTAGTATGCTTGCACCCACTTGGCTTAAGGCGGGCTGATTACATTTGATTCACAGACCACACTCACATCCAAAGCCACTCCAACATTACACACAAGCTCTTCTCACCCTACATACAGGTCGTACCAGACAGCCTAAGCCACTGGGTAGAGATACATTGGCTGTATTATCCCTGCTTCGGTAGGGATAGGCCAGTCCTGCAGTGGACACTCAACGGCTGATGATGATTATATATATATATATATATATATATATATATATATATATATATATGGAGCTTCTGTGGTACAGTTGTAGAGTGTGCGTTTCGTACACGGGTGAACCAGGGTTCACGCCCCGCCAGGGTAATAAATTGGGAGTGTTCACCCAGGCACATACTGCACTGGCGGACACAAGGGGTGCTGTGGTTGAACCAGTGTCGCTTACAATAAAGTATGCTTGCACCCAGTCGCCTTGCACAGGCTGATTACACTTGGTTCAAAGATTACACACACATTCAAAGCCACTTCAACACTACAGTTACACTTACAAGCACTTACCCTACATACAGTCTCTACCAGACACCCTAAGCCACTTGGTAGAGATACATTGGCTGTATCGTCCCCACTTCGGTTGGGATAGGCCGGTCCTGCAGTGGATACTCAAACGGCTGATATATATATATATATATATATATATATATATATATATATATATATATATATATATATATATATATATATATATATACATACACGAGGTGCTACCCAAAAGTTCGAGTACGTTGAATATTGTAGGAAAATAAGTTACCTTACCTCCTAGTTCTCACTGTCACCTTCGAAGTAGTCCCCTTGGGCATGTATACAGTGGTCCCAGAGTTTTGCCAGGAGTCCATGCATCCTTGGAAGGCTTCAGGAGTGATGGTCTTGAGCACCTGCTGCCATTCTGTCTGGATCTCCTCAAACAAGTGAAAATGACGCCCTTTCAGTCATAATTTCAGCTTGGAAAACAGGAAGAAGTCGCAAGGGGCAAGGTCACGAGAATAGGATGGGTGGGGAATGACTACCGTATTAGTGGAAGCCAGGAACTGCCGGACAACAACTGATGCTGGACCCAGTCCTTGTTCTTCCACTGTTCTGGACGTTTGCAGCGGATGTTCTCCCTCAGACTGCAAAACTTCACAGTAAAACTTTCTGCTGACAGATTGACCGGGTGGGATGAATTCCTCGTGAACAATCCCTTGGATATCGAAGAAAACAATCAATATCAACTTGACATTGCTGCGCCATGGGTCCGCCATTGCAAAACCGCCAAACCACCTACACCCTATGTTACAATAGTAAGCGTAGCTCAGTAACATGTCCGCTCACAGACACGGCCGGGGCCACACTGACACACGAGGGGTGCTGATGACTCCTCTTAGCGGCATAAGACAAAACGGCAAACGGTTGGCTCCCTCTGTTAAAGTTACAGGAACTTTTGGGTAGCACATCGTATGGCAGCCATGAGTAAAACAGAGGGGGAAGTGATGGAGGCAGAACACCAGAATTGTCTAAAATGGAATTGGAGGAGCAAGTCTGAGCAAAGAGTTCTGCTTAATCAGTAGAAGAAACTGCTACAGATCCATCAGAGCGAAAAAAAGGACGGATGGATGATGAAATAAAACTATTAGAAAGGTTTCCTGCAAGGTGCCAGAAGGGGCAGGAAGAATTTGAGTGAGAGAGTTGAGAGCATTTATTACGAGTGAGATTATTTTTAGCACAGCAAAAACAAACTTAGCATAGTTCCAGGTAGATACATAAATGAGATGAAATTCAATGGTGTCTTGGCTCCAATACCTTTTGTATGCCTTCTCCTTGTAGTGTACAGCATTAGAACAGGTGAGATTAAACCAAGGTTTATCATAGGATAAGAGAAAGGAATGTATGTTTCCATACCAGGGACAATGACCTCCATAAAGCACAAGGCACACTCAGATGGCTCTCAGTCACTGAAGCAATAATCATTCCAGGAAAAGTCAAAGAAGTAATGACTGATGGAGTCCCAATCAGCAGCTTCATATGTAACAGCTGCTGCTTCTTGAGAGGGTTCACAGGCCTTACTGGAGTGATATAACAGGATAAGGTGATAGGGCTGTGATTGGAGGAGCCAAAAGAAGAGATAAGATGAACAGTTTAAGCAGAAGGATTAGTTGTCAGGAAAGGGCCAGTCATGTTGGAACTCACCAAGGCAGTCAGGGATATGGGTAGGGTACTATACAAGCTGCTCTAGGTCATTGAGGACAGAAAAAGGATGTAGGCTTATTCACCAGGTGGATCAGTGAAAGGAGAGAACAGCCAAAGGTGATGGTGAACATTGAAATCACCTAGAATGAAGATTTCAGAGAAAGGAGAATAAGTTTCATCGTAGAAATAAGATAGTCATAAAATTTTTCACAGTCAGTAGAATCTGAGGACAGGTACACAGGCCTATTAAGTTAGAGAACGACAGGATAGCCGAAGCCAGAGACTGGAGAATTCAGAAGATTCCACTTTAGGAACATGAGAGCAAGATATGTTTTTGCATACATAACCCCCTTTGACTGTGAATGTGTGTGTGTGTGTGTGTGTGTGTGTGTGTGTTTTCATATATTTTGCCAGCAGATTCTCCTTTGGATAAATGTGATGGAAAAATACAGCAATTTCTGCATTTATGATCTTCTTTCAAATACATTAACTTTTCTGACGGCGGCCTGAAGTTCCTGGCTTAATATTAGTATAGTTCTACCAATTGGCATTAGTAAAATGCGTAAAGAAGGTTATATCTTGTATTCAGGATGTTTCACACACTGTATACATTATCAAGTTACTGAGATTAATGGCGATTCTGGGTAAGTGAGTGGCGTCAGCCTTCACTCACGTTGGAAGGAAGAGTTTTAGTAGAAGAAGAGTCAGAGATTTAAAAGGTAGTGGGCTCTCCACCTTTCTGTTTTATTCATTTATAGACTGAGTTTTACTCCCCAGCATCCCTCGTGTACCATGGTAAGATAAACTATTGTCTTAAGGAGGCTTAGCTTCTTGATGGTAAAGCATTTGGCACTTGGTAACTGAAGACCTGGCTGGTTAATAATCTGCATATGTATTTTGTTATTTAGGATTATTATTACTTCTGTTTACATTTATTTTTTTATAAACCAATCCCATTTGCACTTTCCTTCATTAACCCGCCTAATCCCGACCAATATTTCACCACTGGGCCCCCCCCCCCAGTCTAGGTGGATTTTTTTTTTTTTTTTTTTTTTTTTGACTAAAGCCTCCGCTTTTTATGAGAAATATTGGATAATACCCCCGGAAAGTGCTCACCTGAGCTAAGAAGTGGTCTAAACAGGTGACCCTTTAAACACCTGGTCCGGTGTTCTCTGGAGCCACATTTTTTTTTTTTTTTAATGTATGGAGGAATGAAAAACAAAGGAAAAAAAATAAGTCCATGTGCCTAAAGGCATCCTCCATTCATAAAATACTTATAATAACTGGATTTAAAATCGAGAGGATTAAATGTATGTGGGAAGCAACTCCCAGGAAATGAATTCCAGAGAGTAGTAGTTCTGGGGATAAATGAATATTGATAAGCAGAGGTTCTGCATTGTGGGGGAGAGAGTGTGAGTTCATGGGCGCTCCCAGCTGCCCGAGTATTTCGGGAGAAAATGTGAAGGGGAGGCACAATTGAAGCCAGTTCGTTAGAGCACTTATGGTAAAAATATCGATAAAACAGTGCTAAAGAAGCAACATCTCTACGTACTGATAACGGAGGAAGGTTCTGCGTTATGGCAGGATTGTTGATTAATCTAATGGCTTTATTTTGAATTTTGTCCAACTGCCTCATTGCAACCACTCCACATCCACTCCACAGTGGTGAACAGTATTCGATATGAGAACGCACATGACTTTTGTATATTGTGGCCATCTGCTCATCAGTGAAGAACTCACGAACTCTGTACATAAGTCCCAGTTTTTTAGAAGCATTTTTAGCAAGGGATTTAACTTAAGTTGTCCAGCTTAGGTTGGGATTTAGAGTAACACCTAGGATATCAATTGTAGTGGATATGGGACTACTGACATCGTTTAATGTGAGAGTCTGAGGGATTCTTTCTTTTGGAGAAATTAATGTATTTAGTTTTCTGAGCATTAAATGAGACCAGATTTTTTTGTCCCCATTGATTAATTTTAGAAAGGTCCTGGTTCAGAGAAACTGTTGTGTTTATTTGGGAATTTATAATATCAAATTGTGTAAAGGAGGTACTAAATGTGAAAGAAGTATGAAGGGTCAAGTCATCAGCATAATAGTGTATTGGGTTGTGCGTGACAGATAGGTCATTTATATGAATGAGAAAGAGGGTTGGAGCCAAAACTAATCCCTGAGGTATGCCAGCATTTATGGAATGAAACTGAGAATAAATTCCATCTACCATGACCCGTATTTTTCTACTATGAAGGTAAGAAGAAATTAGAGGAACCAGCAAATGCAAGGCCATAGTGTGACATCTTAGACAATAAGGCCTGGTGCCATACTCTGTCAAATGCTTTTGAAATATCAAGTGCTATTGTGTGTGTTTCACCATGTTGGTCCATTGTTTTGTTAATCTGATGGGTAAGAAGACAAAGAATATCTACAGTTGAACGTTCCTGTCTAAATCTATACTGCCGATCATTGATCAATTTATTGATTTCTAGATGCTTGACTATGTTAATTAGTGTCTCAAAAACTTTACCGAGAACAGACATTATTGCAATTGGTCTATAGTTTGATGGATCAGAAGTTGCCCCCTTTTTAGGAACAGGATGGATATTTGCTTCTTTCCAAGGGGCTGGAAAAATTGAGGTACGGATGCATAAGCGGAAAAATTTTGCTAATACAGGAGCCAACACTGAGGAGCAATTTTTAAGTACTATTGAAGGAATTTGATCTGGACCAGTGGCTTTGTCTGCTGAGAGATTCTGTAATACAGCTTGTACGTATTTGGTGTGAATCATGAAAGGAGGTATTTGAAGGGAATCAAAATCAAGTACAGGAATATTATGATTTTCTGAATTTAGAGTTGAGTTTGTTGAAAAAATGTCAACAAGAAGATTGGCTTTTCCGCGCGGCTGTCGTGTTTTCTCTGTAGCGGTAACTATTGCAAACCACTCAGAATAGGTAGATATTTGTTCATTTGGTGCGAATTTATATGTAGTAGAAGAATATACTGGTCTTCATACAATAATATAGGTGATATAAGCGTTGTTACATTCACTGAGCACATCAACATACCACACCTTCCTTGGTGATGTTACCTCCTCATCACTTCTGCTCGTTTCTTCCTATAGTGCCATGTCATCTTTCTCCTCCACATCGTCATTGACTGGGGAATCACTCTCACCTTATTTCGTACCGTGGCATGAGGTCTTTACTGGCCAGGTCACTGCTAGCAGGTGAGTTGCCAAAACAATGGTGTGCGGTAGGGGGAAGGTCATGTGGGGTAAGGCAGGGTCCCTGCCTGGCGGCAGGTAGAGCAAGGTGTCCTGCATCATTGTACCAAAATCACATGTGAAATTTGAAAATTGTTGAATTGACGGACCTTGCAATTGCAAAACGTATGGATACGTTATCAGGATTCACCATGACAGAATGTTGCAAAGTATCCGTACATTATCGGGAAACCTTGGGTTAATGGCCTCACGTTCAAGATTGCACCAGTTCTACGTGTGTTCTCAGACACACCCTTATATATAATGTGATACATATCATACCCAACATGCATGCCTCATTTATGCAGTCTTCCCAAACACACTTTTGTCTCCACACTCATAACCCGCCACGTCCCACTGACGTATATATACGTCCACACATTTGGCACTGTCAGTCCCGTTGACGTATATAAATGCGCATTAATTGCAAGGTCCCTAATTTGCACAATTTTCAATTTTTGTGTGTGATTTTTGGTATGCATACACGAGACACCTTCCTATACAAGATGCCAGGCAGGGACAATGCCTTACCCCGCATGACCTCTCCCCCTCCCGCACACCACTGTCTTGGCAATCCACCTGTTACCAGTGACCTGGCCAGTAAAGACATGTCATGCCATGGTACTAAATTCAGAGGCAGAGTGATTCCCCAACGATGACAATGTGGAGGACAAAGTTTATGTAGCATTTAAGGAAGAAACAGTCAGAAATGATGCTCAAGTAATGTCGCCAAAAAAGGTCAGGTATGTTGATGTGTTTGATGAATGAAACAATGCTTATATTGCCTATATTACTGTGTGAAAACCAATATACTCTCATACTACATATAAATTCATACCAAATAAATAAATAAATACTGTTTATGAGTGGCGTGGAATAGTTACCCTCCCATAGAACTCTTTTTCTTTGGAGCCAGCCAGATAGAAAACCCAGTAACGTAAGGGGTACTGTTACCTTTATCGAGTATTTTAAACCTCAGGTGAGCTATTTCTCTATGAATTTTCGATATTTCTCACCAAAAGCAGAGATTTGACCCCCCCAAAAAAAAAAATTCCAAAATTGATCGGGATTGGGAAAATCAGTCGGGATGGGTCGGGCTAATATTGTCAATCACTCATTTTTTACTCTATATCTATTGTGCTCATCATTCTTACATTCATTATGACATTCACTCTGAATATAAATTCAGTAATATAATCTAGTTTGTCTCATTCATCTCTGTTACTCTCATACTCACAGTCACACTCTTGACCATCCATATTTGCTAATTAAACTAGGAAAATTCCACCTGGAGAGTCTCTATCGGTCACCTTAGCTGGCGATGGGAACCATCCAAGGTCCCTTTCAGCTTGTTCTTTAAAAAAATTTGCAGAGTTTGGTCCATGTATTTGTGCTAGCTGTTGACATACTAGTTTAGCTCAACTATAATGTTATAGTGTGATGTTTGGCGATATTACTTTAGTTGTTTCGTGTAATTCCCAAGTGTTTCATCGATATGGGTGTCTTGCATTCTCTCCGACAAGGAGAGTATGTTTTAACCCACATTTGTTTCTTTGTCTGTTAGCAGGATTACTCAAAAACAAAAAGAGAGATTTGGACCAAATTTGGTGGGTAGGTAGCCCATGTCGTTGGAAAACATCGTTTAACTTTGGGGACCAATCCGGATCGTATAACAGATTCTGGATCCGGAAACACTTTACATGAAACCCTAATCAATGATGACAAGCCCTAACCCATTAAGAGTTGTTTGGAAATTACGTTGCCCTTGTCAGAGTGATGTGCTTCACTGAGTGCCCCTCTAGTGAATTATGAATATCAGTGCTTCATTTTGCTCTCCTTGTAATTTATACATGTTGGTTTTATTAACAGTTACAAGTGTTATAGTTGGATATTCAGTGACAGGTGACATAAGACCTCTGATTAAATGCAGCTTCATTGTATGTATATATATATATATATATATATATATATATATATATATATATATATATATATATGAGTTAATGTGTATACATATATATATTTTTGCCTTAATGACCAGGGGCTCCGGCCCCAACGGTCGATAGACAAAAAAAAAAAAAAAAAAAAAAAAAAAGCAATTTCAGTTTTTCCGGTAAGTTATGGAGTTTTCTCAAAATCTTTAAATATTTGATGTCCTTTCCCTTTAATTACTTTTATGTGTAGTTTGATGCCTTTGTACGTTAATATGTGCCCGAAGACTTTTTCTTTTCATGGTATTATTTTGAATTCGGCAATTACTTCATCGGTCTTTTGTACAGCCATTGGGATAATTTTGAATTTGCTTTTTTTCTTATATTTTCCCCGTTATTTTTCCTTTATATATTTCTTGTTCTGCTTTTTGGGCCATTATATACCATGACTTCTTCGGATACCTAATTATTTGTGTAATATCATTTGCAAACTGTATATTTACGTTGGTTGGGTTTGGACGAGGCATTTGATTAGCATAAATAGTACATAATGTTGGTGCTACCTTGAAGCACACCGCATTTTAGCTTGAAAGATTCTCGTGAGTAGTTCTTTAACTTTATACTTGCTTCTCTGTCAAAGAAACTCACATAATGTTTTATGCACATAGGAAGTTTTCTATCTGTCTATTGCCAGACGCCTTAATCCCTTATACGGGGTGGACACAAACAAATCGCCTCCACGTCACCCTGTCCCCCGCCACTTCACTGCTCTGCTCCCAATTCACATCCCCCTCTCTCATATACCGCTCCACTCCATCCCTCCATCTCATCATTGGCCTTCCCCTCCCTCTCTCCCCGTCCACCTCACTCACATACACTCTCCTCGCCAGTCTCTCACTCTCCATCCTCTCCACATGGCCAAACCACCTCATTGTGTTTCTCCTAATGCTTCCTATCACATCCACATCCACACCACAATGCTACTTCACATCCTTATTTGTCAGTCTGTCTCTCCATGTGACTCCACAGGTTCCTCTCAAATAACTCATTTCCACTGCTCTCACTCTTGACTTGTGTCCCTCCAACAATGTCCAAGCTTCACTTCCATGCGTCAGAGTTGGTATCACAATACTATCATGTAATAACTTTTTCACTTCCATGCTCACTTCCCTGTTTCTTATCACTGCCTTCAAGGAACCAGCAACCTTTCTTCCTTGTTCTACCTTTTCAAACACATCACCCTCCAAACTTCCATCCTTACTCATCACACTACTCAAGTACCTAAAAGTACTCGCATTTTCCATTTCCTCATCATGCAACCTCACTGTACATTCACTGACTTCAACTCTTTCGAAGACCATAACTTTACTCTTCCCTATATTCATCTTTAGATTCCGTTTCTTATACACTCTCCCAGATTCATCCACGTAGCCATGCAGCTCCCCTTCATCTTCACCTAACATCACAGTATCATCTGCAAACAATAGTGCAGGGAGTTTCCAAACACTACCCTCACTCTTAAGGGCCACTCCAACATCCACTGCCCTACCTTGTATCTCTTTTATAACCCCATCCATATACAGACTGAACAACCATGGAGATATGACACATCCCTGTTTCAACCCAACCTTGAAATAGAAAACTCACTCAGTTCACTATCCACACACACTGCAGCCTTACTGTTCACAGCATTCAACAACTTCGCATCTACTCCATATATTCTTAATACTTTCCACACTCCCTGTCTATCCACCCTGTCATAGGCATTCTTCAAATCCATGAAGGCCGCATACAACTTCTTTCCCTTCTCCAGACACTTTTCCACCAAAGGCCTAACAATGAATATCTGATCTACACAACCTCTTCCCTTCCTAAAGCCTCCCTGTTCTTCTCCAACTAATTCCTCTGTATTTCCCTAACTCTGTCAATAAGTATGCTGCCGTATACTTTTCCTATTACACTAAGGAGACAAATGCCCCTATGATTACCACACACTTCTTTTTCCTCTTTCCCATTGTACAAGGGAATAATTACTCGTATACCTGACTTCCAATCCTCCAGGACTTTATCTTCCCCCCAGGCCAAACTGCACATCTTCCACATCCATTCTACTACTATCTCTCCCCCATGCTTTAGCATTTCACCACACACTCCATCAATTCCTGGGGCTTTTCCCATTTTGATTTTCTTCATTGCTTCCACAACTTCCATCCTACTGATAACTTGCTGTCTTCTCACCTCCCTCCTTCTCCCAGCCATTCCCCAGCCACTTATACTCGCATTACTTTCATTCTCTTTGTTCAACAATTCATTAAAGTGTTCTCTCCATCTGCTCACTTTTTCTCCCTTCTCAACTAGTAATCTACCATTTATATCTTTCAATCCCCTACTAACTTCATTGCTACCCTGTCTGACTCTCTCTACCTCTTTCCAGAAAATTTTCCTACATTCCCTCCACTTGACACTCAATTTCCTTCCAAATTCCTCATCCACTCTCTTCTTACTCTCTCTTACTAATCTTTTCACCTCTCTCTTCCTTTCTACATATAACTCTCTCTTCCGTCTCTTACCTTCTTCCACGCCCCTATTTCTCATCCATTCATTATATGCTTTCTTCTTTTGTGCCACAGCCTTTCTCACCTCTTCATTCCACCATGCTGTTCCTTGCATCCGCTTTCGTCTTCTCTTCACCCCACACACCACCTCACATGCTGCACATATTTCCTCCGTGAATAACTTGCACACACCTTCAACGTCCTAACTTGCACACACCTTCCACGTCCCCCATCTGTTTCAGTTCATATTTACCCAATCATTCCTCCACTTCTCTCTTATATTCTGCCTTTTTCTCATCCTCTCGTAACCTTTCAAATCTCCTTACATCTACTCCTTCCTCCCGTCCTTCCCTTCTATTTCTCCATTTTACTTGGACCTTGATTCTGACCACCACCAAGTGATGATCAGAAAGTCCACTCCCCCAACCTTTATATGCTCTTGCATCCAATACACATCTTCGCATCCTTTCATCCACACACACATAATCAATCACTGCCTTCCTTTCATTCAGTTCACCATCCACCTTTCTCATCACTTGCCATGTATACCTGTGGATCATTTTGTGCCTGAAGAGGGTATTGGCTATCACCATTCCCCTAACGGCACAAATGTCCACTAAAGCACTGCCATTCTCATCTGTCTCATTAGGCACACCCCACTCACCAACTACTCCATCCACCTTCACATTCCCTACTTTACCATTCATATCACCAGTCAAAAACGGTCTCATTCCTTTCAAACTTCTCCATGCACACTTCCACATTTGTCCAGAACTCTTCTCTCACTCTGCTTTCACGATTTTGCGTTGGTGCATACACGCACAGAATCACCCATGTTTGTAGTCCAACTTTGTCTTACCCACAGAATCCTTGAACCAACTGATCCATACTGTCTGTTACTCACAACAATACACACTCCTTCTTTTGCCCTCTCATTCTCATATACTCCTGCACATATACCCCATGCATACTCCCATTCTCTCACACTCTCACCTCTCCATTTCGTTTCAGTTAATCCACATATATCCACTTTCGCACCCTCAAGCACCTAGACAAACACTCTCTCTTTCACCTCATCATTTGCACCCCTTACATTCCAGGTTGCCGTCCTTATAATGTCCTTTGTACTGTCCTTATTCGTCCTCTTTTAGTCAGTCCTGGTCCTAGGCTTCTTGTTCCTATTTTTAGTTAGTTGTTTTCAGGGGAAGGGGCACAAACCACTTGCTGTCACGTATGGAACACATGTCGGTTGGTTATAAGGTTACCACCCAGCATTTTAAATGATTTCCTGGTTTACAGGAAATCATTTGGCTTGCCACTCGATGTAGAGCTACCCTAAAAACAGGGTACCGCTACACTAAGTGGATGGATGATGGGCACCCCCACCTACCACATATGTTTTAACTGGAGCATTTTATACATTTTCCCCATATCCTAAACCTTATCGAATGCCTTTTACACATCTGTTAGTACTAAACAGCATTGTTGTTTCTTGCTGAGAGGTTGGCTTACTTTTCATAAATTATAGTTAGTGCAGTAGAAGCTCCCCTTAGACTCCTGAAACCACGTTGGGATGGTTGCATGATGTTGTTTTATTCTAAATAGTATGTAGGTCAGGCATCTCGAAATGAATGAATCTTGAATTTGGGTCTCTCTTATCTTATTCTTGTTTTTTTCTGGAGGGAGCATTATGCTGGCCCTTGACCCTTGTCTCCTTCTTCCTTGCATTAAAGAAGAAGAATATTGTCCTCTCTAGTAATTTACCTGGCACTCCTAACAATGAGACTGGTCTATACTTCACAGCATATAGGCAAGATTTACTTGGTTTTGGAATAATTTAAATCAGTGTTATTTTCTTTTCGTCAGAGAAGTAACCGATGTAGAAAGTGGCATTGAAGATCTCAACAAGCCATCTTTTTGCTTTAGGTGGTAGTTGTATAACTTTTGGCCAGTTCCATGCTGCCCTTATTGATAGTTACATTTCCTTTCCTTCTCGTGTTTTTCTTTTGGCCAGCTTCATGCTGCCCTTATTGTTAGTTGTGTTTTATTTCTTTCTTGTATTCTTTCTTTCTAGTTTAATTATGGAAGGCACTTCTGCCCTTCAAGATCATTGGATTCTGGCCAAACCTGGTCACGACCAGCCTATTACCTAGTTGTGTTTGCAAGATTTTGGTTGCTTGGCAATTACACATTGCCTAAAAATGGCCGAAAAAACGCATTTTTGTACTTTTCACATTTTGAGTTGTAGAAGCATTAATAATGGGTGTACAAAGCACTGACATGTTTAGTCGTAATCATGAGGTCATTTCCTGTCGGACGTGTGCCATCCATTCCCCCCCCCCCTCTCCACACGAAGATTGGCCTCAGGATACCTAGCAGTCGTTTTTAACTGTGGCAGACACTTCTACTTTTCAGAATTAACCGATTCTGACCAATCCCGGATACAATGACCAGCCTACAACCTAGTTGTGTCTGCAAGGTTTTGGTTGCTAGGAAATTACTCATTGCCTAACAACGGCCTGCTTAGTCCAATGGCCGTGGGTCCAAAAGTTGTCGGGACCCAGTGGTCAGTCCTGGCGCCATTTTTCTTCAAATTTCGAAAATCGACTTAGTTTTCTCTTACCAAAATTGAAGAGAAACGTCTGGCGCACCTGGCAATGCAATTTTTAGCTTCCTAAACCCATCTTATGCTTCGTAATGAAGCGCGAAAATTTTCGGATTATGACCATGTACACGCAAGTGAAAACTAAGGAGAGTGAAAATACATCACATTGAGAAATATCCATATTTTCACCCCCCCCCCAGAAGATTTAAATGGTGCTGAAATGGTTTAAAATGACTAGATATGTTTACTACGAACAACATTAGTACATAATATGGGAGGTTTCAAAAAGCGAATTTTTTTTCACGATTTTAGATGTTTGTGTTTATGCAAGTATCGAGATATTTCTGTTGTCTGGGTGGTTTAGTTTGTGTCCAAAAATGGGCGAGAGATGTATTTTTAGACTCTAACCAGATAATGGTCCTCCTTTGTGTGTACAGATTTAACCGCAATGGCCTGCTTAGAGCTGGCCATCGTTGCCTACCAGATAACTTAAGTCGCCGATACCTGGAAACTTATTCTGGGTGCTTTTAAATATTGTAGTTGACTCATCAACTTAAATTCATCGGGTGTCAATGTTGTTGTCATGGAATCTGTTTCTATTTATATTAGGGGATGGTTGGATGCCCTCTAGGTTTGCTCTTAGATTGTCAAATTCTCGTGGTTTAAACCGAAATTCTCGTTTCTTCCTCGGTTATTTCAAATACCTTTTCACAGGTAGTACAGGAAATCTCTTCTTGTTCCTGTTCATCAAAAATCTTATGTTCATCTATAAGGTATCCAGGTGTACTACTGTTGTGTCCTGTTATATTTTTTACCGTTTTCCAGAATTCTTTGGGTAATTTCAGTGTATCAGTAAGACTTTGCATTTTGTTTCTCACAATTTTCTTCAGCTTGCTTTCAGCATTCTTTTGCCAATTTAATTTTCAAAAATTCGTATCTTAATAGTCTGTATTGCGTTTGTCTTGCTATTTTTGCATCTTCACAGAGCCCTCTATAAGACATTATTTTGTATAACTTTTACAGCTCTTGACGTTCTTCCTTTTACAACTGTTTCATAGCGTTTCGTTGGTATGTTTATTTCCATGGCAGTTGTTACTGTATTATACCACTGGTTCAACTTCTCATCTACATCTGCAATTTCTTTTCTCTGCAGACATAAAGCTTTAGATAGTTTATTCTCCATACAGTTTCAAAATAAATCCCAGTCTGCAACAGCATAATTAAGGGATGAAGAGCTAGGTTCTGTGATGGGACTTGTAGTCATGATTACAATTAATGGGATGTGGTCTGAAGTTGTCAGTGGCCCAGGAGACATTGTTAGAGCATGGTAAGTCTTGTTCTTGGTCAGATAATGTCAAGCGTGGAAACTGGGTTTTTACCAGCTCGTGTAGACTCCAATGAGTTCTCTAGCTGGTCACTAAGTTCCCGCAGCTTAGTCTCTCCTGCCACAATTGCCGCCAAGAATGGTGGTGATAAGCCTGTAGTCAGGAGTAAGGTAGCGTGCCGGTGAATCAAAAGAAAACTGGAGCAGATGTGTTTCTCTCTATTATGCCACAAAATAAAGATAACACCTGAGACAAGACAGAGAGCAACGGAGTAGAGTGTCCCCCTCTAGCGAATGCTAAGAGTGATCTGATCTGCCTCCCTGCCCACTTTGGGAACCAGTCATAGGTCGGCATATTTAGAGATGCCATATCTCTCAGACACAGAGATATATGTACATGAGTAGGCGTGAGTTTCAGCTCTACCATGCACATCATACATCTCAATAAGGCAGTATTAATTGCAATAAGGTGTATTAACACACACACACACACACACACACACACATATATATATATATATATATATATATATATATATATATATATATATCACTCTCAATTCTTGTAGTAGGAATTAAAGATGAATACAGTGAGTTGATCTTAATTTATTATCTTCAGAGAAAATCTAAGTTGAGCAGGGTATGTCTTACAGAGACAATATAATACGTAAGTCTAGTTGGGCCCCTCTTCTTGTTCACTCTCTCCACTACCTGTCAGTTCTAATGCTAGTCTCCTTCTGAGCTCTGCTTCCTAAATTCTGGTGAAGCAGGAGTCGTGTCACGTGTGTTACACTGTGGTTGGAAAGTTCTAGAAACCTGTGTGTGAGTATGTGTGTGTATGGTCACTAGGCTTTGTTCGTATGCTATCTCGCTGACACACTACCTATATCATCCCCTGACTTGCTACTTCCTGTGTATGGTCAACATTTCCTCAGTTAACTTGCAAGATCATTTCCCTTTCCCAGGCTTGCTTGGAGCTCTGTCTATTTATTTATTTATCTATCTATCTATTATGATTTGTAATTATAATATGGATTCCTAACATTGCTTGGCCATGCCGCTGAAGGTCCTCCGACAACAATTATCATTGACATATGCTAATCTATTAGTACATAATATTGATTATAATATTGTATACATATAATATTCATAGTAAATTGCAATGATTCAGTAATATTACATTTTAAACAAGTTGTATACATATTTGAATAAATGCACTAAAGGTAAACTATTTAACTGTAATACAGTAGGTACATGGGTTATTGTAGTGAAATGTATACATGCAAGAAAAAAAAATTGTTTAAAATTTAGATTATGGTAAGAGTTATTAATATTTCATTTAAAAATAATGGTACTGGTATGCCATACTTCTATATCATGGGTCATTCTTCTTGTATTATATATATATATATATATATATATATATATATATATATATATATATATATATATATATATATATATATATATATATATATATATATATATATATATATATATATAATTAATACTATATACAAAATATGTACACTTCATTCAGGGGGGTTAACTTGGATGTTAACTCTCCCCCCACTAAATACTGACTCCAAGTTTACAATTCTTGCATGCATTCTGTGCATTGCGAACAGCAGTACTGCAAATACAATGCAGAAGATTATAAAGACAGTAGGTGCTGGGCTATGCACATAATATGGGTTGAACATACTCAAACTCAAATCTTCCCAGGGCTTCATTGTTTCATTGATCAGTTGCATAGTTTCAAACTTAGGTGAAGTCAACTTAATACTTGTGCTCATGTTTAAGTCCATATCAGGCAGTGGGTGGAAATGTTTGTGTGTATGATTGTGGATGGCGTAGTGATTGATGGTGGATAAAATGGACATGGATGGTGTAAATACCGCACAGTAGTCTGGTGCTATGTATAATCCTGAGGCTGAAGTATGAGATGGTGGTATATCTGGACAGACTATGTAAACTGATGTGTTATGAGTGAAATAAAAAAAACTGTGAGTGTCCGATGCGTTGATGGTGTACAAGCTTATCTGGAGCAAAAGTGAAGTTGCAATGATTATGAATATTGTCATTTCTGATGATAGCCATTTCACAAGGGACTGTATCAGTAGGGTGAAACGTGAAAATGTACGCAGGACAAAGATGAACAGCATGTAAGGATGTGCGGCACTTTCGTTCAATCGTTGATTCATTTGCGAAAGTGACAGTGTTCCGTCTCTTGGAGACCATGATGAGTTCAGTGTCTGTGTTGATGTTGATGATGACCAAAGTATTGTTATTTTTAGAGGGGAAGGGGTGTATTTGGTATACTGTGAACAGGTCTTCAGTTATGAATGGTACATGAACTACTACTGATGTTGGTGTTAGTGTTGCTTCTAAATATGGATAATATTGCATGAATTCCCTACTTCGGAACAAAGGCTTCAATTTATGTTTATGTATGCCTTGACTAATTATCTGACGTAGCTCATGAACCGGGAGTAAGTCAATTGTGATCTTGCCATCACCAGCATTCGAAATTCCTTGCATAAGTGCCCTGTAACGAACTCTAGTGTTGTCTAGTAGTAGAATCGTGTCAATATGTTCTGTGATGATGGAGAAGTGTTGGAAAAGTGTTATGTTACCTTCCATTTCATTTATTTTATCTATACTTTCCAGAGCTATGTTTTCTGTCTTTTTCAGATTTTTCACAATTGTCTTCATTGCTGAGTTATGTCCTGTGATGAATTTATATTGGTATGTTAGTACCTGAGCTATTTTATTAAATTTGTTGTTTATTTCTTTAAGGTCATCCTCTGTAGCTAATCCAAAAATGTTCCCAAGAACTGCGCCACCCAAGTCGAACAAACCGCGCTTTTGGCGAGTACATGTGATGTTGTTCCTGTCGCTCAGTACCTCCGTTCCATAAGATGGGAGATCTAGGATCATGATGAGCATAGTTGACTTTGCCTGTTCTATTTTCCATTTCGCTAACTTCACTATTTCATTCACTTCCTTTGTGTTATGTGCTTGTGAAACATAGCTTCCTATCATTTTTTTTTTTTTTTTTAATAATAATCATGGCGGCGCAACTGCCAGGGTCATATGCCGCCGTATAACAAAGAAGTAAAAAGTAAAAACAAAAAACAGAGGATAAACCACACAATCAAAAAGGAGATATTCTAAATATCCTTAAAAAGTCCTGCCTCCTTCACAAACGAGAGGGTTGCCCCTCCCAAGACACAGGCATCCTCCCCAAGCACGGAGGAAAGATGATACACACCCACAATCAGTTTGGTGGTCAGAGAGGAACCGACGATGCAAATCCTCAAGACTAGGGCACTCCACCAACAGGTGCCGAACGGTCAAGGGAACCAGACAGTCATCACAGAATGGAGGAGGAGCCCTCTCCATTAAAAAACCGTAAGAGAAACGGATGTGGCCAATGCGGAGGCGGCACAAAGCAGTCTCCCATTGACGAGGGAAGCCCTGGTAACTGAATGAGCCCACCTTCTGGCAAATCGAGCTCAACTTATTGGCACCTACAGCATCCCAATGCTCCTGCCAACAGCACCAAACTCTGAAGGCAATAAAGGAGTGCATATCTGCAGCAGGCAGACGACACAGAGGAGACTGTGCAAGAGGGGGACGAGCCGCTGCCGCCTTGGCCAGTTGATCAGCTCGTTCATTCCCTGCCACTCCTACATGAGCTGGAACCCAACAGAAATCTACACGACGTCCACGACGCCCTAAAAGGAAAAGCCACTCTAAAATGGATAAAACCAAAGGATGAGAGGGATTAAAAGACTCCATTGCAGAAAGAGCACTTCGTGAGTCACTAAAAACAATAAAAGCAGTGTGGGGGAGAGTGAAGAGAATCTGAAGGGCAAATTAAATAGCAGTCAGCTCAGCCGTAAAAACAGAAGCAGTCACTGGGAAGCTCCCACCTCGACAGAAGGTGGGAAACACCACACCAAAGCCCACACCCGCATCAGACTTAGATCCATCAGTATAAACTGATATGGAGTCCCCATGAGAAGAGGCATGCTCTAAAAACAGAGAAAATAAAACCTGAGAAGGAAGAGAGGCCTTACTAGATGAGAAGAAACGACAAAATGTCACCCTGGGGAGAAGCCAGTAGCCCACCCTCGGGACACGGCGGAGAGTGATCGGCACAGAAGGAACAGAGAAGCTAGACATAACTGACTGCACCCTGAAACCAAAGGGGTTTGGAAAGGATGGCTGAGTGGCAAAAATAGGTGACCGAGAATCTTGAGAGATCTTGACAAAGGGCACAGAGTCTGGGAGACAAGATAAGCAATACCAACATCGCATCAAAAGGGAAGAGCGGAGCAAGTCTAGAGGAAGGACACCAGCATCAGCCAACAAACTCGAAATCGGGGAAGATCGGAATACCCTAGTGGCGAGACGAACACCAGCATGATGTATGGAATATAAAATACGAAGCCGAGCTTCTGAGGCAAAAGAATAAACTTCACATCCATAATGAAGTTTGGATAAAATCAGAGACTGATGCAAGAGGAGGAGGGTCTTGAGATCAGCTCCCCAGTATGTGTGCGCTAAAACTTTCAAGAGACCCAGTGCTCTGAGACACTCAGCTTTTACGTACCTCAAGTGAGGGATCCAAGTCAACCGGCTGTCAAAAATCAGCCCTAAAAACCGGGTTTCCTTTAAACATGAAATACGACGCCTGACTAAAAAAAGGTTTGGGACAGGGTGGACTCCACGAATGCGGCAAAAATGCATGGCAACGGTCTTGTTGAAGGAAAATCGAAAACCTCGGTCATCAGCCCATCTAGAGACATCCGTGAGGCAGTGACAGAGATTGATAAATCGTCAACATAGAGAGAGCCATGAACACCATCAGGGAGCACAGAAATAACGCTGTTAATTGTCACTGCAAAAAGGGTAACACTTAATATGCTCCCTTGTGGCACACCATCCTCAAGGGGACGTGCAGTAGACAGCTCACTCCCGACTCGGACCCGAATAATACGATTAGATAAAAACTCCCGGATAAAAGTGGGGAGTCGCCCACGGAGACCAAACTCATAAAGAGATTGTAATATACCATGACGCCAGGAAGTGTCGTACACCTTCTCCAAATCAAAGAACACTGTGATATGATGCTGGTTAGTTGCAAAAGCCTGGCAGATGGAAGATTCTAAAGAAAGGAGAGCATCTGTGGTCGACCGCATCTTCCGAAACCCACACTGGACTGGAGACAAGTAACCACCCTTCTCTAAGTACCACATGAGCCGACTATTCACCATTTTTTCGAGGATCTTACAAAGGCAAGATGTCAGCGAGATAGGGCGATAATTAGTGGGCTGCAAGTGATCCTTACCCGGCTTAGGGATGGGGAGAACCACAGCAACACCCCATGAGGCTGGAAACCCACCAGTGCACCATATTCTGTTATACAGTGACAACAGAAAATGAAGGGATGCATCAGGCAAGTGGTGTAAGAAGGCATATGGGACATCATCCAAGCCTGGAGACGAGTTGCGACACTGCGACAATGCCGTATGAAGTTCAGAAGCAGAAAAAGCAACATTATACGACTCCTCCACAGTAGATGGAAAACTAATGCCCAAAGATTCCAGGTGCCGTCGGTGGCGTGCCGACGGGGATGAGGTGTCCTTCCTAGAGACATTAGCAAAATGAGCTGCAAATATCTCGGCAACAGACGAAGAATGAGCCACCACCACACCTGCGTGAGATAAAACAGGAGGAGAGGGAACGGGAAATTTCCCTGAAATCTTCCTCACCCGTTCCCACACTTTCGTGAGAGGAGTTTGTGAAGAAATTGAAGAAACAAATGATGCCCAAGACTTCCTCCTAGCCTCCTTTATAACCCGCCGGGCATGAGCTCGGGCCCTCCTATATGCCGCTAAGTAACCAGGGTCACCTCGGTGACAACGAAGTCGGGAGAAAGCAGCACGTTTAGCCCGAACAGCAGAAGCACACTCATCGTTCCACCAGGGAACTGGACGGCAAGGAAAGTGACCAGCTGTTCTTGGAATACTCTGCAGTGCCGCCGAGTGAAGTAAGTCTGTGAAATACTCAACAGCAGCATCAGTGCTGACAAAATCCTCCACACATCGGCTCGGGGAACACAGCTCCTCAAAAACCGGCCAGACTGCCCTATCCAAACGCCAGCGGGGAAGACGACGCCGAGGCTCACTCTGTGTCGATCTTAATAAAATAGGGAAGTGGTCACTGCCATGTAAGTCCGGTAACACAGCCCATGTAAAATTCAGGGCTACCCCTGCAGAGGACAGAGACAAATCAATAGCAGTAAAAATACCCATTTGACTATGGAAGTAACTTCACCTGAATTTTAAATGTACAGATCCACATCCTCCACAATGGAGGCTAACATAGTACCTCTAGCATCAGCTGTGGAGCCACCCCACAGGGGATGATGACTGTTCATGTCGGCCAGCAAGAAATAGGGTGAGGGAAGTGCACGAATAAGATTTTCAAGATCAACCCTCTCAATAGTGGCACTAGGAGGGAGGTACAAAGAGCACACAGTATAACGACGGGGAAGGAAAATCTGGAGAGCAACGGCCTGCAGTGGAGTGTTAAGACTCACAGCAGTGAAAGGTATGTCACTGCATACTAGAATAGCCACACCCCCACCATGACCCTGTCCAGGAAGAGGATCTGAATAAAAAACCTGGTAACCAGGTGAACTGGGAGGCGCAGCATCACCAACCATTGTCTCTTGTAGGCAAACACACACAGATGAATACTCAGCCAGAAGCCAACGGAGTTCCTCCCAGTTGGCTCGTAAACCATGGCAGTTCCATTGAATAATATTAGCCATTAAAACTATTGAAATAAAAAGGGGCAGGGGAGAGGGACAAACAGAAAACCATAAAAAAATACTAAAAATATTAAAATGGAGGAACTATATACACAAAAGAAAGGGTCACTTAGTGGAAACCACTGTGCGACCCTGAGAGACAATCTTCTTGGGAATGCGGATACGCCCACGAAGGGGCTTGTCACGGGCAGCAGCATGGCTAGAACGAGGGCCTGGGGTCTGCGAAGTGTTGGGAGACTTCACAGACACCTGTCGCTGCCCAGCAGGAGAGGAAGTGCTACTCCGAACCCTGCCCGGGGCCCCCAGTGAACCAAGAGGTCGAGCAGGAGGGGTTGGGGTCCTGGCCTCCAAACGTGGAGGGGGCAGGACAGGATCCTCTGAGGTAACCGGAGGAGAAACATCCAATACCCCGGAGGAAGAGGTGCCAGACTGACCTGACACCCCAGAAGCCCCCAAAGACCCAGAAGCAGGGTCTGAGGGCTGTTGCACAGATGGACTAACTACAGAGGGTGTGGACTCCACGACCGACACCTTGCTTGGAGGATCTTCAAGACTCAAAGACTCTGAGGAACCACGATGACGTTTAGCGAATGAAGAATGTGCACCATGACTAACAGGGGATACCATAGATGTAGAGGTCGAGTCTTGAACTGTAGCGGCAACCGTCTCAAGTGCGGGAGATTGTTGCACTGGCATGGAATCAACAGATGAAGGCATAGGAGCTGACACAACAGGAGGAACTCGAGTCTGCTGCTGGACAGGACGATGAGGACGGCTATGATCGGACAAAACTGACGCATAAGACACTCTGTTACGGAAAACAGATGACATGGCTCTACTCCTGGCCTCAGAAAAGCTTATTTTATCACGATTACGGATGAGGAGGATCTCCTTCTCCAAGCAAAACCGGGCACAGTTTTTAGATGAAGCAGGATGTGCCTCACCACAGTGCAAACAACAAACAGGTCCAGGACAGTCCTGTCCTGCATGAGTGGATTCTCCACAACTGACACACCACTGGGAGGCCCTGTTGCAAACGACGACAGACTCGCCCAACATGCCCGTACATCTGACAGTGGTAGCAGCGTCGTGGATTTGGTACAAAGGGTTTGACCCTAAGGGACAACCAAGCCACCTTGATGGATGAAGGGAGAACAGTACAGTCGAACGTCAGCAACAAGGATGGAGTTGGGGTAAGAACACCATCAACCTTCTTCCGATACCTCTCCACTTTAACAACCCTGTGGACCTGGAGTTCTTCAAGCAGCTTCTCTTCACTGTAACGAAGTAAGTCTTTGGGGAAAACAACACCTCGACTATGATTGAAAAAAGCATGAGGAACACAAGTAAACAGCGCATCCGGGTCCTTACACTGGGCAGCCAGCCGGGAACCCTCTTCAGGGGATGTAACCTCCACTAGGAGGCTACCATCCCCCTGAGGTGAAATCTTCGGCTCTCTCCCACAGATTGACATAATGCGCCGGTGAACAGTAAAAATGTCCAAATTCCCAATAGGCTGACCATCCAAAGTACGAATGGTGTAGTACCTTGGGAAATCAACCCTCTCAAAGACACCCGGCAGGACCTCACGGGCATGTCCACAATATGTTGTTGTCTGTTGCCGGCTCTTCTTTGTAGTGGCCACTGATCACAAACCACTGGAACCAGGCAGGTATGGTTCCAGGGTGGCAATATGGGCCCCACCAGCCAGAGGCACAGGTGGCGCACAGGAGGGAGACTGTAAAGGATGGTTAGGAACGGAACCAGGGTCGTCAGCTGCAAAAATATTAACTGAAGCCATATTCAAAAATAACCACCTTCATTCCCCCACCCCTCCACCCACCATGGAGCCCAACAAGGGGAGGCCATATGCCAGGGAAAGCACCACTGGCGACCCCAGAGGTAGTGGGAAAGTATACGCAGGTAACCACCAAGGGACCCTGACAAGGGTGACTCCAGGACGATTGGAGCCACCAGGTCCCCCAGTGCCCGCTTGACCCTAAAGCCACTAGGTGACTAGCCTGGATGGCTAGCCAGTGACCAGCCGATTGACCTGGTCGAGCCCAACCAGGCCACCCGTCTAGCCAGAATAAGGGACCAAAGAGGTGTATTGCTAGCTGCAGGGCGCACCATGCAGCATCGCTCAACCTCCAGGACTCCCGTCTCCCAGCATTACGGGACGTCACGCACGGCAAACACGTGGGGAGGCAACAGTCCCGCCCTAGATGGCAAATGGGCAGGGACTGACATCACCAGTAGGCCTCCTCTACCAGCGATGTAGGGGGTGCTTGGTCCACAAGGCCGACAAATGCCAAACCCTAAAAAGGTAGGCTTGCCTCCCAAATAGGTGGCACTGCCAACCATGCTTCAAGCCCCACCACCACGTCAAGGTGACCCCCTACAGTGGGGCTTCCTATCATGAAGTCCAGGGTTCGCATGGGTTTCGCGAGATTTTCTAGATAAGAAGGTAATTCATACAAGTAATCCAGACTTATTTCAGTACTCATGACGTCTTTTACGATTGAAGTCGTGGCCGCTGGAGCTATGAGGCATGCTTGTCGTACTATGTGTTGGGGGTCTAAGTGCGCATATCCTCTTGCTATGTAGAGGAGAATCCATAGAAGAAGTCCCTTCATCGCTACCTACCGAAAAAAAAAAAAAATCTATTAAATTCCTAATATGGTCATGCTGTGGTCGATGATAGTGATGATGTGCGTTACGGTTGACTGTTATTTCATTTATAGAAGGAGTTTAAATCGATATTTAATTCTCGTAAATGATGTACTGTAGATTTTATTGGAACAGTTGCACCTATGTTTGATTGTTTGGTATATGACCTTAATTTCTTTTTGTAATCATTATTGTTTTCTTGCTTGGTTTCTTGAAGTGCGTTCACCTGTTCGGTTGTATCCGATGCTGAATAATTATTGGATAATTCCCTTGAAACTCGTTTTAAATGGTCAATATGAACTTGTTTCTCTTCACCACTTGACACTGACTTAAAAAACTTTGTTTGCTTTTATGTTAATTACTCTGTATGGACCCTCAAATTTGGGGGATAATTTATTGTCTCTCGTATGAATGATACCATAAACAATGTCTCCTAAGCTGATAGGTGAATCTCTTGCCTTCTTGTTAAATGCCTCCCTCATTTCTTCCTTGGACATCATTAATTGTTTTTTGACTTTTTTGTGTATGTCCTGGAATTCACGTAACGGAGTTTAATCATCGTAATTGTATATGGGCAGACTGTCACCTTCTAGAAGCTCATATGGTAGTTTCTTATCTGTCCCATATATAATGAAATGTGGTGTGTCACCTATGGCTTTATTTATAGATCCATTAATTGAGGCTTCTACTCTGGGAATCCAATCATCCCAGCTTGCATAATTTTCACTGAGAATGTGTCGTAGCACATCTAATACTTTTTTGTTTTGTCTTTCTACTAACCCATTCGATGCTGGGTGATAAGCTAAAACGTTAACCTTTTTGATGTATTGTTTACATATTTCTTGTAAGATCTCAGAATTAAATTCTCCTCCATTATCACTTATTAGTACCTTTGGGGTAGTAAAGTGACATATTACATTATCTGTTATTGCCTTTGCTACTGTCTCTGCTTATCTTTAATTGGAGCTAAAATGACATAACGGGAAAAATGATCCGATGCTACGAATAGGTATAGGTTATTATTGTATGATAATGGCATCTTGAGTAAATCAACAGCGACAACGTCCCATGGTGGATGTGGTACAGGGTAATTACCCATCGGTGCAGGTGTGATTGGGTATCCTTTGTGTTTTGCACATGATTCGCATCTGTCTAGATGATTGTTTATATCTTTTCGTAATGAAGGCCAGTAATATAACAGCTGGGCTTGTTTGAATGTCTTATCCTTTCCAGGATGTCCTGCATGTGGGCTATCGTGTATCGTTCGTAATACTTGGGGTATCATGTCATTAGGTACTACCAACTGGTTAGTATTTCTTTGGCGTTTTGGTTGTTTAGAGGTAATCTTGTATAATGTATTATTGACCATTGTGAATTGTTCGAGTGGTACATGCAATTTGGGTAATTGTATGTCATCTCCACTTTCTAACTTGCATATAACTTTAGACCATATTGGGTCAAGTCTTTGTGCTTTTGCGATATCATCGTGGTTTGGGATATTTCCTTTGAGATCTAATGCCGCGACCTGAATTGTGTTCGGGTTCCTAGATAATGCGTCAGCTACTATGTTCATTTTACCTTGTATATAATGAATTTGTACATTGTAGTTTTCAACTGTACATTTCCATCTTGCTCTCCTCCCAGAAAGGAGTTTTTCTTTAAACATACCCATTAGTGGTTTATGGTCGGTGAATAAGTGGATTTCGTAACCATATACCAAATCTCGAAACTTTTGTAATGCAAAAACCACTGCAAGTGCCTCTAAATCTGTAGTGCAATAATTTTTCTCTGCACCTTTTGTTTGTCTGCTGGCAGATGCAATTGATTGATTCTTTCCTCTTTTATCTTCCTGCATCAGTACAGACCCTACTAATCCTTTAACTGATGCGTCTGTACAAATAAGAAATGATTTTGTGTAATCCAGATATGCTAAAGAAGGTGCATTTGTTAGTTTAATTTGTAGATTGTTAAATGCCCTTTTTTGTTCTTCTTCCCATTGGAATATAGCATCTTTTTTGAGTAGTTGGAATAGAGTAAAGGCTATATGAGAGAATTGTGGTACGAATGACCTATAGTACCCAGCTAGACCTAAAAATTGTCTACCTTCGTCAGTCGTAGTGGGTTCAGGAAAATCTCTCACTGCCTGTATTTTGTCATCAGTGGTGTGAATACCATTAGAACTTGATTTGTGGCCTAAGAAATTTATTTCCTTAAAGCAAAATTTGCATTTAGAAAGCTTAATTTTTAAACCAGCATCACTGAGCTTTTGTAAGAGTAAGTCTAATTTCTTGAGATGATCCGTAATATTCTTCGTTGTGATTATAATAGCGTTAAGATAAACAAATATTCCTTGTCTTAAAATTCCGGACAATACGTAATTCATAAGACGCTGGAATGTGCCTGGGGCTGTCCTCAGTCCCATCGGCATCCTTGTATATTGATAGTGGCCTCTGTTTGTGGAAAAGGCAGTGTATTTACGTGACTCCTCTGCAACCGGTATTTGATAATAGCCATTTAGTAGATCGATGGATAAGAATATGTTATTCTCAGGTCCAATATTCTGTAGAACGTCGCTTAGCAATGGCATGGGAAATCGGTCTGGGATTGTGTGATTGTTTAGTTTACGGTAATCTACTACCGGACGCATTTCTCCATTTCGTTTGGGCACGAAGAATAATGGGTCATTCCACGAGGAGACTGAAAGCTCAATATTTCCAAGTTTTAACATTTCATTGACATACTGATTTGCAAGTGTATGTTGGGAGTGTGGGATGCAGTAGGCTGGTACGAAAATTGGTGTTTCTGAGTGCACATTAATCTTGTGATTAATCAGGTTAGTACACCCTAATTGTTCTCCGGGTAATGCTACGGTGTTCCTGTGTGTTTCCAGCAGGGTTAACAAATCATTTTCTTCATCAAATTCACCTGAGTGAATTAAATTCTCTTTTATGTTTTCTCCATCCGTAGATGTTACCTCACTTGTCACTCCAGCTATAACTGTTTCCTTCACAGGGGAGGGACATTTTTCAATATTAACTATGCAAGTCCTCTTTTTCAACTGAACTTCCCCATTCATGTGATTAATTATGAATATCTGAGTTTACCTTTCGTCGTTCATCTGACATAATGCGATTTCTACTGGCAATCCCTTTACTTTATATAATTCTTCTAAGACAAGAACAGTACTATTCCGTAATTTGCTATTTATTGTAACTTTCATATAGGAATTAGGTGGTATAACTAAATCATTGGTGAGATGGGCTGGAAAAACTGATAAATCAGTACTGTTATCTGGGTCACTAATTCTGGAGGCTGGGGCTGGTGGTGGGAGTGGATCTATACACTCATCTGTTTGTGTATGGTTGTTTAAGCTTTTAATATTACCAATTCTTTTTGGTTCTCTTTTAGTAATCGGTGAGGGATCTGATGGTATTTCCTCTATGAATTCATTGTCAAAGTCTATTCCATTTATTTGTGGGAGTATAGTTATGTTCTCTGCTCTCATGGATCTTAAGCCCAGTAACATATGAGCTTTAATTGCTAAGTTTTCAACGATATAGAAAAATGCAGAGATTGGTCTTGTAGTCTCTGTGAAACTGATATTTAACCTTATCATACCTTTTACTGTAATTTTTTTTCCATCTACCGTATATAAATATAAATCAGCTTCTTCCAGAAAAGTTACTTTCTTCTTATTTTTAAGAATTCTATTTATTTCTTCTTGTGTTATTAAGTTCACTGGAGAGCCTGTGTCTAAAAATAAGGAAACGTTTTGATCCTCACATACGGCTGGTATCAAGATACACTCATTTCCCAACATGCCTCCTATGTGAATTTTAGACTTGTTTTTCTTTACGTTTGTTCATTTTTTGTCATGACTTGGTCTTCCCCCGACTTGAACATAGACACAATTTTATCTACTGTTTTGCAGTTACTGGTCCAGTGCCCTTGGTATCTATGATGTCTGCAGTAAGGACCAAATCCTTGTGTCTTATGGCTATCCTCTTTTGTTTGGATAAAGCATTCATACCTTGTGTGTCCTGGTTTTGCACAATAATGACATAGAATGGACCTATCTCTTGACTGTGACCTACGAGGTGACTTCCCATGTGTAGTGTTGCTTCTGGCGCGAGAACTGCTCGGGCTGCGCGAAAACTTATGAAACTGCCTGTAGCCTGGTGTTTGTGATCAAACCCTCGTCACATTTAGTTGTTTGCTCTGCCTGCTTTCGGGTCGCGATCGATTTTGTTCTTTGTTTGGGGTCGGTGTAGATGTTTTCACAGCTGATACTGTCTCAGGTACTCTCATTCTACTAGAATGTGCGGGTGTGTCGACCATACCTGCTTTACTGCACCGCATCTCTACCTCGTTCATTAAGTCTAGTAAGCACATGCCTGGGGTGTACGCGATCGTCTTGGCAATCTTAAGGGTCCTATTAGGTAATTTACACAAGGCAGCTACATAACCAATGATGTCCACGACGAGGTCGGGGGACATCTTTCCATCATCTGTTATCCAATTTGAGTTTTCCAAAGTAACTAACAATGTTCTTTTGATTGTGGAGACATCAGCAGTTATTTCACTGAGCACATGGTTTGTAGTGTGCTCCCTTATAAGATCTACAATCTTATGTAATTCTGGAATTATACCTGGCAAGAAGTTCATACCTCCAGAAAATTTTTTCAAAAATTCAGTTTTAAATTCATCATATGTCCTAGCCTTGAGGAGCTTGTCTGATCTCAACAAAGTGCTTGCTGGACATCTTTCTTGGCTTATGCAAGATGAAAAAATTGCAATTTTCTCTTGCTCATCGAGTATGTGGCGCTTGATGAACATTTGTTCACACTGACTGACCAATGAAATGACGTCAGTACGATTTTTTCTGTGCCAGAGAATTTTGGGGCAGTTTTATCTTCATGGTAAACATAAACATGAGATGGGGATGTTTGATCCGCGGTATTTGTTTCGTTATTCATTTTCACTACTTGCTCTGTTAATTTAACTTGGACTTGTTTATCGTTGTGTGAGGGAATGGTGGAATATATTCGGCCGGAACGGTGAACCCTGTTAAGTGTATTGGCATACGTGTGGAAGTCAGCGACAAAGTCCTCACTTGCTACGTCAGAGGGGGTTTCCCACTCATAATCTGAAACTGCCGTACTTGTTTCTTGATCTTTATTTTGTGTTGAGGTTTGTACAATGGGCGTGTTACCTTGGTGCTCTCCTAATTGTGAATCTCTTGTTGGAGCTGGTAATAATGTGGGTGGTGGCGAAAATATGCCTATCATTAAGATATGGTTTTATGAAATACACCTTTATTTATGTCCTAACTAAATAGATGAGTAAATGAGTTGTAATAAATGATAGATAATGAATGTATAAGTGTATATATAGAAATAAGTAAAGGAGTTGAATATACCTAATTTTAGCACTGAGAAGAAATGAGAAAGTATAATTTCACCCACTTGATACAGATCGTAGAGGCGTGTCGATGCAACTGTCGATCTCGGAAGAAAAATACAGGGTCGATTGAAGATCTCTTGATAATTCTAGTGCTGTGTTGATGGACGATATTACTCAGGAAATTCCATGGCCTGGTGCTTGTGGTGGTTAACAGCTGTCACAGGCAAACCTCAGCAAAGAATCTCGAATTTCCAACTCAATACTGTAGTCTTTCTTTTTCTTTACTTGCTTTGTTTTTTTATTCTTCTTGCTGCTGCTTGAAGTTACGTGAAGATTATAGAGTTGTTTTGTAGACTAGTAGGCTGTATTTTGTAGGAATTCACTGTAGAACTGAAGCTAATCTTGTAGAGTTTCGCCTGCTTTTGGAGAAATTCGCTTTTGATTCGGAGACGATGTCCGTAGATTCGCTGGCCACCAAATGTCACTCTCAATTCTTGTAGTAGGAATTAAAGATGAATACAGTGAGCTGATCTTAATTTATTATCTTCAGAGAAAATCTAAGTTGAGCAGGGTATGTCTTACAGAGACAATATAATAAGTAAGTCTAGTTGGGCCCCTCTTTCTTGTTCACTCTCTCCACTACCTGTCGGTTCTAATGCTAGCCTTCTTCTGAGCTCTGCTTCCTAAATTCTGGCGAAGCAGGAGTCGTGTCACGTGTGTTACACTGTGGTTGGAAAGTTCTAGAAACCTGTGTGTGAGTATGTGTGTATGTGTGTGTATGGTCACTAGGCATTGTTGGTATGCTATCTCGCTGACACACTACCTATATCATCCCCTGACTTGCTACTTCCTGTGTACGGTCAACATTTCCTCAGTTAACTTGCAAGATCATTTCCCTTTCCCAGGCTTGCTTGGAGCTCTATTTATCTATCTATCTATTATGATTTGTAATTATAATATGCATTCCTAACATATATATATATATATATATATATATATATATATATATATATATATATATATATATATGGTGTAACGCGACGTATGACAAAAACTTACACCAGTGATCTATCATGTAATTTTGAGTATATTTTGTTCTATAAACACATGCCCTCTGCGACCCCAGTTCAGTACCCAGCATTCGACTGTTTAAGTGTAAAAGCTTCGTGGATGGCATATCAATGCCACTGGGTGAAACCTTCGCAGGGCGACGGGAGACGAGTATTGTAACCTTATACTGTACTGCACATGAAAATCACATATCCTATCAGTACACGCGAGTTTTAAGAAGAAACTTTACGTAGTCTATTGATTCTTTAACATCAAGGCATGCATTCCTGCAATTCTTTTGCACAAATCGACTGTAATTAAGGATTAAATTCAAATTTTATGGCTTGCAAGGGAGTAGGGAGGGAGGGAGGAGAGGCTGGTGTGTTGTTGCCAGTTATATAACATTTGGTTTGTAGGCTATTACTATTAGCATTATCGTAACACCCACAGCTCATTCAGTGAAAAAACGTTATTGTAAAGGGAGATTAGCCTCACTTTAAGTCAGGAAGAATATTATTTATTACAATTATTCTGCTGCAAGTAAACGTGGCGCCATTGGGTATCTCCACCTTTATTCCTCTCTGCACCACTGGCATTACCATCGCAGAATCCGCAAAATAAGTAGACGATATCTGCATATTCTTCATTGCTGTACGTACGTGGCATGCTGTTTCATGAACAAGTGAAGCTGAACCCAGTGAACAACTGAACACGGAGAAGTGTGTACTTCCCCAGCAAATGTTCCCGTTCATATGATAGTCAGTGCACGTAGGGTTGCCAAGTCCGTATCATCAATCTCGCTAGCTTTGTCCTGAAAACTTGCTAGAATGTCGCAAGATAGTAAACGCTGCAAAACAACGTTAGAAAATACGATAAAATCTCTAGAATATCACTTAAAAAGGGCAAAAATATCTAGAATGTGGCTAGATATCATGTTGCCAGATGTTAAATAGTGCCGCTAGGTAGAAGCAAAAAATAGGTCTAGCTGCATAGTCGTTACATTGGCAATCCTGTGTCACTATTCTCACGTCAACATCATATGAAAAAAATGGTGCCACGTTTACTTGCAGCAGAAAAATTGGTAATGAATAATAATAATACTCCTGACTTAAAATGACACTAGTCACTCATTACAGTAATATTTTTTCACTCAATGAGCTGTGGGTGTTATGTTAATGCTAGTAGTAATAGCCTACAAACCAAATGTTACATAACTGGCAACAACACACCAGCCTCTCCTCCCTCCCTCCCTACTCCCTTGCAAGCCATAAAATTTGAATTTAATCCTTAATTACAGTCGATTTGTGCAAAAGAATTGCAGGAATGCATGCCTTGATGTTAAAGAATCAATAGACTACGTAAAGTTTCTTCTTAAAACTCGCGTGTACTGATAGGATATGTTATTTTCATGTGCAGTACAGTATAAGGTTACAATACTCGTCTCCCGTCGCCCTGCGAAGGTTTCACCCAGTGGCATTGATATGCCATCCACGAAGCTTTTACACTTAAACAGTCGAATGCTGGGTACTGAACTGGGGTCGCAGAGAGCATGTGTTTATAGAACAAAATATACTCAAAATTACATGATAGATCACTAGTATAAGTTTTTGTCATACATCGCGTTACAACCCGTATATATCTATCTATCTAGCTTTATATATATATATCCTCAAGACTTAAACATATGCATTCTTTACATCTTTCTATCACCGTCTTTCACCCTCTCTACGTCTGAAAACACTAGCATTTGCACATCTGGGCCCTCATCTCGTTCCCACGCCACATTTACACTGAAGTTGTATTTGGATATTGATCTCATCTCTATGTTACATACTCTTCAATTAGGAATAAACTCTCCTGCACAGTATGTAATATGTAAAAATAGTCTGAGACTTAACTCCATGTGGAAATTATGTCAGAACCAGAACATTGCTCTGCCACACCTTTTCGACGTCCCCGTCAACATTGTAGTCCTAACTACTGTGTAGCCTAACCAGTGTTTAGTGTAGCTAACTATTGAGGCAAGTCCACTTGCTATCTGCAAGAACGGATCCTTGGTTTTAGTGGGTTTTCCACGTTAAGGCCTTTCAGATAATAGCCCCAAACACAAACACAGGACAAAACCACAAGAAGTAGACGACCAACACCAGGACCAAAATAGGAAGGAGAAAGGTACGAAGGAAGATAGGACAGTACATATGGTTTAAAATCAGTCTTGTTCAGGTAGGTGACAAACTCTACTCTGTTTAACACATGCCTGTTCACATTCAACAAAGAAAAATTGAAAAGAAGGTAGAAAGGGTCGTAAATTGAACGAGAAATTCACCGACAAAGCTAGATGTTCCTTGTTAGGTGGAATTACCATCTCTTTACTGTGCAGCTCACAATAATTGGGTGCAACATAGTATCCGATTACTGTAAGGAACTGGTGTTGTGATGCACACATCAATGTTACGACCTCTGTTTCAGGCAAGAAGTACTGTTTCACACGTACATGAGCATGGAAAACTGACTTGAGTTGGATGTGTTGGAAAGTGCATCGTTGCAGAGTAGAGGAAGTGTTCATGTCCAACAAGGCTATCTTACACTACCTCTGGCGGTATAAAGACAAAATGGAAAACAGGACATACATGGAGATCGAGAAAGGAGGCCTTACACTTCTCAAACTCACCCATAGTCGTTTCTGCTATATACCTTTTGTCATCAGACACAACTAACACCTCTGGACCCTCCTTCAGAATGACAAGTGTGTTGTTAGTAGCAGCAAAAGGGAAAGGAATGAACCACCATGCACGGTATGTTATAGCATTTCTCATAGGTACCAATATCAGGATGCCATCATGGGTCAACTGGGCCTCCAATAGTGTGTAATAAAGGTCCAGTTGACTCATACCAAAAAGTGGCGTAAGTCCATGCTTCACAATAGCTACGTCAAGAGCACTGATTAAAACATGAGTTGGAAGCAATAAAGCATTAACCCTATTTAAACTTGCAAGGACTAAGCCGTCCATCATATCGGCTGCATGCAGCTCCAAAGCAGTGACTGACTCATCGAGAGCGTGTAGGTACTCAGCAATTAACACTAAGTTAGTTAGGGTTGGTAGGTTACAGGTAGTTTGGATATTGTTCACAATTCCTACGAGACGGTTGGTAATCACAATTACCTCGTTAGCCTTGTTAGTGATCATACGCGTGTACGATTAGCCTGTTATTTGCCTTACCTGCCAATGCCAAATCATGCATCTGTCTGGTCAGTTGCACTACGTCCTTGTCTAGCGCTGTACCAAAGAGCTCTTGAGACAGGACACCTAGAAATTCCACAAGTCCTCTTTAAGTACGTGCATGGACATGCTGGGAAAGATCAGAATCTGCATTAGGTAAGGCAACATGCAACTTAGTAAGCATGTCTAGGAGCCTATGTAGATGTTCAGTCTGAAGCTCGACTACTCTATGCAAGGCTTGTATGAAAGCTTCACTGTTCAAGTCCATCAGCTGCTGTTTTAGGTCAGGTGATTTCCCTATTTCCATTAGCTGCTGCTTCAAGTCATGTGACATCCCCATCTCCAAGACTGGGTGTTTTAGGTGAAACAATCCCTCAAAAGCACCTTTAATAGTGTCTGGAGCTCGGAGATAGTCATCCATCGGGTAGTGCACACAGACTGCATCCTCTACCACCACGACTTCTCCTAGTGGGCTCTTCAGTGCTCCTGGCATCAATACAGTCGTGTCCGTCGTCGTTCCATAGGTCCACCCCAAGCAACGCGAGAGGAGTACAAGCAACAGCCACATTTCTGCAAGAGAAGATACTCCCTTAATTGCCCTTGCTGTGGAATTGTAGCTTGCTGCGATACTCTTGGTTAGGTACAGGTACAGATGACGACATAGACTGTGACGAAGACAGAGGGGACAACACATCAGACGATTAGTTAGTTATGCCTAGCTCTTGACTTACTGGCTTGATCCTGTCAGCATGTACTATCTCCTGAGTTCCACTTGCATCATTCCTTTTTTTATAGATATGTCCATGCACTCTTTCCATAATTGTACATGGCTCACGGAACTTAGTGCTGAGCTTAGAAGTTCTTTCAGGAGTCTGGACCATCACCTTCTGGCCTACCTCCAACGTCTTTTCTTGACTACCTTTGTGTTGTTTCGCCATCATCTCTGCTCTTGAGGCTTTTAATCTTTTCCATACTTCACTATGTATGCGTTGAAATTTTGAAAGCTTGACCTTGTTGTAATCCTCGGGATGGTACACCGGAGTAGGAGGTCCTGCTAGCAAATCGTAGGGTAACACCTTCTCTTCCCCATAGAGGATGTAATGAGATTTCGCAGTTGACGAATTGTCTGAGGAGGTTATGGCTGCTGCCACGTGTGGTAACCAGTCTTAACAGTCATTCTCCATCGAGTTAATCGCTGGTCTCAAGACTTCCAATATTTTCCTGTTTGTCTTCTCCACAAGGCCATTGCTCTTGGGACTGTAATGAGTAACAAAGACTTGCTTTACCCCATACGTACGACAGATTTCCTGTAACACATGGTTACGAAATTCACTGCCATTATCACTGAACAATACCTTGGGTGTAGAGTATGAACAAATCACTGAAAGGCATGTGCCACCTCCTCTGCAGTTTTCGTCTGTAAAGGTGCTAAAACAGTGAATCGCGAAAAATGGTTCATGCCACAAATACATAGCTTGAACCTTGATGACTTTTTGGCAATGCCAACAAATCAATGGAGACTGTATCACAAGGTTTATCCAGTAGGGGATACTCCATGATGGGAGTCGGAGGTCCAGTCGTTCCTCGTATTTCTGCAGACTTGACACATTCACATTGACTAATGTGGGCTTCTATGTCCTTCCTCATGGTCGGCCAATAGTACTTCTTTCTTGCCTCACATATGCATCTATCGCATCCGGGATGACCTGCTTGAGGTACGTCATGAACCAACTGTAACACAGTTTGCTGTAGAGTAGCAGGAACAACCAACTGATACACAGTGCACTTCCCAAGTGGTTTCTTGTACAGAAGACCCTGTTGAAGATAGAAGTGAGTCATCAGTACCAGAAGTTCAGGTAGACAAGTTTCGTTGCCAGACTCCAAGGCATAGATGACTTGAGACCACATCGGATCCTTACGTTGTTCCGCTTTTACCGTGTCTGGGGAATACCCAGTGAGAGGGATATCATCAGATATGGCAGCAGCAATGTTTCTACTCAGCATTCCGGCAACAACATTTTGATGGCCCAGTAAATATCTGACTTCTGGGTCAAACTCCATTACCTTGCTGTACCAACGCGCGACCTTACCGTGCAAATTCTTCCCCTTGAACAAGTCGCATTTGGTTGCATGGTCAGTTAAAACAATTATCCGGTAACCAAAGATGATATCCCAGAAATGTCCTAACGCCCACACGACTGCTAATGTCTCCAAGTGTGTCGCTAAGTAATTCTTTTCTGGGGGTCATAGTGTCCTACTAACATATGCAATGGTGTGCACTTTGCCTTGCACATCCTTATGCTGTAACACCGCTCCCAGACCCAAACCTGAGGTGTCTGTGCACAGGTAAAAAGATTGAGTATAATCAGGAAATGCTAACACAGGTGCTTCAGTCATGGCTTTCTTGAGGTCATTGAAGCTTTTCTCTTCTGATGGTCTCCAGTTCCATGCAGCATTCTTTTTGAGTAGTGCCGTTAATGGTGATGCAATAGCAGCATATCTGTGGACAAAGCTCCTATAAAAGCCAGTGAGCCCTAGAAAAGAGCAAACGTCATCCTTGGACTTGGGTATAGGGAAGTTTATCATGGCAGGAACCTTATCCGGAAGAGCCTTAATGCCATCACCGTTGACTAAGTGCCCCAGAAATCTAACACATGACTTCAGGAATTCACACTTTGACAGCTTGATTTTCAGACCTGTGGACCTTAAGGTTCTATTACTCGTTTTAACTTATTAAAGTGAGTGTCCATGTCCTTGCTCATAATTATCAAGTCATCTAGACACGCCAAAACGTCCTGCCCTAACATGTCGCCAAACAATTGATTTATCATCCTCTGAAATGTCACAGGAGCATTACTCAATCCAAAAAGGCATCCGGAGAAATTCAAAGTGCCCACAGTGAGTGCTAAAGGCAGTGATGGGACGAGACTCTTTAGCCAGCTCCACCTATCAATACCCTGATGATAGATCCAGGCAGGTGAAAACGGTATTTCCCTTACCCAGGGACTGTAGTAAGTCTTTGAGATGCGGAATCAGATAACGATCCGGTATGGTTACCTTGTTCACCTGCCGGAAATCCACGACAGGTCTCACCCCACTGCCCTTTTTAGGCACCAGAAAGAGCAGTGCATTCCAAGGTGAGGAAGAAGGCTGAATGACTCCATCATGAAGCATCTTTTCAACTTCCTCATCCACCGCTTTCCTTTGGATGTGCGGTAGATGGTATGCGGGCATATATATCGGATTTGTATCAGGGCAAAAACCAATATGACGCTTCACCTTGCCCGTTCTACCTAGTGGTTCTCCTGGAAGTGCCACTATGTCGGAAAATTCTTTAAGAAGTGGTAACAATCGTGCTTAATGGTTAACACTGTCCATTACCTTCATGTATTGTTCTAGCAAACTTCCTGTCCCAAGACATGTAGGTTCAGACTGAGTCTTTGTTTGCGATGTAACTACTGGAGAGATCACCGGTGCATCATCGACTTCCCTTACAGGGACAGCATAGCATATCAAGTCGCCTACATAACAGCCATCTCTGAGCTTAACTGCACCACCACCCTTATTTGTGATGAAGAGGGTCGTGTTCTGGTCTTGTCCGACACTGCTCAGGGTGGATTCCAGTGACAATGCTGTATGTCTAACGGTTTCCTATAAGCATCTCACATAAGTTCCTGCCGACATGTTAGGTACTCGGACAGGAATATTGCAGATAGTCCGACGGGGCAAGTTGTGATTCCCACTCACTATAGCCTTGACCTGCTTCCATTCCATATCCTCTGTTTCTTGTTCGTCTGGTGATTCCCTTGACGCTTCACTTGTTGGGGTTACAACAGGTTTAATGGCTCCTTGTTGGATTCCACTAACTCCAGCTTTGGCTGCTGAGGGAACAAGGCCCACAAACTCCTTCCCATTAAAGGAAATGGAACGCCTCTGAGGGTGTATAATCACATTATACTCCTCCATGGACTCAGTGCCTAATAACCCATCAGCTGGCAGAGGGAAGTCCTCAGCCACATAGAATGTAGCATGTAATACGGAAGATCGTTCATCTGCCCTCAGTGTCAATGGTACCTGGCTTACGATCTTCATTTTACTCCTTGTCACACCTGTCAAAACCACACTGGGAGCTGACATCATCCAGTGTCTATGAGGCATCACATGTATGAGTCTTTCCAGCTCTTTACTATAAATAATGTTTGCACATGCCCCAGTGTCACTTGCCGAAGACACATGGCCTTTCCCTATAATCCAAGGAATTGACAGTACATCCACCTTTTTTATAGCTGCCACACACGCATCGGTGGACTGTATGATTCTTCGGGTTACTTCTGCATGCGGCTCTGAGCTTCCCCCGAATTAGCCTTGTTACTCAGTTGTTCCCTATTGCCAAGAGCAATGGGGCAATAGTCCGATGAATGAGGACACTGCCCGTGTATGACACACCATCTTTGTGCCCTTGGCTTTGTAGCTTTGGCTTGGTTATGCTGTGGTGGACTAGTACTTGATTGTTTGTTGCCTGACTGCTTTTCAGGACTAGGCCCAGATGTGGTGGTCAGGTTGGCCTTGGCTGCCCGGTGTGCTGCCTTTTTAGCCTGCCAACACTTTTTATCTATATGACCAGCCTTCTAGCACACAGTACAAAATTTACCAGCAGGGTTTTGTTTTTCTGTGTGCATGGCTAAGACAGTTCCACTGCCCTCTCCTTCTGCCTTCACATTTGACTTGAAGGTGAAGTCATGAAGGGCTATTTTAGTAGGTCTTTTCGTCTGTCTAAGTACCTTACCCTGCCTAGCAGAGGCCAAACAAAGCAAGTACTGGAGGTACTCTAGGAGTCGAGTTACTTTCTCGTAAGACAGTACCCCAGCCATGTCTCCCCCAGCCTGACGTTGGCAAGGCCTTGTTAGCTTCTGTATAACACCTGCCTGCCATCGTGAAAGCTTGGCCTTCAGTACAGTTGGGATATTGCTGCGCCCAATTTACTAACTTAAACACCCAAGCGTCTGATACATAAGTCACTTTCAAAACTGTTGATTAGAGCTTCCTTAAACTTCTCATATTCTTGAGCAGTGGGACCGGTTTGAAATCGAGAGGCATCAAGCATTTCAGCCGCTTGGGAATATAGCTTAATATGTGCTTTAACATGCCAAATCTTCTCCCCATCACTAGTAAGCTGCAGCCTATGTATCTGAGCCTCACAATCCCTTAGGAACCTATATATGTCATACTCATCCTCCCCAGTAAACTGCATAGTCGGCTGTGCTGTAGGTAACACCTTTATACGGTCTGAGTTTAAGTGTGACTGAGCAGTGAAAGGTCCTTGTTAATTGCCTAACCGGCGCTACATGAGGTAAAGTTTGAGGTAAACTAGCAGTAGTAAGATTAGTGGTTTCCATAGGTACATGCGACACAGGAGGAGGATTAACCTCGGTTTGTATTCTAACACTGTTAGTATTCAGGCCTCAAGGATTAGCATAAGGAGCATTAGGAAATAAATGGTATTGCCCTTGTTGTCCAAAAGTTTGTGGGGTACTAAACATTTTTGAGGCATAAGTGGGCACGTTAGTGGTTAAATTAATATCAGAGATTAGTGGACCTTGTGGGATAGATAGAGTTTCCAAGGGTGTTGTTGCAACTTGTTCTTCAGTGTTCACAGTCTACTCTGCACAAGGTGTGCCTTCATCAGTAAGACTAGTGGCCATTTCGGATGTAATTTGCCCCTCAGGCACTGTTTGATAGGAACGACCTGAACACAAATGCAGTGTTCAAGTCCTCTTCACTATCCAGTTGCCTAGACCTGTCCTGGCTAGCCTCAAGATTTCTAAGATTTCCTTCACTTATATCATCTAAAACTTTAATACTTTTGTCCAACTTCTCTATCCACTCACGTAATTCCAAGTCTAATTTGGACAAATCTAATTCACTAGATTCCAATTCTGACTGTTCCTGTCCCAAAGAGACAGCTGTTTCCTCAGTGGTTGGCTGTTTTGTATCTCCTTTAATCTTTTGTCCCCACTTCTTCAGCTTATCCATCCAATCCCTATCAACAACTATTCCCTTCCCAGTCACAGGATTTTTATTTTTTTATTTAGGTTCTTTATTTACCATTCAGAACAAGCCCCAACACTCTGGGGAACACTGTCCCTGAAGGCCAAGCAGGGATGGGTGCATGAGGAAAACAAAATCGGTATCACAGTGCATAGAAGGTACAATCAATCAATCAATCAATCATTTCCTGTGGCACCCTCGGGGATGCATAGGGCCTCGATGAACTCACACCACCACATCCTATCTTGTGCTAACTCCTCAAGATCTCCCCAACACTCATCTCCAGCTTCCCGTCTCATTGTCCTCACCCACGTCTCTTTTGGCCTTCCTCTACCTCTCCTACCAAGTGCCACCCACCCTGGTGTACCTCGTACTATTCCCTGTCTCCTATACACATGTCCTAGCCACTTCCATCGTGAGAATCTAACATATTCATCGATCGGCTGCACTCCCGTTATTTCTCTAATTCTACTATTTGGTATCCTTTCCCACCACTTAACTCCTAATATTCTTCTAAGTGCTTTATTTTCAAACACCAAGAATTTATTTTCCATAGTCACTGTGCTGTACCAAGACTCGTGTCCATAAATTAAGATATTCCTAACCATTACCTTATAAATTTTGATTTTTGTATGCACAGAGAAATTGTTATTATTCCAAATATTTTTAAGCATTCCCATTGCCTGATTAGCCTTCTTTAACCTTTCCTGGAATTCAAAGTTCAAAGAACCATCCTTGGCTAAATAAGTACCTAAATATTTAAACCTATCAACTTGCTTTACAACCATACCTTCAATTACACATTCCTGCGCATTTTCCATATTCATATTGATTATTTCAGTTTTTCCACAATTAATAACCAAACCCACCTTGCGACCTTCACTCACCAAACAGGCCAACACTCTCTGCATCTCTTCTGGCCCATCACAAATCAAAACTATATCATCTGCATAATCTAAATCCAAAAGTTTCCTGTTCTCTCCCCAAAGTATACCTGCACCGGTTTCTGTTCCAACGCGTTTCATAATGTAATCAATGACCAATATAAATAGTAAAGGCGATAGAACACCACCTTGAATTACTCCGGACTTGGACTTCAAACGAATCACTAAGACAACCATCAACCATCACTTTACAAAATGTGTCCTCATGCATGTTCATAATGACCCTCACAAACTCCTCTGGTATTCCATAATGTCTCATGATCTTCCCCATAGTCTCTCTCGAAACACTATCAAAAGCCTTTTCAAAAATCAACAAAACAAAGACTTAACGGTACTCTCATTTCATTAACTTGCTGCATCAAATGCCTAACTATAAAGATCTGATCATTGCAACCACGTCCCTTTCTAAAACCAGCCTGTTCATCCTCAGAATATCCTCAACCACCGGCTCCAACCTATTTAACAACACTCTACTGAAAACTTTCAAAGCTATCGGTGACAAAGAGATTCCCCTCCAATTACCACATTCACTCAGGTCTCCCTTCTTCGGAACTTTAACAATTACACCATTCTTCCAAACTGATGGTAGTAACCCCGTCACCCATATCTTATTGAATAGCTTGGTCAAGATCATTATTAATCTATCCCTCCACTTTAAACATTTCCGGAAATAAACCATCCTCCCCTGGTGCCTTATTATTCTTTAACTGTTTTACTGCTTTCTCCACTTCTGCAAGCCTCAACTCTCCTGTTTCTATATTTAAATCTTCCTGAGCAGACGGTATATCCTCTTCTGGTGGTATTGGTCTATTAAGAACTGTCTCAAAATGCTCTTTCCATCTATTTTTAATATCTCCATCTTTGGTCAATAAATTTCCTTCCCTGTCTCTAACTGGTATTTCCTTGCGTTTACCTGCATTACCACTCAGTTCTCTAATCGATTCATATGCTATTCTTTGACTCTGTCCATCATTTTTGTTTATTAAGATTTCAGTCTCTGCAACCTTTTCATCCACACATCTTCTTTTATCTCTCCTAGCTAACCTTCTTACTTCTGAATTCAAACTCCAGTACGCAGCTCTTGCTAATTCAATCTCTCGTTCATCAACGCATTGCAACTCACTCCTCAATTTAGCCTCACCTCTCTTTTTTATCATATCCCACGTTTCCTCTGATATCCATTTCTTTCTCCTGAAGCTATGTCTCCTTCCAATCGTACATTCAGCAGTCTCATGCAAAACTTTGTTCACATCCTCCCACATCTCATCTACACTTCTCTCCCCCTCTTCCAACGTTTCCAACACCAAAAACCTATTTCTGCATTCTAATCTGAATTCCTCCTTTTCTTCTCCTTCCCTTCTAAGCTTAACAATATCGTATCTACCAACACCAGATTTTTCCTTCTTCTGATTTTTAAGTTTAAACCTTATTTTTGCAATGCTGAGTTGATGGTCACTACCAATATCCGCTCCCCGTTTAACATGAACATCTAGCAGAGAACTTCTATGCCTCCTACTGATAGAAGGTACAGAAGGAAATATCATTACAAGCACAATAATGAACAAGGGCATACAGTGATACATACATGGTACAAAGTTGGCACAGTAATTATCATTACATGTGCTGATATGAGTGAAGTGGTACATAGATACACACGTATGTACACACATTTAAATGCTGTATATAAAAATTTTTGTGAATTTTACGAAATAGGAGTCCAGAAGTACATCCCACAGCACAAAGAAGCAGATAAGAAAATACAGAAATGGTTCAATACAGAATGTAAAAAATCAAAAGAAAGAAGAGATTTGTTGTGGAATAGATACAGAAGACACAATAGTGAAAGGGCGTATAATAATTACAAACAGGCAAGAAACGACTATACAAGAATAAGGAGGGAAGCCCCAAAACAGTTTGAGGAGGATATAATAAATAAAAGTAGTGATCAACCAAAGCTGTTTTACAGCTATATCAGAAGCAAAACTAAAGTAAAAGATATAATACAATCCATTATGGACGAGGGAATCACTTATACACAAGAGAAAGATATTTGTGAAGCAGTAAATAAGAATTTCCAATTAGTTTTTACAGAGAAAAAAAATTTTGAAAGGGACTATGTGGAACACGCATGTCCACACATACTACCAGATATACAAATAGCAGAAAAAGTAATACAGGAGGAGTTAAGTAGATTAGACAGAGGAAAAGCAAGTGGTCCTGATGAAATTTCATGTTGGGTATTACAAGAATGTGCAAAGGAGTTAAGTAAACCATTATTTTTAATTTTCAAGAAATCCTTGAGTCAAGGTAAACTACCTGATATTTGGAAAAAAGCAAATATTGTCCCCTTATTCAAGAAAGGAAATAGACAAAATCCACTCGACTACCGTCCAGTATCACTGACCAGTGTTGTAAGCAAGGTATTAGAAAAACTTATAAGAAAAGCTTGGATAAACCATCTAGAAGAACACAGTATGATAACAGAAAGACAGTTTGGTTTCAGAAAAGGAAAATCATGTTACTAATCTGTTGAGCTACTATGACAGAGTAACAAACACAATACAGGAAAGGGAAGGATGGGTGGACAGTATCTATTTAGATTTCAAGAAAGCTTTTGACACAGTACCACACCAAAGACTTTTATGGAAACTGTACCATCAAGGAGGAATTCGAGGCAAACTGTTTTGTTGGATGCAAGACTTTCTTATAAAAAGAGAAATGAGGACAGTACTAAGAGGAAACTACTCATCATGGAAAGAAGTGACTAGTGGAGTACCACAGGGTTCAGTGCTGGCACCAATAATGTTTTTAGTGTATATGAATGATATAAACAGTAACACTGGAAATGAGAGCTATCTGAATATGTTTGCAGATGATGCAAAAATACAAAGGAGAATTACTAACATAGACTCTTGTAAAGAGCTACAAGAAGAATTAAATAAACTTCATGAATGGAGTAGTACATGGCAAATGGAATTCAATGTGGACAAGTGTCATGTAATCAAGTTTGGTAAGAGTGGAAAAAGACCTGATTGGGATTATAAGTTAGGAAATAAAACCCTATACACATCAGAAAGAGAGAAAGACCTAGGTGTGATTATCAATAACAGACTATCTCCGGCTGACCACATCAGCGAGAAGGTACGGAACATGTATACACTGCTTGCAAATATGAGAATAGCATTCACATACATAAATGAAGACATGCTAAGAAGGATAATAACAGCATTCATTAGACCACCCTGGAATATGCATCAGTAGTCTGGAGTCCTCATCTCAAAAATCATATAGACAAGATTGAAAAAGTTCAAAGGGCCGCTACAAGATGGATACCAAGCTTAAGGGACCTAAGCTAAGAAGAAAGACTAAATAAACTGAATCTACCAACACTACAGGAGAGAAGGAAAAGAGGTGACATGATAATGCTATATAAGTGCATATCAGGGAAGGAGAAAATAGACATAAGTGATTACTTAACATATAGGGAAGCATCAGCAAGAGGACACTGCAAAAAACTGCATAAGATGAGAGGTGATAAAGACGTAAGGAAATTCAGTTTCCCAAACAGAGCAATTGATCAATGGAATGCACTACCGAATGAAATAGTGTGTGCTAAAACAATTCACAAATTTAAGGATATGTACGATAAATATGGTTTAAGACACGGGACAGTACGAGCTTGACTCATTCCTGTAAAGATACAATTAGGTAAGAACAATTAGGTAAGGGTAAGAACATATGGAGAGAGAGAGGCACATATCCACACATACAGTACATATACGTATATATCTATACATACATGTATATACCCATGCACATGTAGCAACAGACATACTGCATGTACAGGATAGGTACGTATGTATAAAGATATGGGTATGTGTACGGGCGTGCATACATATACATATGCAACATGCACATATATATGATATATTCATACAGTATATACATAGACAGGGAGACACATGTATACATATACATCCTAAGTAGATACATATACATTGTCACATAGACAGGTGGGTAAACAGAGAAAAAAAACACGATGTGCATTATAAAATAACCTCTTGATTCAAAATCCCAGCACTAGGACACTACATGCACATGCACCTGATGTGTGCACGTGTGCATGAACAAGACACCCACACACACACCTAAATGCCTGATCACTGTCCTAATGCCAGAGCATTACAATGACAGGAAGTCGGGGTGAAGGGTGAGAATGTCTTCGAGTACATCAAGATGTGTGATGAAGCAGGTACACAAAGCAGGAAACAAGAGTCCAGGGGGTCTGAAGGGGACAATAACTGGACAGCTAACGATATGATGTGATAATGCTTCATCCATTGGACTGTGACAAAGTTTACATGGCCTGTTGGCGGTCGGTCGTCCGTTGAATTCCCCTGGGGAGAGATACCCCAGGCGAATGCAGGCGATGGCCACATCACAGCAGCAGGTGTGGGTGGGGTGCTTGCCATAGGTGTGTCTCACGCAACGGTAGGTGTCATAGCGCTGGATGGTGACACTAGTGGGACGTTCAGGATCGGTACGCAGGGTTAGGTCCTCCCTCGACTCCTCGAGAAGGATTCTCCTGACAATTGTCATGCACACAGGGAGGTTGATGGCAGCTAGGGGAGGCTGCGGGCAGCTCGGGCCAGGTAATCTGCCTGTTCGTGGTAGATGTAACCAGCATGAACTGGAATCCAAATAAAGGAAACCCTGAGACCAAGAGCATGAGCCTGACGAAGGCGAAAGTAGAGGAAGGCGAAGAGAAGGGAGGAGCGTCGGGGGGGGGGGGGTTGTGAGGTAAGGCAGGGGCAGCTTGGGAATCGCTGATGATTAGACCTGGTAGGTGATGAGAGATAAGGAAGTCAAGGGCAGGGCGAGTAGCAGGTAGTTCACACTGGGTACTGCTGGCCCAGTTAGGAAGGCGGTGAGAGGTGGAGAAGACGAGGAAATTTAGACTGACACAAATAGATTAGTTATGGCTTAGCAATAGAGAACGGAACACAGATAAAATACATAGAAAACAACATTTTAAAGGGGGGACTGAGAAACTTTTATTACTCACACATTCCCTAGCTACCATGTGCTGATCGGAGAGTGTATATCTTGTGGAATGATGTGCATGTACACTAACCTAGGTGTATTCAGATGATGCTGAAATCCAAGTAGACTCGCATTGCAACTCCACACACCCCGCAAGGTCTCGTCCCTCCAACCACACTGGGACGTAACCTCCTTGCTCGCCTTGAGGTGACTAGCTTACGCTCGCTCTGCCCCACGCCTCACCAGGGGTGCCAGATGCCCTTGGATGACACCACCCCTCTCTGCACTGGCCTCGGTCTCTACTCTCTCCCTCTATCTCACCAGGCCTCGCTAGAGATGCTTATCTGCAAGAATGAGCTCACTACTCCGATTTTTCGTGCTCTCACTGTTTTATCCTTTATCTCACTCCGCAATTAGTCCCTTTGCAAAAGAAGAAATTGGATTTTCTGTCATTCACCTGAAATTAGGATATAACACGAGCAGTTCCAAGGGTTTTCACTTCACATAAGTGTCCCCTTGGGCACCATTCGCATCCCAGCACTGGACCACCAATTGTACCAGTTCATGTAGACTGCACTGAGTTCTCCAGCTGGTCACTAAGTTCCCGCAGCTGAGTCTCTGCTGCCACAATTGCCACCGAGAATGGTGATGATAAGCCTGTAGTCAGGAGTAAGGCAGCGCGTAGGTGAATCAAAAGAAAACTGGAGCAGATGTGTTTCTCTATCTTTATTATGCCACAGAATAAAGATTACAGCTGAGACAAGAGAGAGAGCAATGGAGTAGAGCGTCCCCCTCCAGTGAATGCTAAGAGCGATCTGATCTGCCTCCCTGCCCACCCTGGGAACCACGCATAGGTCAGCATATTTAGAGATGCCATATCTCTCAGACATAGAGATATATGTACATGAGTAGAGTTACAACTCTACCATGTACATCATACATCTCAATAAGGCAGTATTAATTGAAATAATATTTCCCCAAGACTTAAACATATGCAAACTTTACATCCTTCTATCACCCTCCAAATTTATGTCTGAAAACGCTAAGTTTTGCACATCCGGGCTCTTATCTCGTTCCCACGCCACACTTACATTGAAGTTGTATTTGGATATTGATCTCATCATTATGTTACATACTCTTCAGTTATGAATAAACACTCCTGTATGTAATATGTAAAAATAGTGTGAGACATAACTCCGTGTGGAATTGATGTCAGCACCAGAACAAGTTGACTCCTACAAACGTTGGAAAATTTGGACTTTGGTGTATTAGCTTATTCGTATCTTGCAGTCCTTTCAGCCCTTGCTCCATATTGTTTGTAATGTGTCCTAGAAATGGATGTTTAGCATTTAAATCTGCTATCATATTGGTTGGTAGATTATTGTTCAGGAGTTTATGAAAATGAGGATAAGGTTTGTATAGTGTTCTTGGTAGTATGTAGTTGAGATATTGATGGACCCTAAAGTTGCTTAAGCTGTTACGTTATTAATGACTGTAATGAAGTCATCATCCACAGAAGAGTATATACAAAACAGGCAAATCCAGGATTGTGTATCAATGGAAAAAGCGAGGGTACCCAGCGATACAAGGAACCCAGCACCAGGGTCTATATCAGGAAGGCCCTCATACAGTCAAGTGGCTGGGGTGCTACTCACCAAGAGATAGAAAGAGCCACTCAGGTCCTTGTGAACAGCTGGTATTCCAACCGAAATGCAAACAAAGTGGTGAAAAGTGAAATAGAATAATAGTACCAACAAAGGGAAAGGAGACCAATAGAGGATTGGCAGTGAATAAAATTATTTTACGAAGTCCATATGCATCCTGGATACAGAACAGAAGAAAGAATAATGAAACAGCAGATCAGAAGATACGTCAAACCAACCAAGACTCAATACATTCTCAGCTTCATCATTTATTATAAGAACAAGAACACTTCTAATCTACTTTTGAAAAACAACACAGCCAAAGAAACGTCGGACCTGCAGAAGAGTCATCTTGTGGGCGGGGAGGGAACCATAAATTCCCCCACTATCCCCCTTTCTCCCAGTGACGACCCAGTGAGATGCCTGGAACTACTGTCAGACTCACTTCTTCTTCATTTCTGCAATATTCGCGGCCTTTCCTCTAACTTTCTATCTGTTGAGCACCACCTCTCCTTCTCTAAACCTCACCTTCTCATCTTATCTGGGACTCAGCTGTTTGAGACGACTGATGGCAAACCCTTCTCTGTATATCCTACTTTCTCTATGTTCACTTCAAAGCCGAAGGTGACTGTTGAGTATACGTATGCAATGACATCTTGTTCCCGTGTTCCTGAACTTGAATCCTCTGAATTCTCTACTCTCTGGCTTCGGCTTTCCTGCCATTCTCTGACTAAATATATCTGTTCTGTTTAGTTATCCACTAATTCTACTGACAATGAACTTTTATTTGACTATCTCACTTCTAGGATGGAGCACATCCTATCCATTTTTCCTTTCTCTGAAATCTTCATTCTACGAGATTTCAATGCTCATCACCTTTGGCTCTCCTCCCCTTTCAATGATCCACCTGGTGAACAAGCTTACAACTTTTCTATCCTTAATGACCTAGAGCAGCTTTTACAGCACCCTACCCATATCCGTGACCACCTTGGAGAGATATCAAACAAACTTGACCTCTTTCATACAACTAATTCTCCTGGTTGCGTTGTTAAATCTTTCCTCTCCACTGGGCCCCTCTGATCACAGCCTTGTCACCTTAACCTGTCCTGTCAACCCAGGGTGGCCTGTTGACCCTCCAAGGAAACGTCGGTTGCGGCACTTTGGAGCTGCTGACTGGGAGACCCTCAGGCGGGAACTCTTTGATTTTCCCTGGAATGGCTATTGCTTTCATGACCGAGAGCCATCTGAGTGTATGTTGCCCATTAAGGGGGTTACACTCTTGGGCATGGAAGCATACATTCCTTTCTCATATTCTGAGGCAAAAAAAAGCCTTAGTTTAATCACGCTTGTTCTAATGCTGCCCACAACAAAGAGAAGGTCTACAAAAGGTTCCAGAGCCAACCCACCCCTGAATCTCACGTTTCTTATGTTTTTCCCCAGAATCGTGCCAAATCTGTTCTTCTCTCTGCTAAAAATAATTTCATCTGTACTAAATGCTCTCAACTCTCCAACTTGAATTCTTCTTGGTATTTCTGGGACCTTGCCAAGAACCTTTCTAACAACTTTACCTCATCATCCTCCCCTCCTCTTTTCCATTCTGGTGGCTCTAGGGCTATTTCTTCTACTGATAAAGGAAACATTCTCCTCCAATTCCACCTTAGATGAATTAGGGTACTGTCCTTCCATCTCTTCCCGTCTCTGATTTCCTCATGGCTGACATTAAAGTTTCTTCTCTAGATGTATTTTCTACCATCAGTGGCCTCAGTATTAACAAGGCATATGGGCCTGGTGAGGTCCCTCCTGTTGTCCTCAAGAACTGCGCTTCTCTGCTTACTCCCTGCATAAGTGAACTCTCTCGCCTTTGTTTATCAACTTGTACTATTCCCTCTTGCTGGAAGTTTGCCCTCATTCCGCCTGCCTCAATGAAGAGTGACCATTCTCAGCCCTCTAACTATCGCCCAATTGTTTTAACATCCTGTATTTCAAAAGTTTTCGAGTCTATAATTAACAAAAAATAAAAAATAAATAAATAAAGCATCTTTCCTATCACAACCTTCTTTCTGATCATCAGTATGGGTTCCTGCAGGGACACTCCACTGGAGATCTTCTCACCAACCTTTCAGACTCCTGGTCATCCTCCTTTCGGGACTTTGGCGAAAGCTTTGCCGTTGCACTTGACATCTAAAAGGCTTTCGATCGAGTCTGGCATAAATCTTTAATTTCCAAACTACTCCTTTACTGTTTCTATCCCTCTATCTGTGCATTCATCTCTAGCTTCCTTTCTGGTCTTTCTATGACTGCTGTTGTAGACGGCCACTGTTTTTCTCCTTGAGCTCTTAATAGTGGTGTTCCTTAGGGCTCTGTCCTATCACCAACTCGCTTCCTGTTACTCAACAATGACCTTCTAAGCTTTACATCAAACCCTATCTGCTCATATGTTGATGACTCCATCCTTCACCTTTCCTTTCGCTGCCCACAACGTCCATCTCAACAGTTTCTTAAACAAACAAGAGATGAGGATATGGCACACTTAATGTCTGACTTGGCTCATATATCTGATTAGGGTAAAAATTACCTTGTTCTTTTTAATGCATCCAAAACTCAGTTCTGACATTTATCAATCCGACACAATCTTCCACAGGAGTACCCTATAATTTTTAACAATATCCAGCTCAATCCCACATCATCTTTAAACATACCTGGGGTTTCACTATCTCTGGCTTTATCTTGGAATGAACATAATTAGGTCTTTTTTTTAATTTGCTTCCAAGAGGTTGGCTTTGCTAAGCCAATTCCGTACCTTCTCTGCCAATGCAGAGTTGTTGACTTTATACACGGATTTTATTTTCCCCTTTGTAGATTATGACTCTTATGTGTGGGGAGGCTCTCCACACACAGCTCTTTTCAACAGGGTGGAGTCAAAGAATTTTCGTCTCATTAACTCTCCTCCTCTTACTGGCTTCCTTCAACCTCTGTCTCTTTTCCGCACTGTTGCATCTTTATCTCTTTTCTGTCACTACTTCAATGGTCACTACTCCTCTGAACTGTCTGCCTGCATCCCTCTACCATTTCGGCGGGCACGTAGCACCTGTCTAACAACAAACTCTCATCCCTTTTCTGTCCAACTCTCTAATGCATGAGTTAGCTTTTACTCCCAGTCCTTCATGTATGCAACAAGTCAACTCTAGAAATGTCTCCCTGTGACTGTTTTCCCAACTGCCTACGATCTCCAGTCTTTCAAACGCTGTGTGTCCAGGCATCTCGAAACGAACGGTTCTTAAACTGGGCTCTATGTTGTTTTTGATTTATGTCTTGGAGGAAGCAGTTTGCAGGCCCGTGGTCTTTGAGTCCTTAAAAAAAAAAAAAAAAAAAAAAAAAAAAGGAACTATGAGTTCCGTTCCTCTTCGTAGATAGGATTTTTAACGACCAAACTTAGACAAGGAATGACAGTTCATGTGCAGAATTGTACCCCTAAAACGTACACAAGTCACTGCCACAGTACCCATCTTACCAGACAAATAATGGAATAGAACGCACAGGTCATCAGGAGGGCTCTACATATGAGATGCCCTCCTCATGAAGGATAAGGCCACCAGGATGAAGCTACAGAAAAGAGAAATTGTGATCATCCCATCATTCCAACCTATGAAATCTGGGATGATGACATCCCTCTGATTCCCCGGCTCCCATTGAATGATTGCAGTTCCCACCCGCCCTCGCATATCCCCCTAACCTCATTTCTTAGTAGTTAGGTGGTGACGACCATCATCCACTCACTTGATGTAGTGCTGCCTACTTCTTCCTTAGCCTTTATCATCCTTTTTCTGTGCCTGCCCTCCTCTCTTCCTATATCTTCCATCTTTCCTGTCACTTCTTATTGCTTTTCGTTCCTTAACAGGTGGCTTTACATTGAGTGACAAGCCAAATGGTTTCCCGTAAGCCACGAAACCATTTACAACGCTGGGTGGTAACCATATAACCAAACCATACGTGCTCCGTACGTGTCAACAAGTGGGTTGATGGAGGGTTAGTGCCCCTACCCGAAAAACAAATAACTCAGAGTCAAATGGCCACCCCTTACGGGATTATGGCGTCTGGCAATGGATAGATAGATAGATAGTTTACCCGGTTCCTTGATTCACGTGTATATAATACCTTTACTCTCAGTCACTTGATAAGGTACATAGTGTGAGAAGCGCCCTAAATACAAGAAATAACCTTTTCGGCGTCTTTTACTAATTTCTTTTGACAGAAGTATAATATTAAATCAGGAGCAAAAGTCAGCTGTCAGAAAAGTCGAATGTATTTGGAAGATCATGAATGCCGAAATCGGAGCATTTTTCAATCACACACACACACACACACACACACACACGCACACACACACACACACACACACACACACACACACATATATATATATATATATATATATATATATATATATATATATATATATATATATATATATATATATATATATATATTTTTTATCGCATAAAAACAGTTTAATATGACCATGACCTTTGACCTTGACTTTTACCCATTGTTGTTAAAAACTGTATATGTTCATTCTCTGGCATACATTCATCTTTCCAGCATGTTTCGTTAAAAACACACTTTGGTCGAACTTTGACCCTTTCTTGTGATCTTTGACCTCTGACTAACTGTTCTCAAAACTTAGTCAGATCATTCTTGTCTTTTTCTTAAACTTTGGCCCAACTGTGCTCTAAGTGATTATCTTAAGTCAAAGTTTGGCCTATCCTTGTGACAATGACCATTGACCTAATGTTCAAGAAAGCAGGACTTTTCCTTACTGGTTTTCCTTACTGGTTCTCCCTCTATCTTTCCACCTTGTGTCATTAAAATACTATAAGAATCGTTATTGTAATATCGTTAACACAGAATACAAGCAGAAACACAGTCAGACACACCCACACATACCTTCAAAGCATGACACCCCCTCTTGCTCCGCGAGGGCGGGTTCAGTAACGTCACTGGATTGAAAGCTTTAACGCCTTATTTCTAGTGATCCTTCCAAATTTTAATTAAACAGTCTGGTATAGGATGAATATACAAATTAACTGGACACCAGGTTCAAGCGGTTATGTTTTAAACTTTCAGTAGTCGGTGCATCAGATAAGAGGCCATAGTCTGATATACCCCTGATTTTCTAAAATAACAGAATCTTCCTTCACTATGTGTTTAATATATTGCTTCCATGTTGACAGGTCATGGTCAGAAGATTCCCTTGGCCCAGAGAAATGTCGAATCATTTCTGGTAAATGATTTGGAGGTAAAATAATTATATTTTTGTGTCCATGGGTTTTATTGTTCCCATGAATGATTATCGTGTTAAGGACGTTGGGAAGAGTTTCTTATCTTTTATTTTTTGTTCCCTCAGTCTCCAGACAGAGTTACAGATAGACAGATATGTAGACTATTGGATGAAGTTATAATTAAAGATGAACGATATGTATATTGTATACGGCACAGAGAGAGAGAGAGAGAGAGAGAGAGAGAGAGAGAGAGAGAGAGAGAGAGAGAGAAATGATGGATTGCTGCGTCATGGGTGTTGAGTGCATCTTTGTACCTCCCCCTGGACTTGTCTTGGTTCACCTTGGTTAGATATAGAAAGATAAAAATATAGACGGAGAGAGAGAAAAATAGCAGACAAACAGATAGATTGACGGATAACCGGACAAATAGTTAGGCAGAAAGATAGATGGGGAGATTAACAGATGATTAGATAGATGGATAAATTGATAGACGGATAGACAGATGAGCAAATCGATGGACTGAAAAGAACTGACACTGATAATTATATTCAAACCAGTGATGGCGTATATTACGTGTAGGAGGACCACTGGGAATTGGGAGAAAGGTGTGAAGCCAATGCCCAGAGTCGGACACGTAAAAAAAAAAAAAATAAATATATAACAATAATAATGAAAATAAAGTTATGGATAGGTAGATACAGAGATAGATAGATAAATCAATCGGCCGAAAAACTTAGATTGATGGATGAAATGTTAGGGACGCTGAGTGATCTTTTTAATCTTTCAGGGTATCATGTTGCTCTTTGTCTGCAAAAAGAATGATAGATAGATAGATAGATAGATAGATGGGCAGATAAGTAGACAGATGGATAGAGAGATAAATAGAGAGATATGCAGATAAACAGATAGGTAGACAGGATTGATAGATAAATAGATAGATAGATAGATAGATAGATTGATAGATAGACAGATACTCATAAGGATAAACAGACAGACAGATAAAAAGAAAGATATATTATAGCCTACATTATATTCAGGGCTGCTTCCCAAATCCTATTAGGGACTAAGATACAGTCGGGATGAGGCAGCCGAGTTACCAAAATGTTCCCCTCACTGAGAAATTTGCTATACAGTGATGAAAAGAAACTGAATATGCCCTCCCGAAAAACGATGAACAAGAAGACATTCAATAAACATATTCATAAAATCTGAAAATTGCTACGTTATTTCTAAAAATCTTTTTGAAATAGGGAAAATACTGAGACTTGAAATACCAAGAAGAAGCGCGGAGTTAATGAGAGAAAATGATCGAAATACAGTATTTGCAGAATTGAACACTGGAATTACCTACCAGTAAAAAAAAATAATAATAATAATAATTCATTGGGACGGTATAGGCCAAAACTTTCTTCGAGGTACACAGTCATTATTTCCAGTGAGCCACATCAACAAATGGCTGACAGTTGATTACCCGGCATTGCCGGGCCAAAAAGGCGAACACTCTAATCCTATTTGCTCTAGTTCAATCTTTTTTTTTTTACTCCAGAAAGATCATGTACCTCTTATGCTTTTGGAGAGGGGTTATAAGAGGAGTAAAAACTTTTCGGCTTTCGCAGACTAACTTACAGCAATTGTGCTCACTTGTTTACTATTACCAGTGACCTCAAATGACTTCGGAGGTCAACCTCACATTGCCTATGTCTGAACCGGAGGTCATGTGAGTCACCATGCCAAAAATTGGGCTGTTTGGTCCATGCGTTCGAACGTATATTACCGGTGACCACAAATGACCTTCGACCAGCGACTTTAAACGACCTCGGTCAACCTCACATAGCCTATGTCCGAACTGGAGGTCATGTGAGTGTCCATGCCAAAAATTGGGCTGCTCGGGTACCCGGCGTCGCCTGGGCCAAAAAGGCGAACACTACCGGTGACTTCAAATGACCCAGGTCTGAATTTTGACCCCCTAAAGCCATCCTTGGGTCACCCTGATTCAGAATGTATGTGAATCAAGGGGGGGCTCTGGCCCTTGGATTGGGAGTGATTGAAGGAAAAACAAACATACAAACAAAAAAATAACACGGCTCACACACACACACACACACACACACACCCACACACACACACACACACACATATATATATATATATATATATATATATATATATATGTATGTGTGTGTGTGTGTGTGTGTGTGTGTGTGTGTGTGTGTGTGAACAGAACATGTGCTAGAATACTCAAAGTGCAGTATTTCTTAGTTTGTTTTTCAAAATCACAATACGTACTTTGTTCTTTTCAGCAACCAACATGCATTTCTTGATGTTTTCCTGTCCGTTAAAACGCTAGAATACAGTAAGTGGTGGACGGGGGAAAGCCTTAAATCATTTCATTCCTCTTCTTACTGATGATCGTTAGACATTTAGTGTAAGTAGTTTTGCTCTAGCAGAGAACCACATCATTTCCCTATAATGGTCCTGAACCGCTTTATATATACTCTTCAACTCCATCCACCCAAACATCTATTCTATCCCTTCCCCCCCCAACTATCGACTCATTCTTAAGCACTTCACAGCACATTCATTCAGGAAGTTGCACATAATAACTATCCACTGCACCCACCTCTTCATCTGCTCTCTTATTCATCGTCAATACCTCTCCTCCTTCTTTTTTTTTTTCTATTACTGTAGCTTATCATCCACAACATCCACACCATTTCACTAACTCAGTTCATCCGCCTACCGACCCGCTGCCTCGCACCCCAAATCAGCTCCGAATCATCCACCATATCAACCACAGCCTCTCATCCACATTCGTATCCTTAACAAGAGGCCTCAGAGTCGATCAAAGCTTTAAGTGACACAACTCGTTCACCTTTTCACCCAATTAGGCATCCCTCCCATCCATCGTCTGAGCTACTTTTCCACTTAGCTAACGCTTCACCAAGTCATACACCTATCCAGCCATCCACTACATCGACAAAGGTCCATCCACTACTCATGGGACCACGTATCTATGTTCCCATTTATCTAGGCATATACCATCCACTACTCATCCATCCACTTATCCATATTCTCATTTATCTAGATGTAAACCAACCCATCCACCTTCTCACCCACCACATCCACACCATCCCATCTATCAATGCATCCACCATCCTACCAAACCGTCCACCCCCATGCACCTCATCATCAACTCATCTACAGTACATCATCGTATTCACCCCTAGCCAACCCATCCATCAATCATACATCTGTCTACACCATGGCATCCACTCTTCATCTAGTCACCATACATCCCTCATTCACTCATCCACGCCATCACATGAACACCCCATCCATCCATCTATCTTCCATCCACACCCCGTCCACCCTTTCACACCATGACATCCATACTCACATCCACCAATCCACGTCCTCACATCCATATCCTCATACACCCATTCACAACACCACATCCACACTCTCATACCCGCATTTACACCATCTCATTCACGATTTTCCTGGTTGGTGGAGGATTAGTGCCCCTCCCTGTAAAACAATTAACTCTAAGCCGTTGGCCACCCCGTTTGGGATACATGGCGTCTGGCAATGGATGGATGGATGGATTCACGATTTTCATCTACCCTTCTGTATCATCCACCCATTCGACACCATGACCACCATAACATTCACACCTTCTTCCACCCATCGAGACCATGCCATCCGCCTCTCATCCACCCATCCGCACCATCCTGTCCACCATCTCATACACCCATCCGCGCCACTACTTCCACACACTCATCCATGTACACCATCACATACACTCCCTCACCCACACCATCCCATCCACCCCCTCACACAACATCCTATCCACCTCCACATTCTCCCAGCCACACCATCTCACCCATATCCTCATCTACCCATCCACACCATCCCCTTCATTTCCTCATCCACCCATTCACACCATCCCTTTCATCTTCTCTTTCGCTCGTCCTCACCATCCTCTCCATTCCCGCATCCACCCATCCACAGCATGCCACCCACCCAGGCCCCAACCCAGAGGGCTCAGGTGACATTCCTGGATCAAGTACAAGACTTAATTAGCATAACTCAGGCCTAATTACACACCCCAGTAGTTTAGCAGGTGTTGAGAGGAAGCTTACCCCGTGATCAAATGGAGGAGATCTGCCGGGGCAAGAGTGGGGAGGGTTGTGCTGGAGAGGAGAACGAATTGCCGCAGTTATCTCCACCAACGAAGTTGGAGGAGGTTATGTATTCCCCAGTGTTCGTCTGTTTGTTTGTTTGCTCACACTATATCTCCGAAAGTTCTACATGAATTTCAATGAATTTTTTTGGATGGCTGGGCCATGGGACTAGAAAGAATTGTTAAAATTTTGGGGCGGATGCGGATCCGGATCCGGATCCTATTTATGATATGTCCAAAAGTCCTCAATGAATTTCAATAAAATTTTGTGGAAGAGTGGGCCATGGGTCAAGAAATAATTGATTAAATTTGGGGGTGGATCAGGATCCTATATATTCCACACAATATCTCCGCGGATCCGGATCCCGATCCTTGTCAATGTCAATGGCATTGGCAGAGTCATGCGCTCTCTGAGTGCTTTCTACTAACCTCCGCAGACGAGGTTGGAGGAGGTTATGTATTCACCTATGTTTATCTGTTTGGTTGTTTGTTTTTCCTCACGATATCTCCAAAAGTTCTCAATGAGTTTCAATGAAATTTATTGGACGGGTGAGCCATGGGCCAAGAATGAGTTGATTAAATTTAGGGGCGGATTCGGATCCGGATCCTGTTATGGCACTAGCGGAGGTATGGGCTCTCTGAGTGCTTTCTGGTTGTAGCTGTGATGGGGGGTTGTGGTGGGGATGGTGGTGTGGTTGAGGTTCTGGTAAACGGTCTGAGGTGGAGGTGGTTGTGGTATCACTGGGTGTGGTAGAAGTCTACCTATCCATCTATTGCCAGACGCCTTAATCCCTTATACGGGGTGGCCACAAACATATCGCCTCCACGTCACCCTGTCCCCCGCCATTTCACTGCCCTGCTTCCAATTCACACACACCCTCTCATATACCTCTCCACTCCATCCCTCCATCTCATCCTTGGCCTTGCCCTCCCTCTCTCCCTCCCCACCTCACTCACATACATTCTCCTCGTCAGTCTCTCACTCTCCATCCTCTCCACATGGCCAAACCAACTCAACACCACAACGCTCCTTCACATCCTCATTTGTCAGTCTCTCTCCATATGACTCCACAGGCTCCTCTCAAATAACTCATTTCCACTGCTCTCACTCTTGACTTGTGTCCCTCCAGCAACGTCCTAGCTTCACTTCCATACGTTAGAGTCGGTATCACAACACTGTCATGTAATAACTTTTTCACTTCCATGCTCATTTCCCTGTTTCTTATCACTGCCTTCAAGGAACCAGCAACATTTCTTCCGTGTTGTACCCATTCAAGCACTTCACCCTCCAAACTTCCATCCTTACTCATCACACTGCCCAAGTACTTAAACGTACTCACATTTTCCATTTCCTCATCATCCAACCTCACTGTACATTCACTGACTTCACCTCTCTCAAAGACGATAATTTTACTCTTCCCTACATTCACCTTTAGAAGTCACTGCGGTTATTATGGTTGTGGCAGAAAGGGTTTGCTGTAAAAAGAGTTGTAGTACAAGGTGGTTGTGGTGGAAAAAGGATGCGGTATTGGTGGGTATGGTGTGGTTGTGGTTGGTGTGGTTGAGCAAGATGTGCTGAAGGGGTAATATTATAGTTATGGTTATTGTCATAGCTAGAGCGGCGATTGTGTTTGTGGGAGTGATTTTTGTGGTGAAAGAAACTGTGGTAGTTTAGGGTTTGGTAGTGGATGTGGTAAACATGTGGTAGGTGTAGTTGTAGTAATGGTAGTTATGGTATCGGAAAAGTGGATCTGGTAGTAGTGGTGCAAGTATTAGCTGTAGTAACAATTTTTGCAGAAAGAAGATAAGATGAAACGGCTCGATGGAAAATGAAGATGAGAGAAAATATAACAAAAAGCAGCGGACGTGCAACATCTTTATGGTCATGTATCAGCTTTCCACACGGTGAAGAGAGTGATTTAGTTTGCTCAGAAAATGGTCAATGACGAAGTGGAGTGAGTGCTCATGACTGTATTAATCTAAAGTGTGTGGATGTTAAGTCTGAAAGGATGAAAGTGGTTTTATGCATTCTGTATGCATTGTGAGATGAGAGTGGGATGGAGAGGATAAGTTTATGAATTAACTGGACAGAGTTATAAAAAATGTGCCCAGTTAAAGAGTGTTTTTGATGGGTGATCTAAATGGAAATTGTATGTTTCCTAAAATGATGTAATGAGTCCTCTTGGTTTGCCAGTAGAAAATGATAAAGGTAATGGCTGAAGAACATTTTTCGGAAAAAGAAAGTTGGGCATCAGGAATTTATCATTTAAAAATGAAGAAGTACAATAATACATATCGTATGCAAAAGAAGTTAGATGCTTTGTTTATTGTTGACAAAGAAAGTTACGAGAAAATAGTGCAATGGAATGTCAAATCATGTGTTTATAGTACGCAAGGTGAAACTGTGAGGAGCATGGAAAAGGAAAAATATCATTACAAAAATAAAAAGTAATAAAAAAATAAAATAAAAATGAACATGAGAATAAGGTAGAGGAGAAGAATTAACAGAACTGGGGCACAACGGATTTTTACAACTGCAAAAAGAAAGCAAAGATTAGTTAGGAAGAGAAAAACGTATGTGGTGTTGCAAGTACGAAGAGCACAGCACGTAGGATGTGCAACAGACAAAACAATGAAAGATGAAAGGAAGAAAAATGTATGGATGCAGAAAGGGAAGAAAAATCTGTTAGAGAGAGAGAGAGAGAGATTTGTTTTCGGACAGTGACCAAAGAATTTAAAAGAAAAATAATGGAACTTTTCTATAAGCAATATATTGTTATGTAAAAAGATTATGAAACGTAAGAAAAATTGTGAGAAAAAGTGTGAAGAAATGGAAGAACACCTTTATGTGGAAGTAAAATAAAAAGTCGATTGGAAGATTTAACATTTGTGAATGTGAATGACGAGTGCAACGCAGCATTACGTGGGAATTGCTTGACTATATTCCGTTTCACCGAGTCTCGCACCATCAGTTGTGTCCTCAACGCCTGTGGTGTTGATGTAAATCCTCAGCACTGGGTGAATCTCTAAGTGGTAGGTGGTGGCGATCAGCATCCACTCACATGATGTAGTGCTTCCTACTTCTTCCATAGCCTTTATCAGTCTTTTTCTGTGCCTGCCCTCCTCTCTTCCTATTTCTCCCATCTTTCCTGTCATTTCTTACTGCTTTTCTTTCTTTTACAGGTGGCTTTACATTGAGTGCCAGCCAAATGGTTTCCTGTAAACCAAGAAACCATTTACAGTGCTGGGTGGTAACCATATAACCAAACCATACGTGCTAACTACGTGTCAGCAAGTGGGTTGGTGGAGGGTTAGTGCCCCTCCCCGTAAAACAAATAACTCAAAGTCAAATGGCAACCCTTTATGGGATAATGGTGTATGGCAATAGATAGATAGACAGATAGATAGAACCAATATCAAAAGGCAGTGCAAATAGGTATATCCAGTACTGAGGACCTTTATCAGTCCACAGGTGTAAACAGTATATATATATATATATATATATATATATATATATAAATACAAGTTGGTTCTGTTCACTTTTATTAACCTCTGCACTGCGTGGTTGTTTTTGCGCTCCTTGCACGTCCCGCGAGGATATTCGCGCTCTAACCGACTTTTTAAAAATATTTGCCAAAAATCAGTTGTTAGTCCTAGAATTTTAAAATTATATATGCATATGGCACATACCTTCAGCTTTCCCCCTGGGATGTTTGTTGAGCCTTCATCTACAACCATAGGACTTGTGGAGACTTCTGAAGTTGGGTAACGAAGTCTCCACTTTACACTTCCCGATACCCCGTAATATGGTTACCACTGCCTGATGTTATAACTACAAACACTATTCTATGAATTTCAAGTACTTTGGAATCCATATTAAAAAAAAAAAAAACACGGTGAAAGCAATATAAATTACGAGCGCGTACGAGCTTTCCTCCCATGCTCATTCCCTGATGGTATTCTGAGGCGGAGCTGTTATTTATTATTTATAAACACAAACACTTTATATTCCTAGTACTTTATTACACTTCTTTATATTTACAGTATTTATCCATAAGTTTCTTTCAGTAAAAGTAGTTTATTTTCACTCCAGGCATTCACTTTCTTGTACTGTATACTAGCTTAAAGATCGAAGCTGTCACTTTCACTTTCAAATTTTCAGTATTCATACATGCTAGAGCGAAACTTTCACTTTCACTTTCATTACTCCTAGTATATGTACTCGTATTCTTATATTACTACTTATTTACATTTCTATTTACATTCTCTATTTTGTTTACATTTCTATTTTATTTACACTATGTTATGCACTGTCACTTGTAGTAACTTATAAAACTATTTTCCACTGTTCAGTTATATTTACATTCATTGCTTTCACTTGCTGTTTACACATTATTTACACATTATTAACATTGCCACTTGCACTGTTTTAGAGTCACCAAAAAAATCGTAGTCACTGTCCATCATTACCACTGATAAATTAACTAGTTCACGTTCCACAGCAGAGTCACTTAGCCCTTTATCCCTTCCCACATGAGGTTTAGTAGGGGTAGAGGTCACAGGGCCCTTTGCATGGAGCTAAAAAGCGGCGGAATTGGACAGGCGCGAATCCAATGTAGTTTCACCTTGAAAGACGACAGTAAACTGAATGGAATGCTGTGGCCTAGGGGCAATGAAGGGTTGCCAATGTCAGCGTGGTGACAGCTGCTAATACATACTCTATGAAATGATTGGCAGGAAATCTAGACAATACATAATAAATTAGGTAGTTCCAGGTGAATGTAAATATCACTTAGGCTTCTCCCTTCGTTTCTTATATATATTTTTATTATGAGAACAGGTCATAAGGCACATTTCAAGGGGAAATAAACAGGGAAAATTAGGGAAAGAGTGCACGTGAGGTGCTGACAGGTGATAATTAGCCTATTCCAAATGTATGGAAGTATCAATTACCTTTTTCTTTTATATAATATTTTGTATAAGAATAGGGCAATGGATAAAATGAATGGAAAAATCCGTCCAGGATTTATGTAGTACAGCGCAGCTGGTCAGGCGGGACAAGAGGGTAATGGAGGGGAGGTAAAGGGGGGGAGTCAAGGAAAGGAGAAAAATGGCTAAATTGTCAACAGTGAATGGGAGTACAGGTGATATTAGCAGAAATGAGTATAGCTGGACACTGGTAGTACTGATGGATGATACAAGCCACCACTTGAAAGCCTGGGCGAATTCAGAATGACACAGAATCACAAAAGTGATGCCCCGTGGTATGATCCCTTGCTCCTAAGCGTCACGAAAGTGACGCCCCAAGGTTAAGGGGTTAATTAAATGAACCTGCAAAATTTCAATTCTCCAGCTTAATATTTAAAGTTCACAACAGTTTTTATTTTTTGTTGCCATCACATTATTGCACAACGCCATATGCAACATGAACTCTGAACATAAACACAGAAGTTTTTGTCACTAATGTTAAAAGAAATAGTAAGCACATACTCAGAAAAGTAATTTCAGCACAGTAAACCCTGTTATTCTTTAATGAAAGTGCTATTCAATGAAAGCCTTCTTCGAACAGCACGGAATGTCATGCAGATGGTGCCTCACAACGGTCAGGATGTACTGTTTCTGTCTCTCGTCCTTCGTGAAGGTCGAGTTACTCTATCAGCGCAGTCATTACCAACCGTCATCTTATCACAGGCCACTTTGAAGTTTTTATAGATGGAGTCTTCATCCCATTCCAGGGGCATATTCAGGCCTCTTCAGGCTCTGAATCATAGGATTCTTCTTTGAGAAGTTAATCCGTTCATCGATAATGGCCAAGCCGGTCATCCTCCTCCAAAACTTAACAGATATGCTGCTTCCAAGCTGCAAGAGCTGTCTTAGCGAGGCTTCGCTCAGGCAGGCCACTCTGGTGAAGGCACATGAAGTCAAAGTCGTTTGGGGGAGCATATCAGGCAATCATCGCTTTTTTCCAGTATTTGACATAGCTAAGTGCAACAAACAGGCCGACACTGCGCATCACATGCCTTTCCTGAACAGTAAGCTTAAACTGACCTCTGAACAGGTATGTCTTCTGAACATGTATATCTTGAAAGCATAGATGGCTTTCATCATCCACGTGGCTTGGAGGAATGCACCAGACGTTTGGATGTTAACTGAGGCGTCTGGGACTTCACCCAAGAACAGGAATGCTAGAAGTTCTGCATAATCATCCCTAGGGTGGGATTTCTGCTCCAATGCTGACTTGAGATAGTCGACTGCTGATGCCTTTGCCTGAACTAGATCACCACCATCAGAGAATCGCTGTACATGATTGTCATTTTCTGTGGCTGGAATCCAACTGATCTTGTCTATGAATTTCCACTGCATCTGGGAAATGCACAAAAAGTTCGATGTTCGGTCCTGATGCCAGCCTGTACGCCTTCTTGAAAACGTCAGACAAGACGATCTAATGATCATGATGTCAACATGCTGCCCATTGCAGCTCTCGATTCAGACCTTGCTGTATCTTTACACATGCTCCTTCAGACAGGCTGTGTTTGAAGCAGTAGTGTCAGACACTATTCCCCTGATGTTCTCCTCAAAGCCATGTTCTTGAAGCAGGCTCAGACAGGCATCTGCTTGAACAGTCCCACCTCTACTGGCAACTTTTTGGACACCAAGCAGGATTTCTTGATCTTCGCCTGTCACCAGAACAGTGACACTGTCAACTTTCTCAGTTTGGGTTAGGCCAGGTAGCATCCTCGTGTCCCAGTGCAAGAGAAGATGCACTGTTGGTGGTATGTTATTTTTTTGGCTTCATCTGCTGTCTTTTCATGGTTTTTAAGTCAATGGCGATGGATAGAGCTTCTGGAGAGTGTCAGTTCATTCAAGTTTTGAGCAGTCACTTTTGCTAAGGCTCCCATTGTAAACATCGCTGTCCTTTCTGATACATGAATATTAACTCGATCCAATGTAGACATCACCACAGGAGAAAGACAAACTGGTAAGCGACGATGGCCAGCATTAGGTGGACCAAGCTTTGTCAGTGATCAAAAGTTAGTTTTGACAATACAGTAATAGTAATTTCTGTATGGAGGTACTCCAGTGCAACATTCCACCCGAGAATCATGGCCCTGGCTTAATGATCTTTGGCGCCTTTGCATTGCACATGAGCAAAGTCATAATTTTAGCGCTTTTCATATTTTCTGCACTTGATGACCTTTGACCCCTGACCTGGTGGATATAGGTCATGCATGTATGAAACACACTTGTAGTACTCATTAACATCTATAAGCACGCAAAGTTTCATTCGATTTCATCCACCCACTGTTGAGCCAGGGAACTTGAAATTTGCAGAATGGCCCACCAGAGGTAGAACTTCTAGGTGGTGCAGCCAGCGACTGGGAGTGAGTTTCATCATTAAATGGCATTTTTTTTTATAGAGGTACTCCAGTGCAACATTTCACCCAAAAATCATGGTCCATGCTTAATAATTTTCAGAGTGTTAGGATTTTGCCCGAGCACAGTCGTGATTTTAGCTATTTTCACCATTTTGGCATTTGATGACCTTTGACCCCTATCCTGGCCAATGTAGCACATTGGTGTACATTAGAAAGTTTTAGTACTAGCCAATGTCTATATGCATGCAAACTTTCATTCAATTCCATCTGGCAGGTGGAGAACTAGGAGGGCATTTTTGAAAACCAGTACTGGTTGCTAGGGATGCTGAGGTCAATCTTTGCAGGATTGCCACTCAGAAACTACAGGAGGGAGGGGAAAAATATAAGGCTCACTTCCAATAGGGAATTAGGTCAAAATTACTCCTTAAGAAGTCAAAGCTTCCAACACCCATTAGTAATGCTTCTAATGTACAGCTCAAAATGAGAAAAGTACGATTTTTTTGCCATCCCTAGGCAACGAGTAGTTGCCTAGCAATCAAAACCTTGCGGACACAACTAGGTCATAGGCTGGTCATTGTTTCCAAGTATGGTTGGAATGGATATATTCTGAAGGGTAGAAGTGCCTGCCACAATTAAACAACATAATACAAGAAAGGAAGAAAAAAAGATGTGACTAACAGTAAGGGCAGAATGGAGCTGATCAAAAATCATGAGCAGTCTCCTTGACCCTCTTTGGTGTACTTGCTGTTCATTGGAGCTTGGGGGTAAACTCCAGATCTCCAGCATCTTCTACATCCAATGGCGAAGAAGAGAAGAAATCAGATTTCAACAAATCGATTGTCTGAGCCATAGCTTCCTTGTCTCTATAAGATTTTTCCTCTTTTCTGCTCTGCCTCCATCTGTCTGCGTTTCACCTCACAGGATTTCTGGAGCAGATGACCGACTCCTGTCATTATCGATTGCATGCTATCTCCCTGCTGACTGATCGGCAAAGTCCGGTCGTCCTCGTTTATGATCTGCAACCGGATATCCTGCTTGGAGATGTCAAACAGCTTTTCAAGGTCTCCAAGAGTCGATTTTTCTTACACTTTTCATATTGCCTGACTAGTCCCAGAAGCTTCATCGTGCAGTAGCAGATGATCGGGGTCAGAACAGTGGCTGAACACCAGAAACAAAGAACAGTATCAGTCACTGCAGAAACACTGTCAGATGTGGTTTTCTTCAGGATTATGTTGTGGTAAAACAAAATGCCTGAGCACTGGACCCCTACATGGTAGTCGACAACCAGTGATCTCCTCACGATGTCTTATCAACCAGACAGATGGACTGCTTCGTGTAGTGGCAGTAGCCATATCACCCACAAGCAGAAACTCAACTTGAAATAAAGGAAAACATGCAAAGTAGGCTGTACAAAACACACACACACACACACACACACACACACACACACACTTTATCCTCATGAACAAGCAGCACAATATGCACAACTGCAAATTGTACAGTACAACTAACCAGCTGCATGACGAGGTAGCCTGCGAGTATTTATAGACGCATGGGCACACCACCTAGAACATTCCATAATTTTCTCTAACCTAGAACCTTCTAGAACATTTCACAATTTTCTAGAACAGTTTCTTGCCACCTAGACACTTCTTGAACATTCTACAGTCTACATTTTGCTCGAACCGTTTTATCCTCTTAAAAGTTCAATACCATCCATCTTTTCCAAAGGTCCGTTCAGCAAACCATCAATTTCTCTTCCAACGAGAGGGGCACTCACTGGAGCACATCTCTCCAACAAGGGCAACGTAATTTTCAAACCACTTTTCATATTGGTTTAGGTTTTCTCATCACTGATTAGGGTTTCACAAAAGCGTTTTCCGGATCCAGAATATGTAATACGATCTGGATTGGTCCCAAAAGTTAATCGATTTGTTCCATGGGATATGAGCTATCTACCCACCAAATTTGGTCTAAGTCTCTCTTTTAGTGTTTGAGTAATCCTGCTAACAGACAAACCAACCAACAGACAAACATACAATGGTGAAAACATACTTTTTCATGTCAGAGAGAATTATCACCTTTTGCAGGGGTCCTTAACGAAGGATACTCGCACTCGAACCGGGTGTGAGCTAGGCCTGTCAAGGATACCAGGGTGCTGTCCTCAATTGTGGTTAACCTTTTGAAAGTAGAGAATAAAGTGAGGATATATCTTTCAACAACATTTGTGATATGGTTGTCCATAACAATGAATTTCATGTTCTCAGAGTAATTTTATTATGTGATACTATGAAATTTTATGTTGTTAAAGCTAATTTTAACAGAATGTGTTAATATAATGGCCTATATACGCACTATCTTACAATTAAGCATCTAACAGAGTCTATACAGGTATTTCGTTTTGAGACATCCCATGTTGAACGTGGGACAGCAGGCAACAGCAGGTGAGTACAAGTACTGCATTCACTTCTCGGTATTATAGGTGGAGTTACCGAGGGGATGGGGCTCATTCATGCATAAACAGCTGGTAAAAATGATAATGGAACCATTTCCTCGGTTTCTGTACTGCGGTGTGCGCGGGCATGCGGCTAGGAGTGTTGTTGGGAGCTGAAGCAAGATCCCCCGTGAGTGTTTTTACTCATGTATTCTTGGTTTGGGCAAGTCACTTGTCTCAGAATTTGAAAGTGCTTGCAATGATAAGTTCGTCACTCCATAACATCTTGCCCTCAAAGACATACCACATCTTTTATGTATTAATTTACTTGTGATCTGCTTACCATTAATGTATTAACTAAATTGTTTTATTTCTTTTTTCTTGAATTGACTTCAACATGTCGAAAAAAACGAAAGTGGTACGATGACTATGTTCAATATGGCTTCACGTATTTTATGGACAAGGATGGTACTCATCGCTCACATTGTATCCTGTGCAGCATCATTTTCTCAAACACGAATTTCAAGCCATCAAAACTCAATGGACATTTCCAGAACAAACATGGTTATAGGGATGCAAGGAACATCACATTATTAAAAGTCAAATGAACCAGGTTTGTCTATGCCACCACATTGCCAACATATGGACTTTCATCAACAGAGAAACCTTTCCTACTTGTTTCTTTATTAAGGTGCATATACCCAGTTGCTAAGTCAAAGAAAGGCCATACAAATGGCGAGAAAATAATCAAATCTCGTGGCCCTTTGATTGGTGAAGAATTTTCTTGGTTAGAGGGTAGAGAAAAAACTATAAGTGTTTTTGTTAAATTATGTGATCGCTAACCGGGTTATTGACATGAGTCAGGATATTCTGGACGAAGCAGTCGCTGATACTAATGCTCGTCCAGTAAAGATCAGGCAACAAGTGGATGAATTAACAGATGTGTCGAACTGTTGCCAGCTGCTGGTAGTGCTCCGTACGGAAAGGGCAAAGAAGTGGAAGAAAATTTTCTCATCTGTTAATCATTGAAGACAACTGCACAAGCTGTAGAGTTTTAAAGGTGATAAGGGAATTCTTCTCAAAACATCACCTCCATCTCAATGGTTGGCTTGCTATGTACTGATGGGGCACCAGCCATGCTGGGCAGTCGTTCAGGGTTCGCTGCATTAGTGACAAAAGAAATTTCTGACATGAAGATCACCCACCATTTTCTTCACCGGCACGGTCTGCAGCAAAAGCATTGCCTCTACACATGAGGAAGACTTTGGGTGTTTATGTGAAAGCTCTGAACATGATTCTTGGATGAGCCTTGATTCACCAATTCTTTTAGTCGTTTTGTGAGGAAATGGGGCATGAAGACACTGTGCTTTTCTACCATACAGAAGTGAGGTGGCAGTCACGTGGCCGTGTACTCCTCCTGTGTTTGAATTGCGAGATGAAATTCATCAATTTCTCTGTGGACACGGACAAGGCCTGGCTAAATATTTTTGTGCCCCTGAGTTGATTTAAATGATTACACATTTATCTGATTTATTTACAGCACTGAATTTGCTCAGTCGCTCTTAGCAGATACTCACTGTTGCAACTGCAAGTGAGGCTACTTTTTTGCATGGAGAGCTGCAAGCTATTGGTAACTGGATCAGACACACTTTTCTTTTCAGATGAATCTGGAAGATAGTGATGATGATGGTGACATCAAGGAAGATCTCGTCGATCTGAGAAACAATCATGCAATCCTAATGGAGTTTAACGAGAGCCATCTGGTGTACATCTGGATGTCTTAGCTGGATATGTATCCTGTACTAGCACGACAGACTCTTGTTGTGCTGGTGCCTTTCCCGACCACTTATCTTTGTGAAATTTGATTCTAGTAGCCTATCTGTTTCATATCAAAACTATGTGCAGAAATAGGCTCAGTGCTCGGCATGACATGCAAGTAGCGCTCAGCACCACGAACCCAAGGTTCTGTGCAATAACAGAATGAAAATTAGCACAAAAGTTTCTGAATATGCACGGCAAGCAATGTTTCTCAAAACACATCATGCAATGAATAAATGAACCAATCATGTTTGTAATGAATCATTTAATTGTCAGTTATGTAAACTGTAAATTGATATTAGAAATCATGATGGATCCGTTATTGGAAATCCGTGAGAATAATATTATTCTTTTATGAAGTTAGGGTAGGGATGAGAGCATTGTCATGTGCTTTGAAAGAGGTGTGAAGAGGAAAAAAAGAATAAGAACCACTAACATGTTGTCTGTTTATGTAACTTTCAATTCCAAAAGGATTTTCTTATTTGTTACACTTCCTAAACGAATAATTATTTGCCTTATCTCACTTTCTTCTTGATCTACTCCTTATCACCTTCTGTTTCCACAGTCTTAAACGTTTATTTCTTGGCCGATTGGTCTAGAAACTGAACAGGAAAGATGTTTGTGGCCGGAGCTTCCGTGCCATGTCCCTGTTTTGCCAGATCCAAGCTACAATAAATCGCAATATGTGTATTTTTGTTGCATTTCTTGTTATCTAGAAAGGTTCCAAAATGGCTGCTAACAAAACATGAGTCACTTAACAGACATTGTCTCCTGCTGCACGAAAATCTAGGCTACTAATGAGGACTACAGTGGTGATGACAGGCACTGAGCGGGGTGACCTGATTTATCAACAGGCAGAATCTTGTGAGATATACAGTCCCTCAAAAACTCATCCACTCAATGGCAAAGGCGTTTCTAGGTTCTGGAACGTTGTAGAACTCATTATGTACGTGCAGCACTTGAGTTTAATATCTCCAGGAATCTTTCTCAGACTTTAGATTAAAACCTTTTGAATGATTATACAGCCCCCAAATCGCAAGAGACATATCTGTCCTCACCACAAAACGGGGGGAAAAGCACGGCATTCGCACATCAAAATTATCTACCTAGTTGTACAGACATTTATTTTTTCAAGGAAGAGGGATCCGAAAACTAGATGCAAACTAGATTGTTCCCTCCAGGATGAAATTAAAACAAATTAACAGACAGTAAAGTTCAATATCCATTCATTTCGAGATGTCTGGACGCGTTGTGTTTAAAAATCCGAAGTTCATAGGCAGTAGAAAATACA